>NC_139802.1:7910218-8314363 GCF_963457635.1 Microchirus variegatus
AGTAGCTGGAGTACACGGTGTGTGTGAGACCTCAGAGCAGGTCGGGCCCAGGCCTTTGTCTGCTGGGACATTCAGGGTAATTAAGAATCAGCTTAGAGTGGGATTATGGTTGGAAGTAGACTGATCACAGGGGACAGGAAAAAGGCATTAGGAGAATGGTGGTTAATATGGGTATTACTCAGCTTAGCAGTGGTATCATGTGACAGTAAGACGACCGACAATGGAACCCTGTTGATGCTGAGATCCCTTGCTCTGCGCTAATAGGCTTTCCTCCAGATAGCTTTGTTTACCCACAGTGTGCTCCACTCCACCTTCCTGCTTTATCTTCCTTTACTCACTCATTCAAAAACTTTTTCATAATTTGTCTCAACCTAATTATAAAATGGTAATATTCTGCTGTACACCTCCCTGAGGTATTTTAACAGTGTTCGTGTGTATTCGCCTTACACCAGCACCTTTGAAATTAAACACGCGTGATTGTTCGTCTCTCCTGTGAATACAAACACGCTCTTGCTGTTTTTGAGATATTTTTCGTGGAATGTAATTAATGTTCTCATTAACCGAGTGAACGAGCTGCAAGGCAGAACTAAAAGCCTGATACTCTCGGGTCCTTGCCCTCCTCTACATCAGGAAACATGGTCACTGAAATGGATAGCCTGTGTTTGTCCTATGGAACAATGAGTAGAAAGATGGTTTTCTTGTTAGCTCATCCTTATGCTGGCATCTGAATGCAGAGGTAACCCGATGCTTGTAGCCTCTCCAGCACCTCCTTAAGTGAAGCCATTTGTTGCCCTTTAAAATGTATATGGAACAATGCCAGTGTGAATAATAACAATGTGGGGAAAAGGTCTAACCCAACTCGGAAAGGTTATGCTAAATGGTTCACATTATTACTCATATTTGCAAAAAAAAAACCCAACAACCTGGTATCATCTCACTGTGTTATTAGTCAACATTTCTACAGGTGGATATATATCAGAAATATCAGTGCATGACACGACACAGCAATGCTCTGTTTTGACCTTACTGAGAGGGAGCAGGGTATTGTTTTCTTCAGTCTTTTTGGAGTTAATCCCATCAGAGGGACGACACAGCGTGGAGGGCTAACTCGGTCACATCCGAGGCAGCGCTGTCAGAACAAGAGGCAGACAGGAATGTGTTTGTCTGGCTAACTTGGCTTTATTCAACCCTGACTGGAAAAGCAAAAGAGGGGAAACTCCTCCTTCATTACTTGACTCCTTAATAACATTTTGAGCCAGAATCGGAGGTGGACGTCTGCTCCTTTGAGCCCCCTGTATCTGCAGATAGAGCAAGACAACTTTTTGATTGGGATTCTGTGGTGGTTTTAGGAAGACACAATAGTGGCTCAGGCTGTCATTATGGCAGATAAATTAACTAGGTTTTACCTTTCAGACGTGGGTTCCTTGCTTCACTGGTTTTCTGTTGGCTTGGTTAGACACATGTGCTCCTGGGGAAACATGTTCATTCAGTGCTGCAGCCACGGAACTGAGGATTTATCCCAGTCCAGTGAGTCCCTGCGGCGCCACAAACGCCTGCTGAAGGATTTAAGATTGCATTGTCTGTCTTCTTTTCCCACAGAGATTTGGGAAAGAAAAAGAAGAAGATATTTTTCTTTAGCTTACAATAAATGTCTGTGTCTGAACCTGGATACATTTTCGTTGGAATTAATAAAAGGAGTAGTGTAGGTGAAAGCTCGATTTCGGAGGATGTTTTTATTGGAAAGAAAAGTTGCAGAAGAATTTTGTGCTCGATTATTGGAAGAATGAGAACTCGCTTTGGGCTGTTGTAGAGATGTCTCAATAACACCTTTTCTGATTTTGAAATCCAGGGCCAATCCTCGCATTTTGGTAAAATTTGTGTCCCCAAATCACTCTCAGCAGCACCACCACCATATCACATGTTGCTGTTAAATGAATGAAAACACACAAGAGATGGCACAAATCAATGAACAATTGAAAAAAAAAAAAATCAAAATCAGTAGTTTTATTAACAGTAATATTCAAAAATAAATAAAGCAAACACAACAAAGGAGTTTGTTATGACACAAAACAGCAGCTATAGGTTACTCTATGAACTATAGCTGTTCATCCTTTCACCACCATCCAACAGCAGTGACAAAGTCCTCAGAATCTGTGCCTGTTTGAATTTTCTGGAGGCAAAATCATCAATGACGTCATCATAACACAGCTGCCTGCCAAACTCGTGGTTAGTACTAATGATGGCAGGTCCAGTGAGTAACAGTTAAATCTACTGAAGAGGTAGATGCTGATCCTGGTGCAGCAGCAGTTTCTCCAAAGTATTTCATTAATGACAAACATGAAAGGATTATACATGTATTATTATTTATGTTTGCTAGCAAGCAAATAGAGAGACATTGATGGATACAGCCATATACAAATAAGCTAATAAGCAAATACAAATAATGTACTTTACTTAAAGGGGTCATATTATACCCTATTTCTCCAAGTTAACCTAGTTCCCTGGTGTCCTAATGAACATGTCTGTGACATGCTTTGGTCTAAATACCATAAGGATGAAGCACCACAGCAGTTCAATCACCCTGCCAAAACAGCCCTGTTCAGAACGCTCTGTTTAGTAGTACCTCTTTAAAATCAAAACTTAAAGGACAGGAAATGACATCAGCCACAGAGGCTAACAGTGGTTAGAATTTGGAAAAGTGATCATTTGCAGGCTCTAGGAGGCACATTGCCATCATATATAACATGAATCGACTGGACAGATAAATCCTCTGAGGCTGGAAGTTTGTGTAGGACTCTGTGCTGCACTGTGGAGCCAAGAATAGAACTAGGACTTCCAGTTTTCGGATACCGTTGCCCTCGCCAGCACTCTCGCGTGTTTTACGGACGAAGCGGAGCTCCGCGAGACCACAATTCCAGGAATTTAGCGCATTGTGACGTCCCAAGGAGCGCGGAAGTCAACGTCGCGTGTTTTATCTCCTGTAATTAGACTGAGGAGGACCACAAAACACATGAGTGAGTCATCTTTTTTCACACTTTGCTGACTGGTAGGTCCTCCAGAGTCCCAAATATAAGGATTTAAATGATTAAAAAGTGGATTTTTGCATAATATGTTCCCCTTTAAAAACTTTCTTTTAAATCAACATTTAATCTGAGCAAGTTTTGTTGTATAATGACAATATACAATAAGATTCTTATGTTATTCATCTTATTTTAATAATTACTGTCTCATCTAACGTGGTTGTCAGATTAAAATGAATCATGGCTTTATTCTGTTTGATGATGCATCCAAAAGCACGAGAAAAATGTCAGATTTATTCAATCAGATTCAATGACTTCATCACTTTACCTTGTGCTCTTTTTTCCCCCCATCTCTAATTATTATTCTTTAGGTCTGGCCTTTCAGCGGCCGACTGTGTCCATAGCAATATGCCAGACTAAAGTATTTCCTGATGCTGATATCAGTCTGACACAGTCGGTTTTACATCTTTCATACTACCAAGCTGTTAACAGCACATTTGTGCTGATGTATTTACCATCCAGCCAAAACCAGGCATTTCAGAAACATAATGTTCCAACTGTATAACCAATATTCTGCTTATGTAAAGAAGAAATAAACAGTCTACATGTTTACGGTTTGTGCTCGGTGAAGCATTTATGTCAAGTTTAGTATTTTGGACCATATTGGATTTCATGTTTTTTTTTTCTTTTTTCCGATATCTGATCCAGTTGTTTTGACATCTCTGGGAATGGTGTTATATTTCTAAACTAGTTTAAACATTTGCCTAGAAATTCAAAGTATCAGTATCAGCAGTAAATTATGCAAGTCTCCTCAGTCACAAGCAGCTTTGTTAATCAGTTTATGTAGAAACATCATATAATGTTTACACATTATAACTTTGCTTATTTCTAATGCAACACAAGTTGGATTTATCGGCGTGATACTGTCAAGTCGGGTTGCTTTCATTCTGCCAGAACCTGTCATAATGACAAATGTTGGTTCGGCTGTTTTTGCATAAAACAGCAGGCAACAGGTAACAGCTTTGACACTGGACCAGACCAACAAAACAGAAAAATCGATCCAACTCTACATGATGCAGGTGCTTCACAGTAACCAAGTCGCCATCTGCTTGTTTTTCCTGAAGACTTTTCTGGTGAAGCAGCTGCGGAAAGTGTTGAGTCTGAATCACTCAGAGACAAACATGGAAAGCATCTGCTTTCTCACACTTGTCGTCAGCTGCTGTTTTCCCTCCCAGCGTGTTTAGTTGTTGTCATGCATTGTACACTGTTTCCCCACCTCTCATGGCTTGCAGCAGTTGAATTTAATTGAAAATGCCTTGACTGACTTTGGCTTGGATCCTGTGGATCAACTGTCAGGTTTCTCCTTTTTTTCCCACAAAAATGGGTCAAAATACAATAAATGCCCCTTAATTTTTTAATTTCTCGCTTTTTTAAAAAACTCTATAGAAAATACATTAATACCTTAAATTTAAATACCTTAAAGACATTTTTATACATAAAGATCCTAAACTTAAACATCATATTCTATCACCGTTGGCGCAGGAAAAACATTTTGAAAAGATATTTCCACTCAGCAAAGGTGACCTTGATTCACCGTAATGAGGACAGAACAGAGGAAAGTGTGACTCATTCTCAATTTCATCTGATTCTACACAACCTGTTTTCTTCAGCAGCATTTTTTAAATGGGGCGATGGGGAGTTGAAGTTGAAGTTGAAGTTTTGTGACTTCTTGACGACTTTGCTTTAGCATAAGATTATGCTATAATTATGCTTGATTTGAATACATGTTTGCAACTCTGCTTCCAAATCTAACCAGTAACTTACTTGTAATGGTGATCATGCTGCGTGATAAATGATGGCTATAAATGGTTTCAGTCTCGTTAGTCCACAGGGAATTGTGAGATGACTGCCAAAGAAAAATTGTCATATTCCCCCTGTTTTCTGACATGGAAGGCAAACAATTACTGTTGCCCTTTTCGATTCTTCTCATTAATAGAACAAGAACTGCTTTTCTCAGAGCTGTCTCTGTCAGATCAAGCTGTGTGTGTCGGGGATTTTCTGTACTTAAATTCTCTGTTTTCACTGCTCCTTCCTTCTCTCCTGCGTGCACCGCCTTCCCTCCTTTGCCCTTGTCCTCTCAGTCTTGGAGCATCTCATTGGGTTACAGTATGCTTAGTGTCTCTGGTTTAGTATTCAAGGCAGGGTGAGCATGGGCTCAAAGCAGACTTGTCTTTGAGTGTGTGTGTGTGTGTGTGTGTGTGTGTGTGTGTGTGTGTGTGTCTTCAGGCCTCCCCAGGCACTCATTAAGCAGTTGTGTGCAGGTGTGTGTTTCCGGAGGCTGCGGTGGGGGAGACGTGTGAATGTGGAGGTTAAAAGGCCTCTGATGGAGACATAATTTCCAAGCCTGGGGGCAATGGGAGAAAGTAACTTCATTAGCTGGTTCTTGCTTTACAGATTAATTTGATGATACTTACTAAGTCTTTGATGGCAGCCGTGGTGCACCACAGAGTGCACCTCACATCTCAAACTGAAATAATGTGTCCATCCTATTTTTTTTGTTCTTGGTGCATCCATATTATGTGTGTGCGTGATGAAGAAAGAGAAAGGATGGGGGGGGGGTCAACCGAGTACACCTGGGACATTTGGCTGCTCTGCAATTTGCAAAGTGACTCATCTCGGGATAATGAGCATGTACCAGTGTGTGTTAAGTCCTCCTATAATTTGGTTGATGTAAGTCGCACTTTTGCATAATTGCCCGCTTGTACATATGCACACACATACATCTGACAAACTCTTCTTTAAGATTTCAAGCGCATGCCATGACATGTTACAATTTCCTTTTATTATTTCACCTTCACTGCCTCTAAGTGTAACGACCCGTTCTCCCACTTTGACTGCATCTACAATATCAGTCTATCTCGTATGTGCATACACATTTGCAGGCATGCTTTGCCATACTATATTTTCACCGAGGGCAAACACCATTAACCTCTTTTGACCTTACTCCCTTCATTAGGTGACGAGGATGGCGTAGCTTTACAGTGCTCTCAAGGTGCACCTTGGGCTATTAAATTAACAAGATCCTGTGCGTTTGTCTCGTTCAAAGGGAATCAGTTCGCAGAGACATAATCGGGGGTCGTATCTTCATGGCCGTTCGCGCACTTTTATTGTTTCCATTCTTTAAGACTTTATTGACCAGAAAATAAAGGAGTTATTTTTTTTCCTTTGGGCCAGTTAGATTAGAAGTGTCGGAGCCCTTTTTCGCGAGGAACAACGCGCTTCAGATGAAACACTTTGCTCACACGTCCTGAGGGAGCGGTGGCAAAGGACACTTTCATGGATGGTCTCGCTTTAGTCCTGTAATATATCGTAAAAGACTCGTGAGTCTGCACTCACCTGTTGTAGAAAAACATTTCTGTCACTCTGTGAATGTGCGGGTTTTTAGACTCACAAACACTCACACACACACACACACACCTGCGCCGTAATATAACAATCATAAGAAAGGCTTCTGTGTCGGTGCAGACTAAAAAGTATTCCTCAGCCCTCTGTCTTTTGAGTTCTTGTGAGGCTATTTTTTCTGACGTACAAATGCCTCAGAAAAAAAACACACACACACGCATACATGCAAACTGATGTCATGTGCACCCAGGCTTGTCATCCCCACAGTCATGTATCCTGGCCAAAGTGTGTGGGAAGGGGGAGTGGGGAGTGGGGAGTGAGTGTGTGGCTGGGGTTGTCAGGTGAACGTGGAGAAATGCAGACACATGGAGATGAGAGGAGGGAACAAGGGGAGGAAAAATGCACCACCTCGCATGTCCTGCCAACAGCCGCCCCGCTGTTGTCAGTCTGGAGCTGACAGGCCAGATTCAAGGGGATTCTGTGCAGAGCTGCTGCTCTGATGAAATTCTTTTTTTTTTTCAGGAAATGAGGGAAAAACTGAGCTCACTGCAACCTCCCGCTTTGACGAGACAGAACATGACCCTCGTGAAGATGAAGTTGTCCTGGAAAAGATTGTTTTTGTTTCCTTTCCTCTGCCGTTTGCGTATATCGGAGATACTGCACACGTGTATGTTTACAAGTGCAGGTTATAATTTCAGGGGAAATTGCAGCTCAATTCATCAACTTCCATTATCCGAGCACTGTGTGTGGCACACGCTTTACTGTAGAGCCGCCAGGCACCTGCAAACCGAGATAGACAGTCACTTGAGCAGATCATTAGTGGTTATATCAACATGAAAGCAAATTACACACCCTGCCATGTTATTATCTCAGCGACCACCATACTCACATTGTTTGGGCCTCTAGCTGAATGCAGGTTGGAGAGCTTCCTGTCCCAGGCTGTGTTTTCCATGCCCTCCTTTTTAGAGCTGGGGATCAGCCGCCTGTGTGGAGAAACACTGCCCTCTCTCCATGCTTTTGATAAAATCATCCACATCACAAAAATAACTGCCGTCCCCTCTGGAAACCCAGCTGGCAATGGTCATGTGACCAGGAGGGGGATTTTTTCCAGTGGATAAAAGAACATTTTCCCATTGGAAAAAAACCCAGTGTGCTTTAAAATGATTTATTTTTCAAATCACAAAACAAACTTAGACAACTATATACCAGTGCAGTACAAAATGCCTTTTTGCCTTTTCTCTGTAAACACATTGTGGTTAAATTATAGATGCTATTTCAGCAATGTCATAGCATTTTAGTTTGGGCTCTAGTTTAGTTTCTAAAGGATCAGGATTAGGGCTGAAACAATCACTTCATTAACTCATTTTATCAATATAGTCCATTTATCAGTTTTAGTAACCCAAAAACTAAATGAACAAAAAGAACATTATCGTTTCCAGGTTTGAACAACACTAGAGCTGAAACGATTAATCGATGAATCGATTATTAATCGATTACTAAATGAATCGCCAACTATTTTGATAATCGATAATCGATTTGAAGCTTTTTTCATTATTAAAACAAGATTTCTGATAGTTTTAGCTTCTTGAAATCATTAAAAGTGAATCATTTTGGTTTTTGAACAAAACAAGACTTTCGAGAAAATCGTCATTTCCAGCTTTGACAAACACTGATCAACGTTTTTTTTTAACATTTTCTGACATTTTATGACCAAACGATTAATCGAGAAATTAATAGACAGATTAATCGATTACGAAAATGATCGTTAGTGGCAGCTCTAAACGACACAGACCAACATTTTATGGAAGATAACAATTGCTTAATTTTGTCTTCAATAGTTCAATAGTTGGCACACTCGATTGAAATTCTATGAATTTATAATTCTCAACAGTTTTTAAGTCTTTTTAAGTGTTTTTTTTTTAACTAGTGTATCTTGAATGGGAATCAAATGACTGCAAAAACGGTTACTTTTTAAACTTGAATTTTAGATTTATCTGAGAAATGCAATCACCCGAAGCTAACGACACAGCGTCTACTTCAGAAATGTTTCTGCATTTGCACTTTGAAGGAGTTCCACGTTGATACAGGTTATGTATTAGGTTTGGGCAGATAAGTGAACCGGGCTGCTGCATTAACATATGCAAATAGTGACTCTGTGACACCATGCTCTGCAGCTTTATTTATTTATTTATTTATTTATTTATTCCACTTCCTGACGAGGTGATTGAACTGCAGTCTTTTTTCCTCATGGCGTTATCTTCATTTTTCTTTTAACCGCATAGGCCACACAACAATCGAGTGGAAGTGAAAAGAAAAACGTTGGCCCTTAATTAATCATGATTAACACGTTAATGCTGACAGCGCCGGAAATGAAATAGTGTGGCGTTCTCCTTCAGCATCTGGTGGAGGTTTTTCCTTTTACTCAGTGCATTCATCATTCAGTCTCATATCGTCTCTTAAGTCCCCTCTTGCTCTGGCGTGCTCAGCAAAAGTCATTCTTACCTGCAGGAGGGAAACGAGCACGGGGGGTTAGAAAAGGTGGTAATGCTGTTATAATTCACCCGACTTTGGCTCCCTTTGTGGTACTTCTCTTTTCACACGGCGCTCCATTCACATCTCGATTGGACCTTATCCATTCATCTGACACCATTCCACACTACCGGACCCTCAGGCTATATGTTCACTGTGGGCCTTTACACGGCCGCCTCCTTTTTCTATATTATTTTCAGATGTGCCATGGCATGTTCTTGGCAGCAGTGAGAACTTTGTATGTTTCAGTGCCCACGGCGCAGAGCTTGTGGAATTGAAAATGTTTAATTTCAACGCCACGCTTCAGATATACGTTTTCCAGGAGTGTCACAGAAATAGCCACAACCAGAGCTTTTTTTTTTTCTTTTCTTCCCCATGTTCATGTGTGAAGTGCTTTTATTTCTCTGACTCTATTTTCAGATTTCCTTTCTCTTCTTGTCCTTTCCTTCTGTCTCTCATCCATGCTCTCCCACTTTTTTATACTTTATTTGCCTCCCACTGTCTTCACCCACTCCCTGTTTATTTCCGGTTCCAGCTCAGTTAGACGCAGCCTCAAATTAACCCCAGCAGCAAGACCGAGCAGTGCTGGTGTCAGCCCACAGCAAGGCCACACAGCAGCGTGAGATTGACGGACTGTGTAGCCAGATGCATTCTGCTCCACTGCACTTTGCTGTGTGTTTGTGATTTTCAGGATGGAGGGATGGATGTAGAGAATGTGAATGATAGAGAGAGAGAGAGAGAGAGAGTGAGAGGAAGAGAAACAAAGGCCACAGGAACCAGCTTTGCTTTTGTTGAGTTTACATAATTAATGTTTTGTTAAACAGAACTGTGTCCACACGCAGTATCAACTCTGATCACAACTGCAAATATTGTCAGGGGGAAACTCTCAAAACGCTTCACAATAAATGGCTAAATAAAGCTCCCATATACATCCATTACTCGAGTGGCTGTGGATAATTAAATTCCAGGTAATGAAATGCTGGAAACTCTCATTACTTTCTCATAGAGTCACTGAAATGCTTTTGAATCTTTGCGTACATTTACCGCCGGCTGTGTTGTTACTACATCTAATAATCACAGACCCGTTTTATAGTTCTATCAGTTTTCTCTTCTCTTTTCCTCAGTTTGTGAAAGGTTCTTTTTTTTTTTTACAAACAAATATGATGTGACTTAACTTGATCATTAACATTTGGGACAATTAAAATTAAATGAAGTGTAATGAACATGTGTATGTTTCTCCTGAATGGTGAGTTATGGTCGTTGAAATGTAAGAGAACTCCAGAGAAAGCAGTGTTGTGATTACTCTGCCACGCCCCAGGGACAGTATAGCTATCCAGGACTTGCTCCGTCAGCACCAAACAGGACATTTATCACTCATCCCACCTCACTCATGCAGAACTCACACAGCCTGCACGAAACCTTAAATCACTGTGGTATGTATCCATGCACTGTATGCAAACACCAGAGACCCGAAAGATGCACAGCAATGCGTACGAAATGATAAATAACAAGGAGCGACGAGGACAACAAAGAGCGTTTCATCTGTGATGGGCCCATACATTCAAATGTACACATAATGATCAGCAGTGTGGTGCTGTGGAGGTATCGAGGGATGTTCATTCTCTTGGATGAAACAGAAATTCTAAATAGACTGAAACACATACTCAAGCCCCTATATAGCGATAATAACCTCCATACAAATCATATACACACACACACATACGCACTGTCTTGGGGATCTTCTACAGTTCTTTAATCACATGTTCAGGAAAATAAATGTATGTTTTACAAAAGTGGAAGTGACACATTTGTATTAATATCGGTGACTGTAATCTTTTATACGCTTTAAACCGCGCACTATACGCTTTTTCTGGATTCATTGAATCTCCTCATTATCTTTTAACTGTAAACTGCATGTGTCTTTTTTACTTAACGCAACAGAATAGAACATTACATCCTTTGTTTACAGAGGGAGACAACCGCCATGATTTATTTTCCTTTTAAAAATAATTGTATTTATCTATTTTTAAATGTATTTCTGATTACCTAGAGGGCAGGTGTTCTCCTCGTGCTTTTAAACAAACCACTGCGAATAGTTTAGCTTTAATGTTTATTAGTCTATAAGCCTAATGGACACAGTGCTACTTGTCACTCTTTTTTTTTTCTCCAGCTAATAAAATGGAAAATAGACATGGAGGCCAAAAGTGTTTACTGAGCAGAACTGTAAATTAATCTCATTATCCAGTCAAAGCAGACATGGCAGTTATTAATTTATTTCTGTGAAACGACTGCATTTCAGATTTAAGGCGGTGATGTTTAACCAAAGTGGCAGCGCGCGCACGCACACACACACACACACACACACACACACACACACACGCACACACACATAAGCACATTTTGGGTAATGATGAATGACAAGCTGGGCTTTTTCTGCTTAATTAGAGGCACACACACACACGCGCACACACGCACACACACTCACACACACGCACGCACGCACACACACACACACACACACACACACACACACTGGACTCCATGGCATGTGACTGTAACTCAACCTCAGAGCTCCATAAGTCATATGCATAATGCACAGCATGCACTGCATCGTGGTAGTTAATATTACTGAATCACTTTGATGAATAACTGCAGATGAAATGGCTTTAATGTGGTTCTGACTTATTGTTGGCAGTGCGTGGATAACCCCTGAGGAAGCATTGCACAGGGTAGTCGTGCACTTTACAATTCCAGTCAGGGCCAACGCATTAATAATCAATTGGGAACCAGTTTTGCCATTTTGTCTTCATTAAGTGTAATTCATTTACGCAGTGTTCCCCATTAATTACCTAAACTGTTGCGGCCCATCTAATTTGTCCTGCTACATTTTCATAATGAACCAAATTTCTTTACTCTGCATAATACCTTAAAAAAACGGCATCATCACTGCTTTATTGTAGAGCTTTATGAAGGGCACAGATTAGCCCGACCCCCTTCATCAGGCTGGCACTGTGTTCACTGGACAGTCACAATAACAACCCCTGCCAACCCGAGGTTCTTCTGTGTATTATACCTAAAAACATTTGGTAGTAGTATCCTGAATGAGTTATTATGAGTTAACTTCAAGATGATAGATATCAAATATGTGGGGGGGTGAGCAGAGGAGCAGTTCTTTGTTGTAAATTTCAGCCTCTCCTCTAGATGTCACTATAAACTACTTACTTCACCTTTAAGTACATTTTATATCAGAAAATAACTTTTGCTACTTTGATACTTGGTAAATGTCATATACTTTAAGATTTTTACTTAAAGGTACATTATGTAATAAATCTAAAGCTGGCTAGCTAAACTGGTCATAAAATCCTCCTAATATGTCACAGAGACTCAGGAATACCAACAACAACAACAGTACAGACAAAATATTTGCATTAAAAAAAATATTTTGCAGACTGCAAATCATGTTTATGTTTTGGAATCATGTTTTGGCATGTGGCGCCACCTACCGCCGTCTACCAATCATTGCAGTCAGTAGAGTCTCAGCTGCTGAGCAACCACGGGTTCCCAGTTACGTCAGAAACAAAACCTAAAAGACCTCGGTATTTTGAATTTGAATGTAGTAACCGTTTTTGGCCACATTCTTACATATGGCACCTTTAAACTTGACTCACTAACCTCAACTTCTACCAAAGTCATTATCTGGTAAGATACATAAAGTACTTAAATATACCTTTTAGGTACTTTATTCAAGACTGCATGTAACTGCACCAATGTCCACTTTATTTTTTATAGACATCAAACTTATTTGGTTTATATTAGCGTGTCAGCACCAGAGAATGGCAGTGAAAGTGTGACTGCTCTGGAGCAGCAGAGGGGAATTATGACATGATGTGAGGAGATGACAAGGCAACAATAAACTGCAAATATCCACTGACAAATTGAAGGATAAAGGGGGAGAGAGAGCATCTTGGCTGAAGTTCCCTGTTTTGCTTCCCTGTCCAGCAGGAGAGTATCCACACTGTCATGTCTGTTGCAGTCTAGTATCAACTTCCTCTCCTTTTTAGGCGTCTATATTTAAACTTATCTCCATTGTAGACCCCTTTTGCTTCTCCTCTGGTTGAAACATTTTTGGAAAGGGTAATGAGGCTTTTTTTTTGTTTGTCCATCATTGGACATTTCCAGTCCATGCAGCTGCTGTCTGCTCCCTCTGCTGGCATCCTCTGTTACCAACTGTTTCCAACTGTGTTATTTGGTGAGAAGGGAAGATGGAGGCGGATCTCAGAGGCGGGCTCTGAGAGGATATACTGTACCCCATATACTGATCATGAGGCGTCTACGAATTTATGTCTCTGGAGACATACAAGTGGAGAGTAAAAACTGGAAATAAAATGTTTTCTGTGTCGCAGAATGCAAATGATTTCAGGCAATAAATAAGTCATTTAGAATTTAACATTTTTTGGTTTATGTTTCTTTATGCCCAGCACAGAGCAGCGTTGCCTTGGCCTGTCGTATTGAAATTATCCGCTGGCTCAGAACTTGAAATAAAAATCTTCTGTGTCACAAAACTTATTTTTAAGATCATTTTCAGCAAGAAGTGAGTTGTTTAGAATTTAAAAAAAGGTGTTTTATGTATTAAGTCAACTGTAAACAATCCAATCCAACTTTATTTATAAAGCACTTCAGCAAAAACAGCTGAAACAAAGTGCTGTACATCAGGGATAATGTAGGGCAGCCCATGGCCAAGAGGAACGGTATTGGGCTTGTAACCCGGAAGGTCGACGGGCCAAGGGCTGGGGTGCCCCTGAGCAAGGCATCCAATCCCCCATTGTTCCCCGGGCGCAGGAAACTGCTGCCCACTGCTCCTGTGCTCGGCTTGTGTGTAACAAGGGTGGGCTAAATGCAGAGGACAAATTCACTGTCACTAATATTGGTGTGTGTAGAAAAAAATACTATAGTCACATACATATATGTGTGTGTGTGTATATATATATATGTATATATATATGTATATATATATACATATATATATATATATATAAATGTAAACAGAGTTTGTGGCCTGCAAAAAAAAAAGGTATTTTTTGACTATAATAGCTGCACCATTGTTATCAGTGTAGTCAGTATATCCACACGTTTCCTACATGTAGCTCCTTTAAAACAAATCTCTGGAGGAAGTCCATATACAGTAAAGGTTGATTCTTTGCAGTCGTACCGTCAGCGCCGTCATGCTGTTGAGAGACAGTGGTCCATCTTATCGTCTCCTGCGTGGCATTCGTAGGTTTTCAGGATCAATACTGTTGACCCTCTGCCACAGTTTGCGTCTCATTTCTCACCCTCGTCGTCCCTCTGAGATACACTGTGTTTCTATGACTGGCTGCTTGTGATAAGTCAATAACACATTTGCTAGAAAGCGAACTGACCCCCACAAGAGGGACCACTCCGGGTTCATCATTGGCTCATTAGACATAAGTTTGTCTGCTATCGACCTGTTAGGACTGCCGCCATGATCAACAACACGTCCTCTCCACCCCCTCTCTCTGTGTGTTTTTTTTTCTCTCTCCACTGACTGCACACTGTTTATACATAAAAGTGGCACTGAGACTGTCAGTGTGTTTGTCTTGCTTGAAGTTTTGGCTATAATTGTGCCTGGAGATATGATGACCCAGTTTGAGGCTATGAAATGATAACTGACTGTGAATCAGTTTTATGGTAAGACAGGAAATATGCAAATGGCGATACATAAAAGATTCCAGCATTTAGGGAGAATCTGGACCCCTTTTTAAATCTAATAACGTGATTTAGTAGGCAAATAATTGCTTTCAAAACGGCTGCCCATTAATTATTTTTGCTCAGTTCTCATTAGCTGTAGGTCGCCGTGTCACTCCCTCATATGAATCATTATGCTGCCTGTACTTGGCTCTGTCTAATATGAGATTTTTCACTCACTCAGACAATAGGCAAAGTGACAAAGCCTCTCAAGGCTAAATTCACAACAAGAGTAAGCTTGCAGTGTATTCATTATATGCCATCTATTTATGCTTTTCTGTGCATTCTGTTTGACAATCTGCAAAAAGAAAACGCTTGTGATTAATACTTTCCATCACTGGAGTGGTGAGAAGCCAACAGTATAATTGAGAAACATATATTTAATTATATTATTTGTACTGCATATACAAAAAAAGCATCCAGAGACAGGGTTTCAAAGTCACTTTTTCTTTTTTTTTTGGTTGTGGCTCCATTAGTGCTACTGTATGAGTCCTTAAAGGTAGCATATTGCTCTCACGATGATCTCTCCGTGTAATTGCTTCACATTTAAAATAGCACACAAACACGTTTGATGTGGGCACAAACATCGCACTTAATGCAGTAAATGTCACTGATATTTTTCTTTAAAATTGCTGGAGAGGTCTACAGAAAGTTTGCCAGGGCTTTGTAATTTTGATGTACGTATTCCTAAAATTACAGACAAGGGAAGGAGAAGTTCTTTGGCACTAATTGCCACAGAAGAGAGCTCCCTCTTAAATGTGCAGCAAGCAGAGTTATTACTTTACCTCTACAGGCCTGTGATGGGCTCAGGTCTGAGTTGAATGGCTGTAATGAATCTTCGCTGTCAACAGGAGCCAGGGATTAGGGGCTGTCTGTCTGCAGCAGACAGGATACTAGTCAGGGTTAGTGGTGCTTTCAAGGCCCCCAGTTCCACCTAGAATTCTTCCTCACTTGCTGCATGTGGCGGAAAATAATGCCCATCATTTCTGATAATAGATTGGAAGGAGAAGGAGGCAAAAATACAAACTATCCTAGAGTGGAACGCGTCAAATGGGTGTACATAAATTTACACATTTGTGTAGAATTCTGTTTCTCCCCTCGAACAGGTTTTTTCTTTTTCCTTCCGCTGAGCTTGAAGACTGCCAAGTTCTTGTATTTATACTGAGCTCAAACTGCCAAAGGCAAGATGGTAGCTGTTATTTATGGTCAAAGACATTTCCTGTGATTTTTAACCCTGCTCTTTGATTTACAACTGTGTTTCAATCAATCAGTCATTAGTGTATAAGAGCAAGTTGGCAGCAGACTGCAGAATACTGTCGTCTTCCAACACTCACATTGTCACAGTTCATAAAGGAAGATGTGACACATAATATGCTGAAGTTGTAGCTGCTGCTTTGCAGTTTTGTCTGCAAAAATACCTCGAGTCCTGTCTTACACCCAGACACAAAGTGTCATTGCTAGTTTCCAACAGGCACAGTTGTCATCTACCACTTTATCCTCCACCGGAGGGTTCGCGGGGGGTGCTGTGCATAGGGCGGGCTACACCCTGGACAGCTTGCCAGTCACAGGGCCACATATAGAGACAAACAACCTTACACTCACACACCAACAGTCAATTTAGAGTGACCAATTTACCTAATCCCCAAATCTGCATGTTTTTGTGGGACTGTGGGAGGAAGCCGGAGAACCCAAAGAAAACCCATGCACACATGGGGAGAACATGCAAACTTCATGCAGAAAGGCCCTTGTTCCAAAGGTCCAAAGTTGTTCAAACTGGGACTCGAACCCAGGAACCCGGGGCTTCTTGCTGCAAAGGCGAGAGCGCTAACCGCTACACCAACCTCGGGCCGTCTGCGGGTGTGTTGATATTAAAATGGGGTGTGGTCAGGTGCAACAAAAATCTGGTCCACGTTAGATGCGCCAACATAGGCAGGTTCAGCGCTCATTGAATGTTGAATGTCACTGCATTTATCCTGTGCAGTCTAATGGAGTTGTTACAGAGGGTCAGTCGATGGTGGAGGCAGAGGGTCCACTGGTCAGTGACCCAATGACCACGTATTCATTAATGCGGGAGTGCTGGCAGCCTGGACTGCAGACCCTTCCTGTGCATAAAAGTGCAGACACACACAGGCAAATCCTTCAGATGCCAAAAATACACATCACTGTTGACAATGTGTGTTGTCTTCAATGTAAAAACAACAATTATTTGAATTGCAGATGCACGTTATGTGAGAACGTGCGCTTACTGTTTCATCACCATCACCTTCCGGCGCTTGTTCCAAACTTCGAACCTGCCTTTGACACATTTCCTTAATGTTCCTTTCACCTTTACCTTAAACCTGATTTTCATCTCAGATTTTTCCTTTTGCATTTATCCATCTCCTCTCACAGCTCTCTCACTTCTCCAGTTTAGCTGCACTGGCCATCAAAATAGCAATGCACCAGGCGCACCTGGCTTTCAAAGGGAATGACAAGTGAAACTCTGATTGGCTCAACCGATGTGACGGCCAAAACACACCTATGAAATACAAGCCCTTTGTGCCTTGAGTCTGACTTTGCACCACACACCTTAGATCACCTTAATAGGGGCCCTTCATTTTTCAGTCTATTTTTTTAGCTGGCAAAACCCCTAAATATTTTAGCATGTGATCGGATGCCAATAGGACTACGACTATGACTTATGACTGGAAAAGTAAGGCATGTGAGGCTGATGCTGTTCGACATTTCTCTGCTTGGGCAAAATGGATCCTGCTGTTCATTCCTGTGCCTTGATTTTTTTTTTTCCTCCCTGATAAAAATCTTTCTGCTGCTCACTGTTTTTAAATGCTTTGTTATTCTCTTCCATTTGCAGACAGACAGACAGACAGACAGGAAACAATCTGACAAGAGCAACAGTGCAACCTTAACAAAAGATAAAATAGGTCAAGGGAAAATAAGCCTTCTGCACTTAAAATACATAGATTCAGACAGCAACCATGGCTGCACATGGCAGCAATTTCAACTCAATGGTGAAAAACAATCCGAAAAACCTAGATAAGTTAGAGAAAGTATCCTATTCCAACAAGTTACATGCAGTTTTTCTCATCTGTCTGACTGACTGACTGACTGACTGACAGTATCTCTGTGGGATAGATGTTCGGTGAGTGAAGTTGTCTTGGTTCTTTTCCTTTCATGTTGGATTGTTGCACATTTTGATCAAAGCATCAGTCTCTCCTCCTCTGTGTTTTGCTTCCATACTCTGGTTGCTCCGTTGCTGTTAAAGCCGCTCTGCTGAGAGACGAGCCTGTGCTTGCCCGTCACTGAAGAACCCTCCACTCGGGGTCTCCTCTGGTTGGGTTAAGAATAGTAACAGTCAAGGACACATTTGAATACGGTAATGGGTGTTCTTTGCGTTCTTGATTATGACTGTTACATAACGGTGGCTTTCCTCGAGAAAGAAAAGTTCCACGAGAATGCGAAGCGCAGTTTTGGATAGTCTGTTAAGTCAGGCGAGTTAAAGGGCGGATTTGTTGTCGATTAACTCTCAGCAGGAACATCAAACGGCAAAACAGGAGTTTAACCAGCAAAAAAAAATCTAATGCAAAGCAGTGACCAGGCTGATTACCCTTGCGTTGACCTTGTCAACCGATAGTTCTGTGAGGAACAGAGCGCGGTGGAGAGAGGGAGGCGGAGAGGAGGAAAAGCCAGTGATGTCGCACTATAGACATACTTTTTATGCAGATTAGATGCAGTGAGTATTTTTAACCATGCAAACTCTGGTGGATAATAAATTGTTTGTTTTGGGGCTTTGACAGTTTGTTTGAATATGTAAACATTACAGAGGGAATAGCGAGAGGAAGCCGGTGAGGGAATGTAGGCAGAGATAACGCTGCTCATTTGGAATCAGCTCTTGAGATGATATGATACTCGCTGGTCTTTGCCTTTAGATGGCTACTAACATTTCTCCCATAGGGTTATTTATATTAAGTAAAATGATGTTATTTAAAGTATATTACACAATATGTTTTGTATTAACCAGTTCCAGCTCCTATTAATCAAAGATATATGATGTTTATACTGAATAAAACGCATTAGGCTGCAACAATAAATCCATTATTAACTGAAAGCTAAATAAATCGCCAACTGATCCGATAATTGATTAATCAGTTTGCGTGATTTTTCTTTCGTAATTAAAACAAGCTCTCTGATTTGTCAGCTTCTTAAATGTGAATGTTTTCTGGTTTCTCTCATTCATCACAAAGAAATCATTAAAGCGGAATCATTTTGGTTCGTGGACAAAACAAGACGTCTGAGAACGTCGTCATTTAGCGGTTTGGGAAACACTAATCAACATATAGCTGACATTTTATGGACTCAGCAGCTATTAATCAAGACAATATTTGACAGGGAATGGATTATGAAAATAACAGTTAGTTGCAGCCATCAAAGCCACGTCACAACCTTTTTTGTATGGTTGTACTATTTTATTTTTTCAAAAATCTACATATTTGTCTTCAGCATGACATAATAATGGTATATTTTGAACCTCTGTCATAATAAAACCAGGCCCACATTTGTAGCCACTGTGTCATACTATTTCATACCTGATGTTGTCTGTTTGGGATACAAAGACAACCTTTGGCCTGCTTGTGTGGTCAACATGTGTCTCATAATGGCTGGTTATTATAGTGTAGGCAAAATTGATTCATTAGAGGAAAGAAGCAGTTCCATGTGCACCGAACCACACGCACAAAAACATTCCAGGGTGAACATAATTAATGTCCTTTTCTAGCAATGGTTTAAGTACATTGTTTAATCCAAACCTTTCTGTTGTTATAAATGACAAAACTGCTATTAATTCATTTTTCTTAAGCTCAAACCCTGCTCTACAAGTAGAGAAGTAGAACTTATTTCTGTTAGATGGTGGTGTAGAAAAAAGAACATGTATTAAAGTGGCAGGCACTGGATGAATGGGTTTTACTTTGAAATGACCCACCAGCAGACCATTGCATGTTAGCTGTTAAAACCAGGTGAACCCAAAGCCTGCCTGCTTAATCGTAGACTATTCCGGACCACCTGCAATTAATATGAAGCCGAGGTTATGCACACCCATCCCCTACATCCTCCACGTACACCCAGTCGAGTCCATAGTCTAAAATTAGCCTCATTTTGGAGGTGACCTGTCGCTCCTGAGACGACGTTACGTATAGTTCTCCTAATCCTTGCTGACAAGCGTGTTGGAGTGGTGAAGCCAACTTCTGCCACATGTCATCCACTAACAGATGGCATAAATCATTCTCTTAAACGCTGCATTAAGTATTAATCATTCTCAGTGCTGTCATTGTCACACTTCTCGGTGGGCCGTGGGCGTGCAAAGTGTGATTAATGGAGGTGGAGATTTAAGTAGCCACTTTTGAGCCCCCCCCACCCCTTTTACCTAGCATCGCCTATTGGCAGCGGCAGGATTGAAGGGGGCACTTCCACAACAATGACCCGAAGAGAAGTGGCCAAATAGATCATGGGGGATAATTAGCTCTCGTTGGTGAAACATAACCCAGCTGTCCAATCTGAAAAGAATGAAGCAGTAAATGTACCATTGCTCAAGTTTGGTATCATTTTTCATTCGGCTTTGGGGAGTCTACTCACTCCCGTCCGTCTGGGGGTATTTCCTCTTTGAGACAAAGTGTCGGAAAAAATCCAGGGTGAGACACTGTAGAAATGGATATACATGATTAGACCACCTTATCCTCCACACACTGTCACAGCCTTGTGTCATGAATATTATCTCTGTGATAATAACTCATGAAGGTGAAGGTATTAACTTTCATGGCAGGTTCTTTCTGAAATAAAGGGTGAAAAATGTGACTGAAGGCAAGGTGACATATTTTACACTTTTTCAAGGGTTTGACCTCAAAGCATTTGTAGGGTCTGCTGTTTTCTAACCCCAAACTATATAAAAAGGAAAAGCATCAGTCGCCATAATATTATGATGTCAGCGTTAGGTCAACTTGGATGAATAGATGAACTGCTGCTTGTTTCTTGCTTCCTAAGGACATTTGATGCTTGTCACTACTGTATTGAAGATATTAGAATACTGGATATGAAGGCAATAAAGATTACTTAACGTTTATGTAGTTGTACATTTATGCAAAACACGCAAAACACGACTTGCAAAATGTTATTTGTTGTTTGCGTTGTTCAGATTATTTATAATTCTGGGAGGTTTTGTAATCAAATAATCTTTATTGTAATTATGAAAGATATATATGATACATTTTATAATCTTTATTGTCATTATATACAGTATAATATACTGGTATATTGTAAACATTTATGCTGTCACATGTCATGATACTAAGGCGTAAAGTAAACTAAAATAAACTAGACTAGAACAATAAATACACTTAGACTAGTAACAGATAAACTAGACTAAAATAGAAAATGGAAAAAAGAGAGCAATAAAAAGAGTAAGACTAAAGTAAAAAGGGAATTAAAACACTACAGCTGTAACAAGCACTTTGTCCCGGGAGAAGCTGCTGCACTATAAGTTCTCACTGGATTGAATTTAATGAGTCAATTGTGTTAACCTTACAAAACAACTTTTCCAAAATACTAATTGTGCTGTGACAATACAATATTTTAGTGATTGTAGCATTATGTCCTAATTATGCTTAATAATTATAATGAATTATTATATATAAGAATTAAAATTGTTTTTTTGCTTTCATTGTGATAATGTGTGCAAGTGTCACATTAAATGATTCTGTACTCAGCCTTATGACAATGTGGTTCTAAAATCTTCGGTTCCTGCGCGGCACAATGAAAACATCCATAAAACATCTTAAACCAGACCACACTACTTTGCGGTAATTGCTAAGCATGACACAAGCTTCCATTTATTCGGTTGTAATTATAATATACTCACGAGGAGTTTAGAAGGAACGGTGCATTAATGCTGTGTAGTTTTTTTTTGCCTTTGCTGACAAAGCAAGCTCATTTCTTTGTGGCTAAACATTGCTGCTGCACAGTCAGGATGCCGATCTCCTGACGTTTCATATCCGACGGAAAGTTGTTCTCATAGATTCAGATCTTAAGAGTGAGTAAAAGCCACTGGCGTTCAAACTAACGGTCATGTCCGTGAAACCAGCTTTGTGACATGGAGGATCATAAAGTACTCAGATAGGCTGTGGCATTCAAACCACTATTAGTTGGTATTTAGGGGTTTAAGATTTGCCAAAAAATGCAGTTAATGCCAAATTTGAACTCAGCCATCTGCAGCCTCAGCAGAAACTCTTATTCGTCAGGCTTAGTTTTCATGAGGCTGCGCCCGCTGCAGCCTCAGATTTCTGTTCTTAGAAGTGGTCTTTGCAGTTGTAGCCCATCAGCCTCCAGTTTTCAGTGTGTTGTTCATCCCGAGCCTTTGTGTCGGTTTGAAGCAGTCTAGTCGTTCTGACCTCCCACATCGATAAGCCCTTTTTATCTCTGGAGGATTTTTTAGGTTTTTCATGTCACTGTCGTCCACAATTCTAGAGACAGTTTTTGTCTTTTCACCAACAATCATACAACACACATCCCCCCTCATGTTTGGGTTTGATGCAACATTATTGGCCGGGTAATTAAACGTGTTGAATAATAATAAGTGTTTCGTGAATGTTTTCTTACACAGTGTTCATGTTCCTTTTAAACATTGCTTGGTGGCTTCTGCTCACACAATCTTCAAAAACATAAAGTAATTAGACTTTAGTTTCAGGTTCAGTGATCCTGTGCCTCTTCATCATCTTTCATAATGTTGTCACTTTTATGGCCCTCCAGTTTATGTGCAGTTCCAGCACAAGCTTCAGGATTAACACTCTCCTCTCTTGCTCCCTTGCTTCCTTTTTGCCACTGTTGTTGCCCCTCGGTGCCTTAGATCCTGCTCTTCCTCCCATGTGCCCGCACTCTGACGTTGATGCGAAGTGAAAGACCGCTGGCGCTCCTCCGACATCCCTATTCAGTGCCCCCTGTGCCTGGGCTCCAATCCACTGCCTTTGCATGCCATGTGTTTAGCTTCAGGCTCTGAACTTCATCTCCCCCACCCTCTCTTCTCCTTTCCTTATCCTCCACACTCTCCATTTTCTCCTTCCTTTAGCTCCACTGCTACTAAACTCAGAGCTGCAGCTGATGTCACTCGGCGAGTCATGCGAAGTGAGCTACCTTGCATAATTATGCTGTCAAAAAAATATATCACGATAGAAACATCTCGCCGTTCAGAGATCACAAAGGGATTCTATCACGTCACTCTGCATCCTCTTGTCTGCAGCAGTATTAAAATGGAGACTGACGCTGTCTGTCCACGTCAATCCTTAAAATCTAGGATCCGATCGGTGCTCGTTTTCACCAATGTGAGGAGTCGTCTCCCGTAAAAAAAACAACTAAAATAATAAGAGAGAATCTGACATGAATGCCTTTTGCTTTCACACATAACGCAGTGAAGATATTTTTAGTTCTGTCTTGTTAAGCCACTTTAAGCTCGAACCATTGAGCGAGGCTTCATCTGCAGACTTATTACCGAGTCTGTATATGTGTTGTAGCAAATTGTGCGATGTTAAAAACGTGCTCGAGAAGACGTGCTCCCAGAGTTCCCCCGAGTAATTAAACTCTCAGGAAGTCAGCGTTTTTTTACTTCTTTGTGTGACTGTTGGTTCAGATAATTAGGCCATTAAGACGTTTGTCTGGTCAAACTGTCTGAAGTTGACACTCTTTTCATTTTCCACCTGAAGAAAATGGCATTGTTATGGTTGAATGATGTTTATTGATAAATGACAACTAATAGGGAGGCACTGTATTATGGCACAATATCAGTATCGGCAGATATTGGCCGATATGACTAAATAAGCCACTATCTCCTTGACTTCTATGCTGGCGCCCTCTACAACTATTACTCTTTTTACGTTTATTTATTTTGCTAAATGAAGAAAATGCATATCTACTATATCAGATATCGACGTAAACTCAAATATCATGCATCTCTAACCACTAATTATATCTTGGAATGACATTGAGGCAGTGGAGGCATTTGTGGACACAGATAATCCCTCTAGATAAAAGATACAAATTCCCTCAATATTAAAAAAGGAAATTGCAATGACCTCGCCTTGTTAAGATATAGCAATAACTGTCCAATTTTATTATTGGACATATTCTTTGAGGGGGGGGTTTGTTCCTGAAAGATTTCCTGAGTATTAGCTCGACAGATGCATGCTGAGAAAATGTGAAGCACCCCAGCAGGGACTCTCCAACTTGGAGGACAAAGACATGGTGGAAGGAGGCTATTAAAGAAAGATTCTCATATAAAGCAGCTCTCCAGTCTGATGCCAGGTGTCCCTCAGTATTTCCACCTTTAATCTTCTCCGTGAGAGGTCTAGAACTACTTGATCCTTGATTAAGACCCTTAACTTAATTCACTTTGGCTGCGTAATGAAGCTGTAAAAGTCCCAATGTGAAGATTGGTAGGAGAATGGGCCCTTAGATGCTGTCAGTATGTTGTTACGCTTGAAATATGCTCTTAAACTCATCTCATCTCTAACACAGTAAGCTCGATTATGCAAATGTATGCAGCGATTTCATGACTCGGATGCAAATTGGAAATTTAAACATCATATGGAGGTTTAAAGAGTAATATTTACTTGTTCTCTACAATAAATTGTCCCTTTCAAGACCTTCAGACAGTTTGTCCCGGTATTAATTCACAAAGGTACAGTACTTATGAAGCTGTAAAAAAAACCGGCTGCACGTCGACACCTTTAAAAGGACTGGATTACTTTATGAGCTGCTAAAGAGCATTTTGAAAAACCTTATTTTTCACAAAGTGTCACCATGAAAATGTTTTTGAGGTGCCTGTGGAAAACGATCCCTCCTCTGAATTCATTTTTGAGACATTTTGAGAACAAAATAACATATTTTCTCAGCCACGGAAAGCGTAAAGTATCTTGAACATTACACGAGCAAAGTGAGAGATTTGTGCTCTTTATTGCGCGCGTTGTTAAAAATTGTAGCAGACATGCAAAATATGGAATTTGAATCTTTGAATGATTGGCTCTTGAAGTAAAATAGCATACTAGACATCCCTCCTTTGATTTAGATGACAGGATACATGCTCCATATTTGATTGTGGGCATTTCATCAAGTGTTTGATGCCTATGCTTGTCAACACTCAAAAGAGAATACCAAGTACTCCGAGAATGAGGTCATCTTTAGAAGAATTTAAGCTGTAAAATGAAAAATAGATCCCTGCACTTAAATTAGTATGAATAGCTGAAATAAATCAGGACGGGGTCTTTCATGCACGTATAAGCGCTGCCTCTTGACTTATCACTACATGTTTGAATTGATATGTAAATCTTTTAAAATGGAATTCAAATGCAATTCAAATCAGTTTATAAACATTTTAGCATGTCAGAAAAAGACAGAGATTGAGAGTGAAAGTGCTGGACGCACCATTAAAAAAATTGTAATGTAGGTGAAATATCCACTGGCAAATGTATGAGAGTGGGAGCTTGAGAGAGCATAAGCTAACCTTGGCTGTTTTTCGTGCATCAGGCCAATGCAGCACATATTTATTTTGTGAATATCCTGGTTTCCTTCATTTCTGATGACAAATCATAGTCATTTTATGTCTTCGTATTATACATTTCTGAGCTTTTTTAAGTAGAAACTAAATAAAATCTTATCTCTTGAAGCCAAATCGCTGTACAACGGTAACCCTTCCGATATCCTCTCAGCGCTTAGTGAGTGCGAGCTCCCAGCCATCTGTGGCTGCATGACCCTCAGTTCTCCCTGCATGAGTCTCACAACTATGGCTGAGTCTGAAGAGGAGATTAAAGTTGCCTGTGGGGTCTTCAAATGCTGACCATCTGGGTCAGATTTACAAGTGAGGCACCGCAGGGTGCAGATACATGTGAGGGCTTTGTATACTCTTACACATGGCTTTCTCCTCCATTTTTTGGGTAACAAGATAATTTTTTCCCGGACATGAAATGACAAATTGCTTGTTGCTACAATGTCAATACACACGAAGGAGCTTGTGTAGCAGATTTATTTAAAGCTCACATAGAGTGGTCCTGTTGCACATATATGTGAGTTATGGAGGTCTACTTACATACATCAACTTGTTTTTATGGTCAAAAACCTCCTAGTTGCTGTAGACGAGCCGATAGAAACCCTCTTTTCTGACGCTGTTTCCCAGCCGCGAGATTTGAGACTCAACTCTCACACCCAGAAGACAGAGTCTTGTGATTGGCCAGTACCCGAAAGTGACCTATTCAGCTCACCCGCTCTCAGAAGCGCAGCTCCCCCCTCTGGAACGGTGGATGCACTGCTACTCATTATCAAAACATTGTTTTAACAATGCACAGCTGTTATTCTGTTATATATCTTGTGGCCAGCATTCCTGTATAATAAATGAACCCCTCGTTCACCAGCTTACAAGAGCAGAAATTCCTTATTCTGCACATTTCTTCCGATTTTGAATGTTTGAAAATGACTGTAAAGCGGCCGGTGCTTTCCAAGTTCTAAAGGAATCATATTCTAAAAGGGGATTTCTTGTCGTAGTCATTGTCGTTTGTAGAATCCCGACCCCCCCCCCCATTTTAGCATAATATTATTCAGTGAAATAGATAAAAGAAGTTGCTAAATCATCAAATTATTTATATTCTCCAGAGACCTGTGTCACTTCTTCAAAAGTAAGTCAGCTGCTGCTGTCGTTCAGAGTCAGCGGTAGGTGCTCACTGTTTCACGGCGCCATAAACAAGAGTGTAAAACACATTGATGTCTGCGACAGACAGTGAAAAGGAAGCATGACCGCTGATTTTGTGCACAGTTTAATGTGTAGTGGTGCCTTGCGCGTTTTCCTTCTGTACACATGAGCGACTTATCGCGGCTTACGTGGGGACAGTGATTGAAGCTTTAGGGGAAATCGCAATTGAATTGTGTTTTCTCAGGAAAAGGCTCATTCTAAAACCCGGAGTCACTCACAGAAGGAGACAGAGAGTATGATTGAAAGGTCATCGCCGACTTGTTTGTATGACTCAGTGGAAATTTTGGCTCCCTTACTGCAGCTGTGCAGAAGCAGAGGGTGCTTCCTGCAAAGAACTTCAGCCAATTATTCAACTCTCACCCGTCCACACAATGGACCAGTCATTAGATTAGCTTTCAAACAGTGAGCCTTGGCAGCGCTCTGTTTTCCCCAGGTCCTCTAACCTCAAACACTCGTCTCCTCCTGTTTAGGCTGAGCTCCAGCGTACAGTGCCACTCCATATGATATTTTCCTCTCACTGACCACTGTAACATGAACCTTACAGCACGCTTATAAAAAGCCAAAGTTGCCGTCATCTCATACTCCTCAAATTATCACATTACTCCCGTGGTATTTGAACTGCAGTTTTTCTGGATCAGATTCTAAAAATATTTCCCTTGTTCATGCTACTTGCTGCTGGTGTGAATTGGATATTTATGGTGTTTGGTAATGTCTGATGTGTGTGACTTCAAAACCGCAGGGACAGACTGGAAATGTAGATTTGTTTAAGACGGTATTTTTTCCACACGGAGAGCAGCGAGTCTGTCTTCAAAGTGCTGAGACTGAACCGTGGCTAATTAGTTTCAGCAGGGCTTTTTGTTTCACTTGGCCTAATATTTTTGGAACACGGTCTTGTCCTCATCTTTTCGCTAATGCACCGGGCCAGTATTCTGCAACCCAATCCTCTTCTCTTCCCGCTTCTCGTCATAGTATCCAACACTCTGTCAGACGGTCACTGATTAGTTCCAGTGAGACTGGTAGGAAACACTTGTCTTTATTATGTTTGAAAATATACATGCAAATCAGCTACAGGTTCAGCATAACACTGGTATTGTACTTGTGTATATGGAAGTGATCATGACTGAAACATTCAAACCACAAATTGATGTGGAATATCAGCAGGCTGCAAAGGTGGCCTATGCTGAGGTTTACTCAGATTTTTCACATTCCTTAGGACTGGCTGAATCAACAAAGTCTAGTCTTTCGCTCTGGTGTTACAGACATCAACAGTGCAGAAGCAGAAGCAGGTTTTCTTCTTTCTAACCGGGTTACAGAGACACTGTGTTACACTACTTCGCCGTCACATCACTTTATAGTCTGTTATTCATTGTTCATGATGTTTTTACCTCTGTTGTACGACACGTAAATGTTGCAGAGTGACTTGATCTGCAGACGTTCCTTTGTGTACACTTTGATCAAGGAACGTCGTGAGTTGTGACAAAGACCTTGGAATGTCGTGTTCTTTGTGATTCAAACTTACTTTCTCATCTTTAAAGTGAATACAAGAGGGAAATATTAATTCCTCCAAAGGAAACAATAATTCCCCCTAATTCTAACCCTCACCGTAGAATACCCTTTTTTCACTCGGGATGGGCATTTCATGCAAAAACACCATTAGAATGTCATCTAATTTGTCGATTAAATGTCAAAAAATCTGTTTCTGAGCCAGTGGATCATTTCAATCGGACATCGCGAGGTAACCCTGCTCTGTGCCGGTCACTGTTCACCTCAGACAACATCGCTGCTAAAATATATGTCCTATACATAAACCAGATTTTTCAAATTATGTTCTCTCCATAGACAATACAGTCAAACATTTTGAGAATGACACAAATATTACATTTTCACAGGGTCTGCTGCTTCAGGGTTTTCAGGTGTCTCTGTCAGATGTTTCTATGGTATACTGAAATATAATAACAAGCATTTCATAAGTGTCAAAAGCTTTTACTGACAAGTACACTGAGTTCATGCAACAAGTCAATATTTGCAGTGTTGACCCTTCTTTTTCCAAGACCTCTGCAATTCTCCCTGGCATGCTGTCAATCAACTTCTGGACCGAATCCTGACTGATGGCAGTCCATTCTTGCATAATCAATGCTTGGAGTTGGACTTTTTTGGGCGCCCTGGAGCCTGTTTGGCAACAATTGAACCTCTCTCCTTGCAGTCCTTGATAATCCGATAGATGGTTGACTGAGGTTCAATCTTACTAGCTGCTATAAACTTCCCTGTTAGGCCCTTTTTGTGCAATGCAATGATGAATGCACGTGTTTCCTTGCAGGTAACCATGGTTAACAGAAGAGGAACAATGATGTCAAGCACCATCCTCTTTTTAAAGTGTCCAGTCTGTTATTCTCATTAGCCCCGCTCCTTTGCCATCAGTACTGCCCGTTTAAATAAATAAAAAAACCCTGGGAAGGATCAGTTCAGGGCAGGTCAGGTGGCCGAACTTTAAACCAGTAACTGTTTAAAGCCACTTATGTAGGCAGTGGCATTTAGCAGAACTCTCTTTGACGTGACATCAGTTTAATTGCTTCCTTGCTTCACCTTTTAGTCATAGAGGAATGAGCAGAAGAGGAAATGGTTTATGTGCTGTGACAATTAGGTTTGGGGCTCATTTGATTTGTCCGTGGTCATCTCTCTCCTCTGGTTGAGTGTGAAAGCACATTGTGGTATTTGATTGTGTGGTGTCTACTCCAGTATCTCTACGTGCCCATCTTTGTTTGAATGACGGCCTGCCTTCGCTGTCACTCAGACGAGTCAACAGCAGCAGCAGCAGCATATATATATGTCACACAGATGAATGAATGTTTGCAGACAGAAAAGCAGGGGCTCACAGTCACATGCACACTCAGACATCAGCACATCATCTGACCACTTGGCTCCAGCCACAGCGAGGCACCGCATGGCTGAGCAGGTGGCAGCTGTACCAGGAAGTATGTCAACAGAAGACCATGTGCTCATAAGAGCTGTCTGGATTGAAGTAGATGATGAACTGGGCATTGTTGTCTGGCCGGTGGCCGAGAAATGGTGACCGAGCATTTGAATGGTGGAGGGACAGAAGGAAAATTTGCGTTTCTTGAGTTGACTTTGATTTTTTTGGTCAAAACTTGATGGTGTTGCATGTTCCTTTTGACTTTTGTTTTAGTGTTGTGTTTATTGACTTTGTCCTTCAGATGGACATCCTTTTTTCAGGAGTGCACACTGTTCTATCAAGAGTTCCAACTGATGTTGGTGTTCTATTATTAGATTTCTGTACCCGCCTATAATGAACACCTTGTTCGAACACAGGGAGACTCATAAGTGTACCAGTTCACCCAAGGCCGAAGGTCAAGGATTGATTTTGTGATTGTATCGTCTGGCCTAGGGCTGTGTTTTTTTTGACACTCGGCTAAAGAGAGGAGCAGGAACTGATCACCATCTGGTGGGGAAACCCCTGGACCGACCTGATAAACCCAATCAAGTAGTGCGGGGTAGACTGGGAACGTGCAGGGTGAGGCACCTCTCCAAGAATCCTTCCAACTCCCACCTTTGAAGGAGCTTCTCTGGCATCCCTGTGGAGGCTGGGCTCATCAAAAGTGAATGGTTGATGTTTAAAGCTTCCGTGGTGGACACCATCCAGTCCTTTCATGACTTGTTATCCAGTTTTGTGGGTATTCATATCATAAATAAAAAATAATAAACGAATACTGTTTTTTTGGTACGAACTGGTATACCGCCCAGCTATGAGAAAGTCTCTCAGACACCGACATATTCCAACATTGTCTTTAGCGACTCAGATAAGAGCATCTTTCTCAGGGATGATTTCATTGTCTCTCTCCTGAAATGTCTCACAGCTCAGTGATCACGATCCTATCAAGGAACAAGAACATGGCAGCTACACCACTTTGTGCCCCCGTGTGCACTATTAGTACAGGTGATTGCCGGGTCTGAAATTATCATTCATTTTTTTCCTCTCCGCTTTTTGACGCACTGGCTGAGGCTGCAATCGGAAACAATCAGATAGTAGATAAGAAATGTATGTTTGTGTAGCATTGACGTGTAGTTAATCCGATGCATGCGTCTGACTCACCAATCAACAATGTTTGACATTTGCCGTTATGCAGATTTCCTGCATTCATTAACGTAGGAGACAGTGATTGACACTGACGTGCGGTTGCTCCGACAGATGATGTTAGACCGGCGTAGCCGTGGGTTAAAACAGGTCCTGTTAAACCTTTCACAACTTATGGAGGTTGATGAATGCCAAGCTCAATGTCACTGTCATGTTCCTTTTATGAAAATGATTGTTTAGCAATCTAAACTGAATTTTTTTCTGAAAATGTTTCCGTCACTTTAATGCAGCTTTATTATTGTTTTAATTGGTCTGACTGATTGATTTTCCTGGCATTGTGGACAGGAGCTCAAACCAGGGAAAAGATTGGACCTCATATAAATATAAAGGCACTTTTATTATCATTGAAGGAATAGCATTTTACTGTTTGAAAGGATAAATGATATGCCCTTTGTCTTCTCTTCACTGATGTGAAATGTGGACAGACAAAAAGAATGAAAGCGCGCGCACACACACACACACACACACACACACACACACACACACACACACACACACACACACACACACACACACACACACACACACACACACACACGTCTTTTGCTACATACACAACAGGAACAATAGGTTGAATATGAATGAGTAAGAGGGTACAAAGGCAAATAAAGTGAACTCAAACGCTCACTGGAATGATCCTCTCCCACTCACCTCCCTTTCACGTGATCCTATATGTGAGTTTACGAGAATTGAAAGGCAACAGGTAGTGGAAAGAGCAATTGGCTGTCTTTGTGTCAGTGGAATTGACAGGCAACTGAGAGGTGATGCTGCTGCTGGGTATAGTGTTTTAATTGACTTGATAGGCACCAAGGTTTTTTTTTTTTTGTCTTGTATTTTTTCCTCCCGGTGATTGTGGATGCTGTGGGCAGTTTGATTTGGATGCACTGTCAAAGGGAGTTAAGCTCATCAGGGTTTGCATGCAAGTGGCTCAGGTCGATTGGGGGGTAGCTCGGAAATGAGATTGTAAAGTTTATGCTTGTGTGGGAATTTGTTCCTTTACAATAAATAATTGTGGACATTTAATCCAGGCAGGTCGCTCACGACCTTTAAAGGAACCCCTACGTTCTAAGAAGTCAGCATATAGTTATACGTTGTGGTTAGATTCTCATATGCATGCGAGGCGATTCACAATTTATTGTCATTTGTTTGACACATAATCATCTCTGAAGCACCTTTGGATGACATAGGAGTGTAGAGAATGTACTAATAATACCATTCACAATGGATTATAAGTCATTAGTTTGCGTCAGAATGTATTAGCAACGAAATTAAACACCTCAATTTTGTGAGTGAGAAGTGTCTCACTATTAGTTTATTTTACTGAGTGATAAAACTGTCACGACATCATGCTTGTCAGATGCAACCATAAAGTGACCTTAAAAGATGTATGATATTAATTAAATTGATGTGGCTTATGCTTTTAAATGTGTTGACTTTCCAAAAAAAGATAAAAAAATAAGCCAAATTATTGTATTAATATCAAGACTTGTTACACCCGACTTAACACATTAACCCCTTATACTTTGCATGCCATTTTTTCATGTTTTCTCTTCACACAGTTTTTTTCCCACAGTGATGCTGAAGCTTTTATTTTTATGGACCAAGTATGGCGGTATGACCAAACATTTATATCACTGTATTTTTCAAAATATAAACATTTCATCGTATACAACGGTATTTTTATATATATATATGAGCATGAGTGAGGGCTCCAGCAAGACTGTGTTTGTGCTCATATTGAGCGAAAGAGGGAGCGGTGCAGCCGTGTGCATGTGTGTGTGTCTGTTTACCTAACTACACACATTCTTGGGTCTCTCAGACATGGTTTTTTTGTACTAACATGGTGGAGTAAATTGCTCATTCCTACAATTACCACCACAGTGACTTCAGCTAAGCATGTGTGGTGCGGCAGTGAAAAGGTTCCCCACGTCGAACAGTGGTTTGCAGTGTACGAAAAGTACCAGTTTTTGGTATGAAGCGGTTTACCACACAGCACTAGGTCCAAGTTAATATCTATTTTTTTTTATCAGAGTTACAGTTATGACAGGTACACATCTGACCAATCAGAAATGTTGTTGATGATGCAACATTAAAATGATTGAAATCAGCAAATGCACACAGCTGGGGCTGTTTACAAAGAAACATGGACCTCAAATATTCAAGCTGACTGAAGTCTTTATTGTGTTTGTCGGTTTATTATGTAAAATGACTGAGCACCAGATCTTCACTAGCTACTGACTCAGTCTGTTTGTTCCAGTGAAGCAATTACTTTGTTCCTTATTGCTTGACTGCATCACATATAAATTATTTACACCTTTTGTGTCATTTACTGTATATGTGTCGCTGTTGATGTGCGAAAGGCCAGAAGACCAGAAAGCCACTTGATTAACTAATAAACCATTCATTAATAGATTATTCAAGCATCACACGATAATAAACAATGCCATTTTTGGCTGAATGCAAAGTTTGAAAAGTAATTGCATGGTCACAAAAACACAATTAACAATTAACGCTTGTTATTGTAGCCATTTGGATTTGATTTGCAAAGTAGTTCCCTGCATTTAGCTTAAAATAAAACAGATGTTAGAAAAGTGAGTAACCAGCTATGACAGATTTTCTTCACCCAATTAGAGAGAATATGATCTTTCATTTCATATTTCCATATGTTATTTTTATTTATGCCGGTGAAAGGACCATGCAAAATGGAGACGAGCGGCACAGCAATCCGACCCAACATTTTGAAACAGAAAATAAAACTCTAATTAAAAATCCTTATCATCACCGTGAACTTAGCTCTCCTACCCCCTACCCGAAACCCATAGGAACTGGGAAGTGGAATAATTTATGTTTTTTCCCTCAGGGAAAGGAGAAACATGGAGACTGAAACTCAAATTGCTTTTCTCTTAGCTTTCTGTTCTTCTTTTTTTTTTTCCCTTTTGTGTTGCCCTCAGAATAGCACAAACACACACAGTACTCATGTAAGAAGAAAAATGTTTTTACTTTTGTTTTTCTGACATCTGAGATGCCTTTATTACCAACCCACCATTGAGAGTGAAATGTTGTAGCAATCTTTAAAAGCAGAATTGATTCAACAATGCATTGCAGCATGAAAACAGCTGTAGGAAACCTTTTCACCCTCAGAAAGTGAAGAAAATGTTCTTATCCTTTGATGAGGTGGCACAGAAATTCATTTTAGTCTTAATTTTATTAAAATGTTACATTAAGTATGAAGAATTTACAATATTTACTAGCATTACTAGCATTATCTAATTGTTTTATTAAGATACCATGTGAAAAATGACTGACATTGAGGTTAAATATAGATTTGAAAATTATAACCTGACCAACCCTGGATTCTACAACAACAACAACCGCCTTGATTCCGATTCATTTCTTTAGTTACATGAACCGTGCTCAAAATTAGTATCAAGGTATTGTTACAGTCTAAACATCAACTTTTCACTGCTGCTCCGACATGGCGAATTAAGCGTTTTCATTTCATATTGACTGGCTGAAATTCAAATTCAAGTGCATCAAGATCCAATTCATCTGCAGCATAGCATACTTCAGGAAAGAGGTCGACAAAATACAAATGGACTGGTTAGAGTTGCCATATTGACATTTAAGCTGTATTTATTCATTCATTGTGTGAACTCATGCATCAAGCCACATTCACGAAAAACAAAAGTCTGCTAGCTGCTGGTGCCCTTCGAATGGCACAGGGAATTATTCAGTTTTTTTTGTGTGTGTTATCATCTTAATGCTACTGAGCTCCATGTTTGGCCAACTGCCATAGAATATTCTCAGCATCCTCGAGTCAGTCCAGAGTGACGGGAGTGCTTAGTAATAGTGCTTATAGTTATAGTTGACTAATTAATGACTCATTAAAGTTCCCCCAGTGGTCACATGTTAATGATTTTTGGATATCACAAATGACATATTTGTATTATTTGGGTATGGTTTTTTTTGGGTGTCAGAATCTCCATAGGTGTGAGAGTGAATCGTTGTTTGTCTCTATGTGGCCCTGTGATGGACTGGCAACCTGTCCAGGGTGTAACCCTAAAGCCCAATTTATACTCCTGCGTAAAGTGCTCTGCGTAGGTTACGCAGAGACTCTGCGTCAAAGCAGAGCCTGTCGAAGAGCCTCTGCGTCGTCTCCGAATGCACAAAATTTTTTTCAAGTGTCCGTCACTCCGTCAAGGGACAACGGAGACGGCAAGAGCTGCGATTGATCCTCAGGACAGGACGAGCGAAGCTGCTCTGTGCCGGCTCACAGTGCGCACCCGAGTGTCCACAGAGGCGAAGCTCATCCCCGCCGACAACGTCGCTGCCAAACTATAAATACGTCATATCTTAATACACACAGCACATGTTTAGACTCTAAATGGCCAATTTCTCGCCTCAAATTATCTTAAAACTGCGTTCTGTGACACAGAAAAAGTGAGAAACGGTTTCAAAAGTGAGAAACGGTTTCAAAAGTGAGAAACGGCCACTGTTTCAACAACAACAGTCTTTCGCTCTCTTTCTCTCTCGACGCCATTGCGCACAACAACCTTGCGCAGCGACCCCTACTGATCGCGCGGGAAATTGCAGCGCGTATCCGTCACCACGACGCAGAAGTATGAAGGCTCGAGTTGTCTCCGTGATGACGCAGTCGTATAACGCACACGCAGTCGGAGAAGTATAATGTGGCCTTAACCCTGATGTTGTTCGGGGAGTGGCGCAAACGCACCCCGTGACCCTCATGTGGAGGATAAAGCTGTAGAAGACGACTGGGTGAGGATCCAGATGAGGGGGTTATTGGATATTGGATCTTTATGTCCTGTTACTTAGATATTGGGAATAAATAATTTTCTTCTGTTCTTCAGCATATTTGAGCTCCTTTCTTATCTCAATCTGTGTGTGAGCAGGCCTATCCAGACACCAAGGTTGAGTTATTAATGCCCGGGGAGGCAGAGAGATGATTCTATTGCGTATTCAGGTGTGGGGATGGATGGCTTTCAGAGGCAGCCCGGGGAGTGCTGGGGGGAGAGCCTCTGTAGAGAATAAATATACATTTCTCCTGTTGATGCATCGGGCCACACTCGCTGCAATGCAAATCAAGCCACTCACCTCCTTCAAACTGCCTCCACTATTACTCACCTATTCCCACCTGGATCTCCAGCAGCCAGACACTCAGTCACCCCAGACTCAGTGGAAGCTTTCGGCTCGGAGTGGAGAAGCTCTCATGTATGAGCTGTCTTCCTCGCATGGTTCGGTTCCCATTTGTTGACAATGATATGACAAGTATCCATGCCTCATCATTGCACTGCATTTCCCAGGTGACTTCACAGGTCCGGGTGTTCATTATCCACGCTGACTGCCAGATAATTAAGGGCAGGGGTTGTGAGTTGACATTAAAGCAAAGGTTGTGAATGGGTTTTCTGAGCCCTCATATCAGCTTTGACTATTTTTGTTATATGAGAGGCTGCAGTTTTAAGTGTTTTGGTCTGTGTCTTGAAATTGGCAGCGTTTTCGGATGGTTTTGATCACTGACAATAAGAGCTGGGAGATTTCATTTTCAAGGCCACAAAAGTACCCAGCTGTGTGCACTCATCACTGTTGCTTCTGCAATTTATCGGACTTTTTTCTCCTATTTTTCCTCTGAGTAGAGGTGAACATTTCATATACAATGCCGAAATGCTGAGTCTGTGCCAAAACAAAATGCGGCATTTCCTAAGAAAACTAGATAAAAGGCACATTCTGATAGAATTTTTATCATGTAAAAAGGATAGTTTTATATTTTCAGAACCAAATTGACAGCACTTTTGTAAACAATAACCACAAATGTAGTGCTTACCTATCACCCATTTCATTCACACACTAATACAACATATTCTCATTCAAATTATTATTTGAATGTTAAAACATGTTTGCATTGATCTACTCCAAAAGAAAAAAAAGTGTCTGTCCACTCTTTATTTAGGCAGTCTTGACTTTGACTCTTACTTATTATAAAACACAAGCTTTAAAGGGGACATATTATGCAAAATAGACTCTTTAATCATTTAAATCCTTATATTTGGGACTCTGGAGGTCCTATCAGTTGTCTCACTCACAAGTACAGGAGATAAAACACGCGATGTTGACTTCTGTACATTGTCCATAAAACACGCCAGAGTGCTGGCGAGGGCAACAGTATCCGGAAACCGGAAGTCCACGAAAAGTTCTATTCTTGGCTCCACAGTGCAGCGCAGAGTCCTACACAAACTTCCAGCCTCAGAGAATTTATCTGTCCAATGGATACATGTTAAATATGACGGCAATGTGCCTGCTGGAGCCTGCCTCTGTGGCTGATGTCATTTCCTGTCCCTTAAGTTTCATTTTACTTTTTGTTAAGGTGGACCTAAAGAGATACTACTAAACAGAGCGTTCTGAACAGGGCTGTTTTGACAGGGTGATTGAACTGCTGTGGTGCTTCATCCTTATGGTATTTTGACCAAAGCATGTCACAGACATGTTCATTAGGACACCAGGGAACTAGATTAACTTGGAGAAATACGGTATAATATGACCCCTTTAAATTAGTAGAATAAAGGGGATTAAATTACATTTGATGAATTCAATTAGCAAACAAAAAACAAACACACTTTTCTGTTGGTGACACTATATCACCTGGCAACTACTTAAAATTGATCCTCTCCCTGTTTTGCTGTTTTGTGGCTCATTCAAGTGGAAAGTTGCACCTCAAATAAGCCGAGTACAACGTTCTTATGCTTAAAACATATGCAAATAAAGGGGATAAACATAGACTTTGACATTCTTCACTGTGCATTTGCTGACACTCTAATTAGGTAGCAAGATAGACTCAGGATTATGGGCAAGTAAACAGAGGAGGAAACAACAAATATAACGTGAAGGGCTACATGTGACATAAACTATTGATATGAACACAGAGCGAGACTTGCAGTCGTGATTAACTGCACACATAAAACAAGGGAACATTTTTATGGATCACCACAAAAGTGGCAGCAAATTGGAGTGTCTGGTAAACAGGTTGCCATCTTTTTCAAATGGCCCCATGAAATTAAAGAGGAACTACTCCTCAGAAGTTGGATCCTTTGACGGAGCGTCGCTCATTACCTCCGCTTTTTATTTTCATTCACTTAGAGAGGTCAAATTTTCATTTATTCGCAGTGTGATTTGTGTTGGCGTCATCGTGTTAAACAAGGTGACAAAAATCCCATCATCATCATCATCATCACCTCAATTTTGTTCACTCATGTATTGTATAATAAAAACGGCATCAGAACAAATGGATGTGGCACTGAACAGTTTCTGCATGTTTTCTATTGCAACCATGAACCATTGCCTCCTGTTTTTCCCCTCTGCCATTTTACTTCCAATATGTGACACGGCATGTTCTGTCTGTCAGCCTGGTTATAGTGCTGGAGACGAGGCACATTCAGTATGTTTACGTCATCACACTGAATTATTTTGTTAGTCCAACCAAAACCGGATTTTTAAAATATACCTGAACAACTTAGTCTGACTGAAATTGTACTAAATTGAATTTCTCATAGTTGGACTAACACACCAGTTAATGCAACCTGGGGGGGGGGGGGGGGTGTGCATGTGCCACATATCCTCAGCCCTCTTCAACACAGAAGAACAAGATGACAGCAACAAGAACGTAGCAGAATTCAATTTTCTTGGGGACTGACGAGGAGATTATATGCTCTGTCAGCTGAAAGAATTGGATAATTATAAGTTAAAGAAATGGTAGGAAGGACTATGAGTGGCACTTGGCATCCTAACAACTGGCCTCATGCTAAACTGGAAGCCACCAAGTCAAAAGTGTAGCAGAGGCATTTCATTCAATAATCCTATTCCTCACTAGTACTTGTATGATGGGACAAGACTGAGAATGACTGGGAATTGAACTGATTGTGATGGAAAAATAAGTCTCACAGGCATGAACAATGCAGGCACTGTGTTTTGCTATACTATTTCTCCACTGACAAAGTGGTGATATTTATTAACTATAACTATATTACACTGTTATGAAATGAATAGCTAAGATGGACAATCATTGGTTTCAGTTATGAAGAGCACGACACACGTCACACTCTACAGACTGAAGAAAACATCTTTGTTTCTCACTGATCTGCACGTGTATCACACAGTAATCACTGACTGAGAAGTGACTGGAACTGAGGCACGAAAATCTGGGCTGTGTGTCTTGACTTTGCAGTGGTCACCTCACTAAATTATGCTGTTATTAATCAGATAAAAAAAAAAAAAGGCCACTTACACACTTCCCACTCATTGGCTCTCCTGGAGGAGCAGGAGCTGTTATGATAGATGAGCTGGAGCTGTCCTGGAGCAGTCTGCGGCGATGACATTCCGGGGCAGTTGTCGCTGGCCTCCGATCGCAGCTTCCTTTCTCCTGCATGATGGCACTTCTCTATGGGAGGGGGTCTGCAGGCTTCATTTACCCAAGCAGCGGGGAATAATATAGTACCAGCATTTGGATGTGTCAGGGGCCCATATCTCTAGCTGTTATATTAGAAATAGACCCTAGTGTGGGACAATTAACCTCTGGCCTCAGCAGCAGATCTGTGCTGTAAGAGCCCAGCACGGGGCAATAAATCAGACCTAGAAGGAGAGACCCTCCCCCTCCCTCATGCTGGTTAGCTACTGCTATCACCCATTAGATCGGGCTTGCATGATGGTTAGATGTACACGGGGCTTATCATATAATCACTGGAGGCGTAAGAGTGATGTAACAGACAGGCTGTAGGGCGCTCTGAGGATGTTCATGCTGCCTTAAATACAGCATCTAAAGGAACGTCAGCACCTTGGAGCTATAATAATACAATGTGTGTGATGATAAAGATTAAATTTAAGTTTCTCTTGAATGCCAAACAATACCTTAACTTGAAATGCCAACACCCTCCAAATGTGTCCAATACTTCAGTTCATATCCTCACTTTACAATGTGCAGGATGTTAATTAACTAAACCTACAGCTGCATAAACAGCGGAAGATTTGTATTACCTTTACTGTATAGGTGCGTCCTCACAGAGCCGCTACTGTGAATTAAGTATGTTTTGGAACATTGTATGCATTTATTTGCATAATATTAAAGGAAAGGTGACAGGAAATGACAGGAGAGAGCTGTATGAAGCAACTTGCAGCAAAGACGCAGATGTAAACTGGGATCTCTGCAGTTCAAGGTCAGCGCTTTAAACTTCAGCTGCTTTTAATCTCACTTAAATCTACATTTATTTATTGGGAAAATTTGATTGTGAAACCCTGATGTGTTGCATTGGTACAAAAACAATCTGGCAGAATTCCACCCTAATCACAATAACACAATAAACTGTCAATAATTGATAATGAACGTATTAAATGAGGACTATTAATACTTACTGCAGTTTGTCTGCAGCTTGTCTTATTGAGAGTGTTTGTTTAATGGGAGATGAGAGACACGATAGAGCAGCAATAAAGCTCTGGGCTGCAAGGGTCACCTTCAGGACATGCTTATGGTTATTCCAATCATTAGCACGTTGCAGCTCATGCTGTCCTGCTTCCGTTATTACTGACACAGGCTCTGGTCTTATGACTGGGCTGTTCAAACTGCCCACTGCCAGGCTGCAATTCTTACATGGATGAACTAATGTGAAATATGGCAACAGATGCAGAGAGCAATGACTGTAGCACATTATTCAGGACCCAAGGGCCATTAAAGCCAAAGCTATTAAATATAATTTGAAAAAATTAGTTTTTTGGCTCCTGGAATAGCAGGTTTTGAGGTATTATGATAATCACTAGATTCCCCTGGGTGTCCATTCTCTCCAAATGTTATGATTATTTGTGTATGCCTTTGTGAGTGGGCTCTGGGATGTGCAGTCTTGTTTGTAAATGTTTTATGGGTGGGGTAATTCTCCTCAGATGCAGGGGCAAGTCATTGTCCTTCTTTGTGAGAGAGTGAAATAATTATTGGTATTGGAATATGTGCATATGTTAACACATTTCCTTTTGTGCATTTTAACACACAAACCCCCAGAGCTGGCATTTTAACCACTCAAACCAGACTTTCCCATTACTGCTGACAGAACTGAAAGCTACAGATTTTGTGTTGATTATTGAGGAGTTTGTTTATAAAGTAATGAACATCAGTTGTTAGTGCAGATGTTTGTCTTTGCTCCTGAGACTAAAGGTCCAGAAAGTGATCAAACACAGGTCACTGTTTAAACCTCACAGGGTAGAGGAGTGGTGAGTTGTGGCTGAATTGCAAATTCATTGTGGTCAGAGCTGTGAGATTGGTTTGTGGTAAGAAGATGTCTGGGATTTATCATAGTTTTTTCCTACACTTTTTCTCAAAGATGGCTATTTCTTACGGAGCCCCCGAAGTGACATGAGAAAAAAAAATAAAAATGACGGAAAAAATAAATACATTTAAATCTCGAGTTTCAAAGTCGAGATCTCGAGTTTCCAAAAAAAAAAAAAATATTTTTTTGAAAATATATTTTTTTTCATTTTCTTATGGGAAACTCGAGATCTCTACTTTGAAACTCGAGATTATTTTTTTCGACATTATTTATTTTTTATTATTTTTTATTTTTTTCTGTAATTTCTAAAAGCGATTTAAGAAAAAAAAAAAAAAAAAGCTCACGTGAAATTGTACAACACTTAAATTCTGGTATAAGAGAAGGATGATTTTTATTCACAGAGAGACAGACTTTCATATATGGACATAAATAATTACAAAACAATCAATGAATAATTACGTTTACCCTATAGTGAGCATATACATTTTTTCGATATTACATAGTGGGTCAAGTATATTCCAGTATAACTGTGTGGGTACTAGAGATGATAACATTTTTGACGATAATAATTACCGTCTTCATTTAAAAAAAAAATTATTATCTCGGTGAATAACCGCGCCCGCGGTGTAAGCACCGTGAGCCTTTCCAGCGTCTCCGTCTGCTGAAGTTTCCGCGCAGGCGCACTCTGTAGCCTACAGCCTGACGTTCAAACTTTATCGAAGCTGGAATCATGGCCGAAGGAGGAGACGACAGCCCTCAGGACATATACGTATATGAAAACTCACCCATAACATTATAGCGCGGTGCTGGCGTCACGTCATCATATCAGACAACTACCGTGTGTGTCCTGCTCTCTTTCAGCCGCTGAATAATCCACCTGTTTGTTGTTTTTGTGACGATGAAGTCTGCTAACACGTTAGCATAAAGATCGCTAGCTTAAAATGCTAACAGTCCACACACCAGCCGTCTCTGAGCTTTCGCTGTCTTTGTGAAGATGTTCAGCCACAGACAATTAGTGTCATGTTCTCCTTGCCTTCTTTTGTCAAACAAAGCTTTTGTTGATGACTGCTTTGATGACAATCACGCTTTATTTTCGCACTGCGCACACACACACGCACACACACACATAAGCACAGGAAAGTTCTATGCACTATCTCTCCCCTTTCTCTCGCTCTCTCTGTACTGCATATTAATTAGCCATGTGTATTCTCCTGATCGTCAGCTGATTGGCTGAAAAAGCAACAAAAGCTCTAGAATGTGAGATCGTCACACCCAAACTAGGAGTGATTCACAGCGATAAAACAACCTTAATTCAAACACAGAGTTTATGGTTTTAAGACCCACAATACTGTGTCAATAATGTTAACATGATAGTACAGCTGCAGCGCCCACCGCCAGCATATTAAAAATGCATGGCTTTTAGGACTATCAATGCTTTCTGAACATATTCACACACTTTTTAAAAAATACCGCGATAATACCGAAAACCGAGAAAATTTTTGGTCACAATAACCGTGAGGTTCAATTTTCATACCGTGACACCCCTAGTGGGTACATGTAAGCTCATGTATGTAATAATCAACAGTCCTGATCACACTGCCCTGCAAGTTTCCCTGCTCCAGCACACCTGATCCTAATGAATAGATCGTTATCAGGCCATTGCGGAGCTCGTTGATGAGCTGATTTGAACCAGGTGTGTTGGAGAAAAGAAACGTCTCACACACGCAAGGCTGCTGGGTCCCCAGGAGCAGGATTGAGAAAGAATGTATTATTTATATATTTATAAAAACGGTAAATTCAGTATTTGTGATCAGTGATTTTACGAAAAACAATAAATGCTGTGTCTGTCTAATGATTCCCTGTTTATTTTATTTTTTTCAGCTGCTGGCTGCACATTCGAAGAGGATTCAGACCCCAATCTTTGTGACTTCACCCAAGGGGAGGAGGATGACTTCGACTGGCTGTTGTATCGCACGTACACGTCTCCTTATGCCAGCCCTGACCTCCTGCGGGGTGAGTGTTTTTTGTCCCTCTCACAGGTCTTTAGCTTGTACTTTGTGGCTGCAGCCATTTCGTGTTGTTAGACTCTTGACATGCAGACTTTTGTTGCGGTGACCAGAAGCTTGTAATGTATACTTATCAATCGTACACAGTCAAAATGTATGGTGCTCAAGATCAGAGGTTATTGTTAGAGGTACGTCAGGAGCTGGTGTGTGCCTCTGGTCCTTTTCAAATTACCTCTGGGGAAATAAACAGACTTTTGTTTGTATATGGCTGACATATCAGGAAAGAGAGGTTATGTGTAATTCTGCGTTTATAGATGTCCGGTGTCCAATATGCATCAGCTTTAATGAAGCACTCGCCCCGGTTTTGTCTGCTTCCCGCTAACCCCAAGGATAATTTTATGTTAACCGTCCTCACAGGACTAATGGAAACCAGCGTTTTCTTGCCATCATCCTCTCTACTGGTGTGTTTGCCAGAGGGAGATGGCATGCATAGTTTATGAGGCGCTCCTCCATCTCTGCATTAACAAATACCTACAGGGATCTGACAAAGAGTGCTGTTTCAGCCTCTCAGCGGTGGCAGCAGTGGGCTTTCTGCTGCACGGCTTCTATAATAAAGACGTGCAACATGACTGAGGTGCCAATTGCACTTTAAACAATACTGTTATCATGCAAATCATCCATAACAAAAATGTGCATTTAGAGAGATTATCATTTACACATTAAATGTTATGAACACTGATAGCATTCAAAGATACTCCCATAAAAAAAGATGCATATAAATACATAATAATATGCATATACTTTGCAAATCAGACAATACAAATGTGTGATTGTTGATGCTACAAACACCACTAATGTTTGCAAATCTATCATTTTGATAGATGGTCTTGACATGGTGTTGATCATCCTCACCAAAATGGTGTCCTGCTGTTCTCCATCTTGTTTTTTTCTTCTTCTCACTTGGCTTCACCAAACTGGAAATTCACTACCATGTTATCTTTATTAAAACCTACATCCAGAATGAAAACATACTGAAAAATTGTCTCACTAAAAAGACCACGCTCAATAGTTAAAAAAAAAACAACAGAAAAAGGACACTAATGCTGAACACAGAGAGAAAGAGGGAGATTTTTCAATTTAACAACAGTGTAGCAATTGTTAATTGTTTAATAGCGCAGCACTTAGCAGCTTGAAAGAAGGAGCAGACGTCATTTGATCGCTGAAGAGACTGTTCAGTGGCAGATATGCAGACAGATGAGCGGAGATGAACAGATGTAACAGTGACAAGAGAGGATACAGTCAGATGCTGTGGATCATTAAAAATGCAATAATTATAGGACACGGGGGGGAAAGTCTTCCCTTTGCAAGAATTTGAATTAAATAGTCAAAATGGTTGAAACATTCCTGCTGGCATGAATGCTGTTATTTATAAAAAAACATTACATTTTTATCACTAAAAGTCCCTCTTGTCTGCAGACGTCCATCCAAAAGTATTTCCGTACTCTCGTACAAATGTAATCCTAAATACTTAAACCACACCTCATTCACCTCCAAATCATCAGCATTCAAGTGAGTATCCCGCCCGCAGCCACCAGCCAGTTCACGGCAGGAGATGGGATAATTAAAACTTTTCCCTATGGGTTTAATTAAAACTTGCTGCTGTGGCATTTACAGCAATTCACAGCTTTTAGTGGAACCGTGTAGCGGAGGTAGATATTGTCATTGGCACATGAGGAGAAGGAGCAGGCATAAAGAGGCATCAACTCTCAATCGCTCAATTTGGAAAACCAGGAGACAAATTCACTTGAATTTATTATACGTTCAACCCCGAGTCCCACATCAGAAAATGTAATGTAATACTTATGTTCTAAATGTGATTGATATTGCTGTACAGCGACAGGAGTGCTCCTTTGTCATGTACACTGTGACATTTCCGCTGTCTTACTCAATGTAGATAGAACCTGGCTCAGGAAATGCTTTTTACCCTTTTCCCCCCTTCTCTATACCTTAATCCCCCGTGTTGACTTCTAAACATATCACATTGGGCAGCCAAGGTGGGGGATAACAAGAGTTTATGAGATAAGGCTATTTACATTGGACCAGTATTAACTTTGTTGGGCTGAGAAATTGGTGTCGAGGGAAGATTAGTAAACACAGCTGAGATAGCAGCAGCTTGTGACTCCCCGGAGAAATTAGAGACCGCCGTTCTCATGAAATAGAAAATTGTCTTGAAAAAAAAAAAAAGACGACAGAATGTGGTTAGAATGGACCATTTTTTTTTTTTTTTTATCACTTTCTTCTTTCATTTTGAATTAGATTGGAGACGTCTGGTAGCTATTGATCATCTTCAGTTCTCTTGCTGTTTTAATGAACAAGTTGGGCTTGCAGGATGACGACCTTGTGCAGAAGAATGTGTCTACATGACAAGCATGCCTTATTTCCTGAGAGGTGGATGCATTGGCCTCAGACGTTATGGGTGTGCCACAATCTCCATTATTTTCTAGTAGGGTTATCGAAAGGGAAACACACACTATACGCTGTCAATAAGCAGTTAATGACTATATACCTAGATATATACAGCAAAACCAGAGGTGGAAAGTAACGAAATACATTTACTCGTTACTGTATTGAATACTTTTTATGTGTATTTCGTATTTTTTAAGTACAATTTAAAATCAGGATTTTGTATTTTACTTGAGTACGTATTGACTCGAGTATTGTACTTAGTTACTTTATAAATCCTATCCGTTACTGAGTAAAAATAAAAATTCAGCACAATGAAGACCTACAGGGGGAAAATATACACCAGAACCAGACGAACGATGATGTGATTAGCACCAGCACTGTGCACAAAAGTGACCAATTTTTTTTGGATTTCTGACCCCTTGTAATATTTCTACTACCCTCACACCCCAGGCAAAGTAACTAAGTAACTTTTACTTAAAGTACATTTCAAATGAACTACTTTTTACTTCTAGTTGAGTACATTTTCAGATGACTACTTTTACTTCTACTTGAGTAATATTTCATCAAAGTATTGGTACTTCGAAAGTAGAGCTTTTTCAGGACGTCTCTAAAGACCCAGGTGTCAAAAATGACCCACAATCACATCACAGTGTACATGCACACATGAACATGAATCTGAAAAATTGTAATTTCAGCTACACAACAACATTAGGAATGATTTTCTTTCAACAAGTGGAGTGTAGGAACTTAAAAGTGGCAGCCAGTAAGAAATCCATCACAAGAAAATGATTATAAATAGAACTGCCCACAATCGACGAATGGATTGCCATAATATATGAGATTTGCATTATGGAGAAAATATAATTTTGGGCACAAACAAAGGACAAATAATTGACAATGGACCAGAATGGTTACTGTGAAAAAAATTTAATTAGTTCATATAATTTCCAAATTCCCTCAATATTTGTCATTTGGTGCCTAAAATGGTCCTGATACAACCCTGTGTTGTGGGCTTTTATGTGCAAGATGTTTGCTCTTGTTGAAGTGCCACTGAGCTCATCTTCAACCTCAGCAGCTGTACAATCAGTGTCTCTTGGATGTGCATAAATTGGGGCTTTATTTTCCAGCTGAGCCATCTCCAAGTCTGAAAATCTGAAAGTACTCAAGTAGCATGTTGAAATGTGCTACTGCTTCTTCTTATTATTATTATTATTATATTATTTTATGTGTTTCATGTACATTTTCAAAACCCTCTCACTCCTGTCTCATTGCTATTATTGTCTGCTATTCTGTTCACTGGGACATGGACAGAGAACACATCTGACCGCAACAAGCTACACAGTCAATCGACTGGTTGTTTTATTAGCTGCTAGCACTATAGATCGTCAGTAAATAGCCCCAGACATTCGGAACGGTCTAAAGTTGTATTGGACCTCTAAGGAAGGTTAGGACTCACATGAAGCATGTCTTTGGGCACTGTCATGGGGTCAGAGCCTGGTTAATGGGCACATGATGTGGCAGCAGGTTTAATAAAATGACCTTACCAGAGATAATTCATACAATAAAACACAGGCAGTCCTCCATCTGTATCTCCAGCGTCCCTCCCAGTTGACTGTGGAGGATGTCATGCCTACTGGTCTCTCCTAGTCCCCTTCACCCCTGCCTGGCCTCAGCAACACATTGCAGACTGGTGTGTGTGTGTGTGTGAGTGTGTGACAGTGACCTGAGATTCATCTGTGTCTGTGAAAGGATGAGGCAGAGCGAGGAGAAAGATACATCTGCTCCAGGAGAGGTGTTGTTATCAGGGCTGACCAGCCTTTCACACTAGTTTAATTCTCTATTACACTGCCTTTCTCCACCTTTACCTTTTGGTACCTTGCAATTACCACATTCCTGTGTATATACAGGCCATATCATACAATGGAAAAGGTCACCGTGTGTTAAAGATTAATTTTTTTTTCACTTCAGGACAAAAAATTGACATAATAGCTTAATTTCTGCAGCCTGGCATGTTGAGAAAATGGTTGATATACTGCAGATATCATAATTTAATAGAAACTTCATTACTTACAGTACAGTGGGTTTAAGAAAACAAAGCTGTTAATCAAACACACACAATATTTTCTGATTGTTTCACAGCTGTTTAAAAAGCCAACAAAAAGCCTGTACTCTGCACAATCCACTCAGCTCTGTGGGAAGGTCCTAGATTGCTGAATTCAATTGTGTATGAATGCAGCTGAAATTCAAAGTCTTCTTGCTGTCAGCTGTGCCCTTTCGTCTCTGCTCTGCAGTGTGTTAGTGTGTGTGTGTGTGTGTGTGTGTGTGTGTGTGTGTGTGTGTGTGTGTGTGTGTACTTCTATTTGGTACCTATTTAGAACCTTATCAGGCATAAACACTGACCTTGTCAGGATTGGTAGGTCTCATAGAGACCAGAATCTGAGGCAGAACCTCAATTCTGAGGAACTGATTAAGTCTGGGCCCAAGAATTTGATTGTGGTTAGCTTAAGGTTGGAGTTAGGCATTAACTGGTAATGGTTAAGGTGAGGGACATGGCTTTGTTTAGGCTGTCCAAGTGGATGTAATGTCCACAGAAGAATAGCTGCACTATAGCTTTTTACATCCATGACAGACAGAGAGAGAGGAACCGCAATATAACCTTGTTGCAACGTTTTTATGCTCCTGCCCCGCAGAAAAACCCAGAATTCTCCGTTATTGACAGATTTTTTCCTACCGTGACGGATAAATGTGAAGGCTGAACACTGAGGGCGTTCTACCGGAACTTCAAATAATTCAACACACACAACATCGTCAATAACCATCTGTAGACCACCCATAACAGGTTCAGCATCAGCCGTAATCCTGTATAATTAAATGGTACAGAAGGAGCGGGTGCTTCGAGATTTCCTCCAGATGAAGCGAGTGCTTGCAGGATCGGGAAATCCCACATTCAGAGAGTCCTGCCGACTTGTGATCGCTTCCTTTGGAGAAATGTTCCCTGACTTCAAAGCTCTAGCCAAAGTGGCGCTGCTGATTCCAGTCTAAAGTATGGCGGCAGAGTGTGGTTTCAGCCTTCAGAACAACATTAAAAAGGCCATGAGAAGTCATCTGTCTGTGACACAGAACCTCTGCAGCACTCTCTCTCCCTTGAAGTGTTAAAGATTAAAAATAAAATTATTACTTTTTTTTTACTTCAGGACAAATAATTGACATAATAGCTTAATTTCCGCAGCCTGGCATGTCGAGAAAATGGTTGATATACTGCAGATATCACAATTTAACAGAAACTTTTTTTAACAGAAAGGTTTCAGAAAACAACGCTGTTAATCAAATGCACACAATAGCACCAAGTTCCCTTGAAGGTTTGAGTTAATTCAGGGCTACAGAAGGTCAGCTGACTTCAGTTTCATTTCTTGTAAATAGTTTGCTCACATTATATCTCGATAATTGGTCTAATGCTGTATCTTTGCATCGTTCATATTTGCTATTATATCGCGCTGCTGTAGTTTAATGACCTTTAAAGCATTGAATAAAATGCTTTGCCTTGAAACTTTTATTATGGTCGGGTTGTTTTAGAAAATTAAATTCTGTTAGATAGATAGTGTCATTATTGTTAAAAAAAGATAAAATCAAGCATAAAATTAGACTATGAAGACAAAATGGCTCTTGCGTGCAGTTATTGGTTGGGTGCGACACACCCACTGGTCAGAGGCTGCAACCCAGGAATGTAATGAATACAGCAAAATAGAAAGAAAATACAGAGAGGAGGAATAATCAGATAAATGCAACATCACACTCAATTAGCAGGGTATCGTAGGTGATAATTGAGAGGAACAATTTCTGTCCTCCTCTTTTATGACACCTTTCGCTAAATAAAATCAAGTTGGTTTTTCTGCTGCTTAATCGGAGTAAAACCAGCTCCATATTACTGTCATAGCATAAGAATGTGTCAGTGACTGCTTCTGCGGGGTTTGCATCAGAGGGTAGAAACTAACCACATGTGCTGTCATTTAGGTGGGTTTTGCTAAGACATTGCTTTACAATGAAGTCATCACAGAGAAAAGTGTCATAAATGACAAAGTACTGGGAAACAATGATACAGGTGACAGTTCTCTACTGTAACTGCTTAAATGAATGTTCGTGTTTGTGCCTTCACAGTCTGACAGACTCTCAATTCAGAGGCTTTAAGCTGTTGAGTTCCTAATGATACGCTATGCTTTAAGTTTAACTTTGACAGATTTTGACGGGTCTGTTCTCCAGCTGTCTGTCACCTGCTCAACCACTATGGAGGTAAATGAAAGCTTACACAAATTGTTCATGGCATCAAAACATATACAATACTAATCTCTTTTATTTATAATGAATGAAATCCAGTATAGTGTTTTCAGTACCTTTCCCCTTAGTAATGGTATGGTACGGGTGGAACTAGACCCACGACAGTCAGCTGATTGGACGGCGGAAACGCGAGCTACTGGATGTCCTCTGTTGTGTCGTGTTAAGGCCACATTATACTTCTTCGACTGCGTAATGCGTTATCCGACTGCGTAACCACGGAGACACCTCGAGCCTTCATACTTCTGCGTCGTGGACGGATACGCGCTCAGTAGGGGTCGCTGCGCAAGGTTGTTGTGCTTTTGGCTACAGTGAGCAATGGCGTCCGAGAGAGAAAGAGAGAGAAAGACTGTTATTGTTGAAACAGTGGCCGTTTCTCACTTTTCTGTGTCATGGAACGCAGTTTTAAGATAATTTGAGAGAAATTGGCAATTTAGAGTCTAAACACGTGGTTTGTGTGTTAAGATATGACGTATTTATAGTTTGGCAGCGACGTTGTCGGCGGTGATCAGCTCCGCGTCTGTGGACGCTCGGTGCGCACTGTGAGCCGGCACAGAGCAGCTTCGCTCGGCCTGTCCTGAGGACCAATCGCAGCTCTTGCCGTCACCGTTGTCCCTTGACGGAGTGATGGACACTTAAAAAATATTTAGTGCAGTCGGAGGCGAGTACAAATTGGGCTTTATATGTTGTTGTTCGTTGTCGTTGGCACCAGCACAATGTCATGCACAGTGCTCATGCCTGACTGCCAAGTAAAGGTACTGTTCTCAGTTCAAACGCAAGCCTGACTGAGGGCTTTACTGTTCCAAACCAAACTGTGCCATGATGGAAACACTGCTCAAAAATATATCTGACGAGAACGTATGCGCAGGCAGCAGAATACAGAGAGCACACGAAATGCTCTCTTTTAACCGGCAACACTTGAAGTTCTTGAACAGTAAAGTCGGTAGCTTACCGTTACTCTTATGATTTTAACAGTCTTATTTTGAAACTGCAGTTTCAATAATAAAATGATCAATAATTCAGCTGGTGTCTCATTTTAGTTTCACTGGACAATAGCAAATCACCAGCTGCTGTACCTGGTTTTCAGAAAACCTGAGCTATGTCTTCATCTATTCAAACAAAGGAGCATTTCTTACTTAAGTGTTCACGTTTTTTTTTTTGGACCCTAAAGATTGGGCAAATATATAGAGCTTGAAGACATGGTTGCGTAAATCTTAATAAAAATGTCATGTAATGGCTTATGCAGTGTATCAGCTTTACAGAAAAAACTTCAAAGCTAAAACTTGGATGATGAATGGAATTAAAGATGAGATACAGCAGGCTATTGTTTATTTCCAGGGATGGTGAAGCATATTTTGTCAGTGAAAAGAGGAAGAACCTTTCAACATCACCGAGCTTTATTTTATCAGTTAACTATAGGGTTAGTGAGGACCATCGATCACTTGAAGAGAGCCGTGTCCGGCTCCAGGCTGTGGAATAACCAGAAGGGTTTTCATTTCAGCCACACTTTCCACCATCTGATTTCACTAATTAACTCACCTTCAGTCAGTGAGGGAAGAACTAATTAAAGAAATCAGCAGCTGAAGTGTTTAGTGGGGAAGTAAATAGATGCAGGTCTTCCATGGCTGAGGACCGACCACCACTGAACACCTGGGAAATTTGCCCAAGACTCACTGCCTCCGGGCAAAGATCATATTTATTGAACACTAATGTATTATATAATTGCTCAGTGTCCTTTTTGAAAGTATTTATGACAAAAGATGCATGTACATGTTTGAAATACAAAATAAGAATTACATTTTTAGTTGGGGAAGTAAGCATCAGCTCCCTTTGTGCATTCCCACCACAGTAAATGGGAATCATTAATATAAATGAGATGAGTCACATTTGGGAATGACTTTCCGAGAATCCAAGTGTTGAAGCTTGCAGTCTAACTATAGGATACTCTGGGACCACTTCTTTTGTTCTCTGTTTTTTACCCTCTATCTTTCCCGTGCACACACACACACACACACACATTCAGGTGAGTGGTATGTTAATGCAGCCTCCCTTTGGATGTAGTTTCCATCTAATTAGTGTCACCTTAGAGGGACAGCTAGAGGGCTTTTATATGCAAGTTTGCTGGTTTAACAACATAATTGAGGCTTGCAAGGCTCTCCTGGGATCAAATCCAAATATAATTCCTAGGTGATTCACCTTAACTCAGGTGAGATGAAGTGGCCGGTCATTTAAAGCATAATGATTCAGCTCATGAAAAAGGCCATGTAGGTGACAACTGCAGTGAAGCTCGAGCATCCTCACTGCAAACATCAGGAGTTTTAGATTTTCCTTGCACATAATTGGCCTTTTTGAATGACTTGATTAGTTGAAGAGTTATTGTTGCCGCTTTACTCAAAACTACTTCTGCACAGTGTTTAGGTTAATAAACATGAAGGATCATAGCATTAGCATGTAAGTGTAGCCTTTACTCATACTTTTTAGAAGTGGAAAACTTTGCAACTGCAAAATGAATCATTGATTTGGACATACTCTCTGTTGGAAAAGGTAATGCCACAACCTTTAACACAACAATTACATAATTGTGAAACCCTATTCAGGGTAGTTCAGAGACTGCACTTATACACAGTTGTGCTTTGAGCAAAAGTAGGATAACACGATGTAACTTAACTGTTATGCTGATGACACACGTCTCTATTTTTTTCTTTACCTGATAACACATTATTACGATGTGTCCGTGATAGTGACGAGACAAACATCCTGGTTATTGGAGGCAAAAAAGTAACGGACTGGAAACCTTAAACTTGTCTCAGGAAAGCTTCACGCACTGTGTGATCCTAGTTCTTGACGCGTCTTGCCAATGCCACATTAACAGCGTAGAAAAAAGCAACTTGTGTGCAGTTATGCAATAACTAAGGATATATGACCATGAGGTAGAGCCGATCAACAGAGATAATTCAGTATGTTACAATGTTAAGATAACATTTGCCATAAGACATTTAGTCAAATATAATGAGTATCTCATAAACCACCGAAATGGACATATTGTTATTGAGAAGTTTATTATTTATGGTCCATGAATGTCCTTTAGCATATCCATTTATTTGCACCACAGCCTCAGGGTACATTCACTTCAGAACTGTTATAATTCTGATATGTCATTTTACTTTCAAAGGCTTCTAATGTGTCTAGAGCTCGTCATGGATGCCTGAAAAACTGTAAATGATCTAACTGACATCCACAGAAATCTTATAGCATTATAGATCTCCGGACATCATGTGACTTGCTCACATTTCCATGTTGGCAGGAAAAGTCCCTGAGAAACGATCACTGTGCACTTTAAATCCATGGAAATGGAATGGAGTATATGGTAGAACCTGACAGACTGAACATATCTGGTCCTTACAATAACTTGGGGCCAGTTATTTTGGTACTATTCCTAATGGAAATGCAAAAAAAAAGTTGCATGAGTGTTGCATGATGGGATTGTGTGACATCAGGTACTGGAGCTCTATTGACATGAAAGAACGTCTCTTTATTTAAAATCAGATTGTGAAATTTTAGAGCAAGATGTACTTGGATCTGTTACCGTGATTGCATCATCATTGTTCAGTCATTCAGAATCATTTTCTTAATGCAGTTAAGAAAAACACTAAAAAGACAATGTAAGCAGCATTTGACAGTCTTTTGGATTCCGATTATTTATTCTACCTTAAGAAGAATAAGGCCAACAAATTACATCTATATTACTTTATTCTGTATGTAATCTCCCAATCGTTTTCAAACTTAAATTAACTGTGTAATTTTAGTCCCAGAATAATATAAAATTTCCATTGACTTGAATCAGGGACTTAACTCGATCTGTTTCCTTGATAGCACCAGTTTTTTACCACCTGGGCATAAATATTGATTTCACTCATTTGCCCAACATCAATATTAGGAGCTGGAACACTTATAGTAAAGTTATTTATTTCATCCAACACAGGTAATTATAAAGCTCATCACACAGGATGGAAGCCTCCATCTGATTATTTATAGACATGATTGGCAGAGGTTTCTCAGCAGGAGTTGATTCGTGCACAGACCTGGCTGATAAAGACAGGGCATGGGAGAGCAGAGAATAACAGCCACTGAGGTGGAAACACAGAGCTCACCGTTTACCAGCAGACTGGAATGACTGTGGGCCTTCTCATAAAATTCTATACTTAGAATAATGCTAATGTTAATGTGTTCGATGTTCAAATGCAGCAGCTCGATATTAAAAAAGTATATTTAAGACTTGAGCCACTCCGATTTATTAATATTCCAGACAGGAACAGACCTTTATAACACGAAGCTCATTTTCCCACACGATCAGAAAGTTGCGCTTGTTATTGCCATCTTGCTGACTTGCGATTGTAATGTCATTATTCTCCAGCGTGTACTTTATTTGCATTGTGAGGTTGAGTGCTTTTCTCTGGGAAATAATGCAGTGATCTCCCGTGGGAGTGTGAATCCACCACCACCATCTTTGAAAAAGGCAGTGCAGTGCGTCCCACAGGGACACAGAGAGTTCATACTTCACTAGGGTGAACGGGGTTGTGTGTTGAAAGGATTTGCAAAATGGCTTCTCCTGCGACACAAAGCATCGTTTTAAACCATGCACCCTCACATTTTAAATTGCCGAACATGGAAAGCATCTGTGAACATCTCCGTCTCACCTGTTCAGCTATTCATAAGGCTTTGTGTTGTAACACCTATCATTCCAAGTATGAATAAATTCACTAGAACTGTTTTGATACTTTCAGTGGAACTACTGTAGTGCTGGGCGGTATGACCAAACATTTATGTCACAGTATTTTTCATAATACCAGCAGTTTCACAGTATACAATGGGATTTTTTATGCATGAGCATAAGAGTGCTCCAGTGTGAGAGAGCGAGGCACAGCTGAGTGTGTGTGTGTGCGTGTACGTGTGTGTGTGTGCGTGCATGCTCGTATTGAGTGAGTGGTTGAGCGGGAGAGGGAGCGGCACAGCTGTGGAAGGCAGTAAAGGCAGTGGAGTATAATCCAGCCTATATTATATCACTGTTTAGACCAGTCCATCCAATTGCACATCCACAAATTGATACACTTTACATCTTTTCTGTTACAGACTAAAAAAACAATGTTAATAAAGTTATTCTTTGTTGTAAGTTGATCTATATTTTGTTTTCTTTAAAGGTGCCATATGTAAGAATGTGGTCAAAAACGGTTACTACATTCAAATTCAAAATACCTAGGTAACCTTTTAGGTTTCGTTTTCTGACATAACTGGCAACCCGTGGTTGCTCGGCAGCTGAGACTCTGACTCTGACTGCAATGATTGGTAGACGGCGGTAGGTGGCGCCACATGTCAAAACTGATTTTAAAACATAAACATGATTTGCAGTCTGCAAAATAGTGTGTGTGTGTGTGTGTGTGGGTGAAATGTTTTCTTCATCTTAAGGGGGGCATAACAGAAAATAATTGAGAAGCACTGGTTTAGACCAAGTTTTTTTTAGCATATTGTATAATTAAAAAATAAATAAATAAATAAATTGAAGTTTCAGTCCACTAGGTGGTGCCATGTGCTCACTCTCACTAGAGCTGTTGAGTGAGTATATCGCAATATATTATTTCGCAAATACTCAGTGTTTTGCAGTATCGTGATAATATCGTATCCTGACTTAAATATCATGATAACATCGTGTCATGGTGTTTCTGGCGAATCCCACGCCCCAATTACTACCACAGTCACTTCTTCAGCAAAGCTCTGTGTGGTGCAGCACTGAAAAGGGTCCCCCCGTCGAACAGTGTTACTTTCCGTTTTTCATATACCAGACTTGCGGGACATGAAAAATTCATGTCATAAAAAATAAATAAATACCAGTTTTCGTTATGAACCCATGAATCCTGTGGGACAGTGGTCTCAGCTGTCACTGATGCATCATTTAAGAGTGAAACTGCTGTATATGCTTGAAGCATCCTTACCATAAGTGCTCGATAATGGCTGAGATAAACGCCCCTGCAAATGTCATTGAGCGGGATTTGTATGCCGTCATTGATCCTCTGCTGTGAGACTTAATGATCTCTGTGTATTTTGTCAGTGGACAGAGTGGGTGGCAATCCAGTTGCCAGGAGGGGGTTCTGAGTGTAGGTGATTCCATCTCCATTTGTTGGAATAACATTGATTTGGGATGTAAGATCCTCTTATTGAGTCGCCATCTTGTTTGGAGAAGCATGACGTGCCAAGAGGGTCCTTCAGAGAATAAAGGAGTGAGGACGAAGCTTTTTGTTTTTCTTCTTCTTCATGTTTTCCTCTTAATCTCTCTTCCGTTCCCGACGTTCATTCATTTGCTTCCTCTCAGGTGTGATTAATTCGCCGGTGTCACAATAATAGCCGTGCACAACACTCTGTCAGTAATTGATATGTCGGCATGCTTCTGGGTGGAGCCATTTGCATTAAATCGTGTTAACTGATATGATAATGAATGTGAAAGGCCTGATGCAAGCAGAAAGACTCGGTGGAGATGGATGGATGTTTGAATTATACACAATCAGTAATACATTATATCAGGTCTCAGAGGCTCACAGCTCACACTGCATTTGTTGCCTTTCTTTTCCACAGATCAGCCAAATCTGCCCTGATATATAATGTCTGGTACCTTCATCTTTATTTTCCTTGTTTCTTCTTGCCATTCATAATATCTAAGTGGAGATTTATTTTTAGAAATGAAGCCTTCTGAAATATATTTTTTAAAATGTATTATTATGATGATGGAATCTAAAAATATTGATTTAATTTGATTTTAAAGTGACACTTTCTCCAACTTTCATGTGTGTCTGTTTAGTATGCTGTCCATCTCTGTGCTTTTTACCAGACGACTGATAATTAGCTCCTCAAGCTTCAACAAACATATTATTCCCCATTAACACATATGAAAAGCTCATTGCCTTTCAAATGAATTATTACCCTATGAAAGGCTTGAATGAATATGAGACACTGCAGTCGACTGAAAACAAAGATGAAGTAGCTGCAGTGAAATCAGTGACTTTTTTAAAAATTAGATTTATTTTATTGTCTTTAAAAAGAAATAATAAAAAAAATAGATAAAGAATGTTTGATCTTGTCCCCTACATCATATGATTAGTTTCTCCGTGTTTGAAATAAGCCGTTGTTTTGTGATAAGTGTATATTTGACTCTTTATTCTGTCATAATTTCTTTCTTCTTTATTTAATTCCCTGTCGAGTATCTGCTGCCCGTGGTTGCTGTTCTTTGAAGCAGTTATGCCCTTAACCAGGTCAAAATGAAATAAAAGGAAAAATAAAAAACAATTATTACCCCTGTAATGCAGGTTGTTTCCGAGGGTGAATGAGAGGAAGTGTAAAATCAACTTCTTCCCAAACTGTTGGCGTGGTTTATACTTTTGTCTTTTTCTGTAAAAAAAAAATGTAAATCTACTTATGTAGAACAATTTATTTACCACCATATCTTCTTTCTGTGGCTCTTCTTAGTTATATTTTATCACTTTTATAATAATCACCAGAATATACTCACTACATGAAAGATCAAATAGAAGACAACTGTGTTGAGTTTCATCATGTTTGGACACATCTCTCAAAATCTCCTGTAAGTCAGTCCTTTTTATATATATACTACATATAGTATATATATAAAATACTACATATATATATATATATATATGTATATATATATTCAGTATGTATATAATATATACATATATACAGTACTGTGCAGAAGTCTTAGGCCACTATTTAGGTTGTATTAGCAATGCTAACAACAATAGAGGATAATTATTTCTATTTAACTTTGCTGAAACACATCCAGAAAATATGTATGCAGTTTTTTGTTGTTTAAAAAAACAAACACAAAAAAAAAGTTCAGAAAAAAAAAAAGAAGCAGTTCTTTGTTGTAAATGTCAGCCTCTCCTCTAGATGGCACTATAAACTACTTACTTCACCTTTAAATGAATGGCTGTAAAAAACATCTATTACGCCAGGTTTATTCAAGACATGCTTGAGCATCACATGCACATGTTGCATGAGTTGAACCCATTGACAGCTCTCTAAGATATAAGAGCAGCTTTAAGTCGCATCATTTCATTCCAAATTCACATGATCACAGAATTTGACAGACAGGAAAAACATTGCGTTATGACGGATTCCTCTTTCAATGTAGACAACTTTTCATCTCCATCCGCCTCTTGAACAGAAGGATTAGATGAGGGGGGCCTAGCTTACATGGAGATTTTTCTTTTCTCAGTCACCGGTCTGCAGAGGATAATAATATGTCTGAAAAGAATATATGTGGGTGAAACATAGGAGCCTCTGTAACACTGGACGCGGCGAGAAAATAAAACATACTGCTCTGACTGTAAATGACAGAGTTTGCGAGTAAAGTGCACAAGGCTATATCAGCCTCTGAAATGGCAGATATTCATTTTGAAGAGTGCCTTTTGTGCCTTTATGGCATCTATAGGGCTTTAAGATTAGCACATTCGATTCCTCTTTCATAGTTGAACTCTTTACTGTTTTAACTGCCTTCATCAAAGCTGTTCAGCACCTCCTACTTTCAGAGATATTGACTGCAATTATAGACTGTGAATGGCATAAAACTGTGGCTGCGCCTTTTGTGATTGTGATCAAAATGTGACTTGTGTAAGCCACAGCGTGACGCTTCTCAATTGCTGCAGTGAGCGAGAGAGAGAGAGAGAGAAAAAAACAACTTTGCGTGAATGAAGAACATCAGAGACTCGCGTGAGGTTAGCTCAAACGTGGCATTGTCGTAGCTGCTTTCTCTGCGGTGTTTGTCATCACAGAGAAAAGTGTGTGTCCCTCTTAAGGAACACTGCCAGGTTGTTACAGCTAATGACTGCTGGGGGTTTTTTCCACTCGGAGCTGTCTCGCAGCATTTGCTCACATATTAATATCGGGCGATGGGGACACGGAAGATCGCACGCACCGCAAGTTGGTGACGAATGCAAGAAATGAGCGAGCAAGTTGACACGGGGATCTTTGAACGGCGCCATCATACATGCATACAGTATACTCTTACTCTATTTTGCATATATGGTAATTGATTTATGTGAGAAAACACAAGGCAGCCATGCTCGGTGAATCAACTGCTTTGCCTCAGTGTCACTTAATGTCACGCCATAAAACTGAAATCTGGAAGCTCTGCATCAGTTTTATTGTGACAGTACAATTACGAAGTTCCAGCTCCCACTGCTATGTGGGTTGCTTCTTTGTCACCTCGCTAAGGGCCACGCTCTCTGAAGGGAGCAATAGAAAAACCCATAATCGTTATTTCTGTGGAAACTCATATTCTTTTATGCTTTGCTTGTAATGGTTTTCATTGCAGAGAAAACAGGGAATTTTCAAAAATCCAACTTGTGGTTAACCATATTTCAAAAATCTTTATCATGAATGTGATGCCGTTGGGACTTTACCAGTTTCTCAGAGATTTCTTTTCAAATACAAATACAACCGATACGGGGACAAATATAACAAACACAAGCACACACTCTCACAGTCCCTCGGCAACGCTTGTTTCTTCAAACTATTCCATCCCTGCCTAATTCTTTGTTTTATTTCACACCCTTGGTGTTTCACAGTGTTGAGAATGAGTTGACATGGCATTTCTGAGCTCTAGTTAGTGCAGTATGAACGTCTATATACTCACACTGGCATGCTGGAACACAGGACTCACAGTGCTAGACTAAGATCTCAGTCGTAAATCCCCCAAGAGGCAAGCTGTTTGTGGCAGAGAAGAAGCAGCCAAACACCAGCCACCAGTTTCCCAGCCTGTGTTCATCGCTCGAGGCGTGCATGTGTCAGGGTGTGAGGCCATCATTGGTTGTGTGTACATGTGCATTTTTATACTAAGATGTCGATAGTCTGTCAAGACACTCCATCACGAGTGGGCTACTTTGTGTACTCTTGAACTGTGCTCTCCAGACAGACTGTCTCTCTTTACTTTTTTGGACAGAGTCTCCTCATAATCCTGTCCTCTCATACGCTGTGTCTAGGAATACCGGCAGCCAATTAGAGGCTAATCTAATGGTGTGTAACAATTTCCACAATGCACTGGCCTATCTCTTTTTAATTGAATTAGGAGATGAGCAGAATAAAGCAGATATTCCCTCCACATTTCTCAGAGCTTGATTACAAAACGCACAGACTGTTAAAAATTTCAGTCACAGGGTCAGAGTCGTGCTATCTTCTGCCATGATTAAAGGACCAGATAACCAAGATTTATTAGCCAAACAGTCCGGCAATTAATTAGGAGGCAGCGCCACACTAATCCTGTTTCCATGGGCTTTAATGGGTTGAATATCCTTACTCTACCTTGAGGAACACTTCAAGAATAGCACTTCAGAGACAAGACAGATAAAGGGAGGCTCAAATCAGCACCCACATATAAGCATGTCTCGTGGAAAGATATAATTACTGTGTCTGTTTGTTTTTTCGGGTGCTTCTATGAGTATGTGTCCATATATGTATGTGGTAGAATAACAGCCCGCAGCAGATATCATTAAAAATGTGTTGATGGACAAGTCCCGGCCTCATTGTTTACACTGCAGCTGTAAATCCTCCCTGACATTTTAAGTGTGAAGTTTAGTCCACTGCTCAGTTCAAAGGCTCGCCTCTAATACTGCTGAATTTTTTCTTTTTTTTCCCCTTCTTACTTTCGACTCTATTCAGCTCCATCTCAAGGAGACCTTGCGCCCTGAGAGTCTGCGCAAGTAGCCGCACTGCACAGAAATGTACCGTCTGCTCTCTTTGTTCCAGGAACCCTTGGCATTTGGTCTCAGAAAGCTCTTTAAACCTTCTGTTACAACTCTTGTCGTCGCTGACAGGATTTGGCATCCGTTCTTCTCGTTATCATAACTCCTAAACCGTTTGTGACATCTAGAAAATTCAAAAACTATGGACTGGCGATCTGTCCAGGATGTAGCCCGCCTTTCACCCTAGGTCAGCTGGGATTGGCACAGCACCTCCCGTGACCCTCATGTGGAGGATAAAGTGGTAGAAGATGGATGGATTGATACTAGAAAGCAGAGAAATAGAGCTTTGTGCCCTTATACTTGTCATTATCGTAGCCTACAGACAAGATTCACCAGCGTGTCACACATTTGTGACGTCATCTTCTCAGCACCTTAAATCCCAAACGTTTGAATATCTGCCAGATATCAAAAGTGGCATAAAATCAAAATGAATTTCCCGCTGATTATCAGAATGGTCATAAGAGTGATAAATACAACGCACATACCAACATGCAGACAGTAGAGAAATGTCGTTATAGTGGGTAGTAAGCCAGCTTTTGGGATTGCTGTTGTATTATTTTTATGTGGTTTAATGGTGATAAGGGGCAGTTTAACGGAGGGACACTACACACTCCTGATTTGTCAGTGGCTTGTATCGTCAAAGCTTATTGTGTACTGAGTAGAGGTAAAGTGATACCTCACCATATGGTACAGAAACCCTGCAGGGTTATGAATGTATTGTCTTTATGACCCACAAAAGTTGATTGGCAAATTACAGGCAGTTATGCTGAATCTCCGCCTGACTCAGCTGAAAATAAGCACATTAAGACCACATTAGACGACCACATTAAGACCAAGGCTCTGGAGCAAATGAAGTTAACATTTTAAATCAAAGGGAAAGCACTTTTACATAATACCGATGCCAATATCACAACTTTTGAGTATAATGCTACTAAACCTAACCCTAAACTACTAAGCTGTTAACAACACATTTGTGCTGAAGCATTTCAGTAGCATAATGTAAATATCCTTCATTAAGCAGGTGATACAGATCATAAACAGAAGATTGTTTTATTAGTGTGTATTTACAGTGTATTGTCACTCTGCTCATCATGACTGAGCACATAAAAGGAAAATCATTTACCAAGAAGGAACAGGTGAAGTCAGCATTTAGTGATGAGCTGGTGCTCAGTCATTTTACTTTAAGTGTCACCAACCCCCTATAACTGTTTTTTTTTTCAGGTGAAAACAGTGTATGTGTATCTAGTAATGTTATTCACTGTGTAAAAGTATTGAAATATACATGGTGTTATAGAAATAGGAGAATCTACTGACTCTCTCACACTTGCATCACTGGTATTGAGCACAGTTTGAGACCCTTTAACTTTATTTTACATTGACTGGATACACCCAGGAACTAAAAAACTTTTGTTTTTCAGATAGCTTTATGCACACAATTAATGTATCAAAGTAATTAGTGTAACAGGTCAGATTTAGTTCCACTATAAAAACCAATATCATGCATTTGCTGCACAGAACACTCTCCTTACACCCTTATATTGCATAAGAAAACCCTTATCTTTATATAGTTTGATCGATGTCCTGGAGAAGTCCTGGACACGTCCTTGTGGCTCGTGAGTCCCCAGACTGGCTGAGAAAACCTGGACAAAGAATACAGCTCTCATGGCTGAACCATGTGGGGATTAAGTTCACAGTGGACTGTGCTTGTGTTGTGCAGCCTCCAGGTGTGCGTGAAAGGTCACGGTGTGAAACTACAGTGCGTGAACTAAAAAAAAACGAAAAACACATGCTCAGCAAAACTTTGCTGATGTGAAGAGTTTAAAGAGAGACTGTTTGATCACAGGGTGAATCTCTGCCTGTGCACCTGTCCAAACCTGGTAAACTCTAGTCTTCAAGGACTAACAAAGTTATTTCTCGGCGTTGTACTTCCTGCTTTCCAACACTTTAGAGCCAGCCGACGGATCCTTCCGCGTCCGTCCATCTGGCTCTATTGTTGACTGGAGACAAACTGGTTGATGAGCGCAGCGTGATTGTGTAGCTCTGAGTTTGCAGGAGCTCCCTTAGGCTGAGCTTGGCAGAGCTTTTCAGAGCTACTCTCTTGCAAACCCTCTGAAAAGCTAGCACAGTAGTCTCCATGGCTGCCTAATGGCCATGCTGCTTCGCCCTCAGAGTTTGGCAGTTGACAGTTTCTGATCCTTTTTAAGGAAGAGGTGCAGATAAAAGCCCTGGCAGATAATAAGGAGAAGTAGAGTATGAGGTGTCTGGAGACATTTAAAAACGGGTAGAAAAGAAATGATATTGTGTGTTGTGATTTATTGATTATTTTATAATGAGTTTTGCTTAATAAATAAATACTGCTGTGCCTTTCTGGAAATATCAATATTCTTTAAATTTGTCATTTTGCTAACTTTGCTTGCATGAAATCCCCCCCTGGCCAAAATAAATACTGAGGAGCAGAAGATGGATGCAGTACACTCGTGTTCATCTGTGATTGTTTTCTCATATTTCTATGAGCCATTTACAAGGACAGTGTGCACACTGCAGATTAAGGAAAAAGCACTTTGTTTTACCATGCATGGACAGCATAACATGTATCTCCCAATACTGGACCCTGTCTAGACCATCATCTGTGACCAACTTTAATTAATTCCCTGAAGGAACACAGATAGAAGCGAAAGAATTGGATAATAAGGCTGAAAAACAGAATTAAACCTTGGTGGAGGCATATTAAAAACAAAAAGGAAAAGAAAAGCAGGAGGGCAACAGATTACAGTCGGCAAAGAGAGGCGAAAGTGAGAGTCATGAAGAATACCAAATTCAAATTTGTTTTTTCTGTGTCGAGTTTAATCACTTCTCATTGTGTTTAGTGTGCATAGTTGCGTACCTAAGGCAGTGTGTTGGAAACAAAGGCTCAGCGAGTCCCTGGCTTTGCTGCCTTGCTGCGTTTCTGTCTTTTCTTTCATTTTCTTTCCTCCAAATGTTTTTCTTACCCTCTCCAAGTCTCTTTGTCAGGTCAAGGATGTCACACCAGAGACAGGCACCACAAAGAGGGCCAGGGAAAAGAAAAAAATCCACCCTGCACTCAGCTAACAGAGGTAGCAATCGATGGGAGGTTAAACAAAAACAGGAGAAGAAAAAAAACCACACTTTCTGCCAAACTTTGGAAAACAGGAACCACTTTCATGGTTAAAAAAAAAGTGTGGCTGTACTGGCTCAGGGTTTCTCTTTATCTAAATGGGATTTTTGTCTTTGGCAGTAGAGAGAATTGATTGTCAGAAACACAATTAAGTCCATAGTCAATGTAAAGGAAAACCTCTCTCTATATATATACTATTCATTTTTAACCTATGGGAGCAAAAGTGGCATTTTAATTAATAGTTTTCAACCCAGTTTTGTTTTTAGTTGTCACAGTTTGCTTACTATTTTGACATACTGTAATAGCAGGTGTTTGTTTTGAAACAGACATTTCTCAAGCACTGCTTTTGCCCCCTCTATCATTAATCTACATATATATTACACATGCTATTATTTTTTGTCTTCGAGCAAATCAACATGCAGGCGTTTTCAGATCAAAAGAACAAAGCTACTTTTACGTAATTGCAATCATCGGGTGTGAAAATGCAAAAACTACATTGTCCGTAGAGGTGAAGGTCAGTGCTACAGTAGCTGTCACGCTGATGAGTGGTTCTTTCTGAGATTGAGCGTCTGTGCACAAAATGGCGGGTGGGCTGTGACAGTTAATCACAGACACATTACACCTGGGGGATGGACAGAAGTGCAGCCTCCTGCCTTTGGCTTCAGCCTGCCTGTCCTTATGATGACTCTGTGGCCTATCAGTGTCTTTTTCCAGATTTATCTATCTGACACTTGACTGTGGCCTCTTCATGGGCTGAGCTTGGCACCTGTCCATCCATCAGTCCCTTAAGTTCTCCTTTGACACAGTGAACGCAGTCTCTTTAAATACAGTTTCTCGCCACCATGCGGCACAGCCATTGTTCACGCTGTTCTCGCAGTCGGGTACAAGCGAACAAATGCCACGCACAATGTCAGCACACATGGCAATGTGCCTCCTACAATACAAATCTGCGCCGCTGCAGAGGCGCTTTGTCATTGTTGGAGAGCTGTTATTGTGCTAGCATGCACCAGGGAGAAAGCTGGCAGGGTTTACTGGGACTTAAGTCTTTTGGGAGGGGCAGTGTGGGTGGACAACTTTGCTGATGGCACTGGTGAAGGCTTTTTTTTTTTTTTTATAAACAAGCCGAGTAATTACTGAAAAACATGCTGAAGGCCATTTAAGCTGCATCTGTTGACACCGCTGTGACATGAATTTCAAGATTAGGTACATTTGTGTGTTCGCGTGTGACTGTGGTCGAGAGAGAAAGAGCAAATTGTACATACGGTTGTTTTTGCTTAAACGGCTTGTTATGCTGCTCTATCATTGTTGACTCTAATATCCTGGGATATAGTGTGCCTGGAGCCATGCAGTTAAATTTACTACAATGTTGACTTTGTGCCGAGCTTTAGATATTATAAAAAATCTTACAAGTTTTAAGAAAACAATTGTGAAGCGTGCCAGTATTTGAAAACTGCCATTCATTGCGACTTGCTCATTGCTCTGTGTCAACGCACACGACCGCAATGTGGCGTGTGTTATTATCCGCTCACACTGTCCATCGCTGGAAGCCACTTGTTCTACCACAGGGGCATGTGGCCATGTTGACATGTTAATGGGATCAGTCACTGATAACAAGGAGCTAATGGAAATCTAATCAGAAAACTCATCTGGATTGTCTTCTGCTCTCAACGTCGATCTGCCTCGTCGTCCCTGCATTGAAAATAGAACACGATGTCAGTTTTGTAAATTAGGATACCATTTAGAGGAAGATGCATGGCAAATATGAGTCGACACCACCGTGATCGACAGCTGGTAATGTCCAGAAGGTCCCTCGTCGCAGGTGATCACTGTGATTTTCTGGTTTTTTAAAAGTCACGTGTTGTCATTCAAAATGGTAGTTCATTTTGCGACTGCAAGACTACATTCAGTGCATCTTTATTTACAGTCATATGGTCAAGGCTAAAGCCAAGATAATACAAGAATTCTTCACAGGGAAGGTCAGCACTCGGAGCATTACATGTATCGTATTTCAGCAGGTAAAGAAATGCACAGCGTACAGTTTAACATCCAGTGGCACTGTCACGGCAGAGGACGAGGTGTTTTCTCGTCTCTCTGTCCAGGCAGCGTGGCTCAGGGGAACAGCTAACTGGGATGAGGCCCTCAAGGCCTGGATGCTGCGTTGACACTAAATGGGCGAGCTTTACAAATGAATAAGTGCTTGGGGGGCTGCGTCTGAGTTACATTTGAAAATAGTCTCAGCAGTAGGGCTGAACAATTAATCACTGAAAAATTTAAATTGCAGTTTGAAGCAAAGCAGTTTGGAAATTGCCACGGTTGCAGTTTAGATGATCTAATTTGTGCTATGTTCAATGTAAGAAAAAAAAAATATTAACACGTCCTTGTTACTTTCTCTTATGAAAGCATAGTCATTGATAGTTTGAAGGTGTCATGTAGTAATGCTCCATCTTGTTTTAACTCTAGTGCACATTGAACTGAAGCTTGAAGATAATATATATCAATATACAGTCAGAAAAATTGTGCTCAGGCAATTTATCCCAAATCATTCAGCGTTAGGCTGTAGCATTCACAATCAGACACGGTACTAATGAAAACTGTTGAGATTGTTGAGAAATATGTGAATCTGTGATAGGACCTTTAAGAAAATCTGATATTTGTTTCTTGAGCTTTTCAATGACAGACTTTGCCTTAACAGAATTTTATGACTAAATACATGTATCGAAAGAATGTAATTGATTCATATACAGTATTTCACTAATGGAGCAAATGTTCTATATCTATTGATCATGATGAATATATGTATAAAAGACCTGTGACCCCCACAAAGACGTGCAGCACTTATCAGTATTGTATTTGCTGTTATTAAAGCCTGAGGCTAATTGTGTTATAGGGAGAAAGCATGTCTGCTGTGAGGGCGATGACTGTGATGTGTTCTCTGAGGGTGATGACTGGCTGGTAAAGTGCTGCTGAGTGCTAGAGGGGCGGGGTTCATGGATTTCCGCTACACTTCAGAGACGCCGCTTCAGGATCGACGTCATCCGAGTCCCCAGTCTCTGTCTTTTCTCAGCTGACCAGTCTGACATATCACAGCCATCCATCAGCTGCACGGTCTAAAATGTGAAATGCAACGCATCAAATTCCCTTATAGCAGCACAGCAAAATAGTAAATAAGGCTGTTGAAACACTGTTTCCATGGCTTTCCCTTTTGATTACCTTGCAGTTCATTTATAAAGCCATTCTCAGTTTTCTGAATGCAGTGTGTTGCTACCCTGTATGAGCCTTATGACATGTTCATTCTGCTAAACAGCAGCGTGGGCTGGCTCCTCGTCCATGTTGCTAATCATGATGCATGGCTTGTTGTTGAGATACTTTTTTTTAAAAGACCAATTGGAGGCGAAACTAATCAGCGCTCTTGATGATCAAGTTTGTCTCTTTGTGATAGAGTTTATAGCCTGACCACATGGTTGATTATATTCCCGACCAAACTTTAGAGCCCTAGGGATGAGCTTGTCCTCGCTGTGTAACAAAGGGCTGCTGTTTGTGCATGGACAAAGACAGGGAGCAAGTGCCTGAAAACTCAGCAAGGAGTTCCAAGTGATACCTGCATGGGTATCAAGTGTGAACACCCTGAGGAATTTGTTCAATTGTGTGAGCTGCAACATCGAGAAATGGACAAGTTTTAGGACAACATTTTCTTTTTACTACGAGATGCACTCAGTTTAACCAATTTATTGTAAAGTGTGAGAGTGTAAATGGCCCAGTGTTTGCAGCACAATCTGTGCCCACTGAGAGAATCTTATGGGCTTTGAAAGCCCAGATTGCATTAAAAGAGAATTTTGCAATTATTCTGCTCATTTGCATTTCTGGCCATTTAAGTTGAACCAATCTCTTTTAATGACTGACTAATTTCAGTAATATGGTCAAGATTTGGTCCCATGTGTGACGGATTTTCTTTAGGATTTATTTTTAACACCGCATCAGACACCAGTTTGGCTGTGATTCAGATCGACAGCTGGTGTGCTACTTGCCCATGCCTTCACAAGAAATTGTTTGGTTAATCTTGACTGATTTCAGTGTTGATTTGGCTTATTATTGGCTTATTATTTCCAAAATGAGATTTAGTTATTAGGGATAGCATATGGTTTTGTTGACATAAGTTTTGTTCCTGAAATGTCAGATATAATTCAGATGTTCAGAATTGCTGGAGTAAAACATCCTTTGTGGCCACCCAAAGGTGCATAATGGTTGCACAGTTGTTATTAAGTATGTTCATTCATAGTCAGTATCTGTGTCACTAGATGACAACAGCACCCCGGAAATGTATTTATTGGTAAAGGATTAACAGACGTAACAGAGGCTTCAACGTGTCCATCGTATTTATGTGCATGAGGAAGCAGCACAGCTGTGCGGAAGTATAAAATCCCATAATGCAATGCTTATTACAGATGTGAAACATTACAGCTGTCAGTGATGACACAAAATGGCAATGATTCAATGTCAGAGTGTCTAAAACCCGAGTTTTCTGATTCAATACACAAAGTGTCTGACTGTATGGCTTCCTCTGGCTGGTTATGTTAGAGGTCAACACAATTTATGACCACCTGCATATTTAATTTGACATTGTTTCTTTTGTGTGTAATGTCCTTCCTGATGTAATCAATCCATTTGACCCATGCAAAGACAATAAGACTGCACTGGCTTGTGAATCCCCAGAAGCTGGGATGCAGGGGACTGGGGGATCGAGTCACTTCCTCGAGGACAGTGGACAACATGCTCTACTGCCTGAACCCCTTAGCTATTATGCCTTGGAGTGCATATATACAATCTAGAAGACATATTTGTCTACAACCCACTAAGATGAAAATAACAGCTTTTCCATACACATGGGGAGGTGGCGGCTCATTGGTGGAGTGGGTTATCGTTCAACCCCAAGTTCTTGGGTTGGATCTCTGGTTCTGGTTGTGCGCCTGTGCAAGTCGCTTAACCCCAAGTTTCTTTATGAACGATGTGATGTGGAAAAACTGAAGTGTGACGCAGTTTTGAGTGGGCATCATCAAGAATGAAGCGTTATCTTAGTACAGATCATTCACCATTTATATTTGATTTTAGGAGGTTGTTGTGGCCTTGATTGAGCTTTGATATTTTTGTGACTCATGCACTATTATGCACACTATTTGAAGGGGTTTACTGAGTTTGATACAACCACCCTAATATAATTGTCAAATGCATCAACTCCAGTGTAGGGACATTTACACTATTCGCACACACTCACCTAGGTTCACACATGTTATTTAAGGACACTGTGCTGACTTCCATTCATTTAGACAGTTGAAACAAAACATTATCCCTAAACTTAACCATATCCATTACATGTCTAACCTTTATCTAACGGCAATTCAAATCTTAGCCCCAATTTCAACCAGTTACTGGTCCTGACAAGGTCAGTAGTTATGCCAGAAGAGATTCTAAATTGGTAACAATTACAACAAGTACAACACGATTTCATAAAAGCAAAAACATCAACATTGGCTGCACATGAACCCTCTCCACTCATGCAGATGAAGCAGCCAGGTCAGGAGGGACTGGCAGGTTTTCCATTCCCATGCTGACGCACTACCTGAAGTGCAGAGCCTAATCTCATTTTCAGCCCCCCAAACTTCGTCTATCACTCACAGCTCCACCTCTGTCATACTTGTTCTCTATCGTTCATGTCATTTTTCATCATCACTGCCATCATCCATCAAAGCAGCTCCTCTCTCTCTCTTGCCAACAACTTTTGAATATTCAAAGCAGTAAAAGACATTGACATTTTCTGTTCTTTAAAATATTCTGCCCCTCTGGCTTTGGGATTTTCCACAGAGCAAAGATCGGTTTCCAAAAATCAGTTAATTTATATGTTAAAAAAGTAATAATGCTTTAATCTGTTTAATCTCCAGAAGGCTGAGAGATTAGGACTAAAATTATTATATTTAATAATATTATCATTATATTATTATATTATATTTATATTCAATTATTATATTATATTTGCGCTCGCTTCGAATCCAAACTCATGGAGGAGACTCCTCTCATGGCTTTATAGTATTAATGGCGTATCGTTCAAAAACTCGGTGTACTGTCCAGCCCTCAAAGCATCATAAGCCATATGTTACCCTGTGTCCTCATTTTATGACTCCATTGTCCTCCTGATTTAAATGCAAAAACAGACCAATGGGTGACCGAAAGGACAGTATTGAATTAGGCTGCATGCCGCCGCCACAGGGCACTCTTAACCTTTTTCCCTACTGTTTTTCCTTTGTCTACATTCTTAACAACTTATCCTCAAGTTCCCCTCTAACTTCATCTCAATCCTCTCATTCTGACCAAGAGCAGATCTTTATAGCTTCAAGTCGAGGGCCAGAAGACCATTACTGCTGCCCCTGGGAACCAGTCTGGTACATGCAGGGTAGAAATGAGAGAGAGGGAGCGAGAATAGTACTGCTTCCAACTCAGGACAGATGCTGGCAGCAGTACCATTGTCGAAGTAAACTTGTGCCTTCCAGCATTTTAGAAAGATAAGACCTCGTCAGCAAGCGTTATTGTCTCCTTTCCAGGGAGAGAGGGGAATGAAAGGTACAGTACATTCTCTCTCTCGACAGTGACCTTTTGAAATGTCCTCAAGGCAGTTAGGGATCAACTGCCTGATTTGCCCAGGAGAGAGGCGAATGAGTGGCCACATGTGGGGGGGGGGGGAAAAAGAGGGGAGAATAAGAAAGATGAAGACATTTTAAATGCCTTGGTTTATTTGTCTCATGGCTTAAAAACTCCATAAAGGCTCTTAGCTCGGTGACAGCGCAGATGAAGAAGGAAGGTGTGTGCACTCAGGGAAACATAACTGCTGAAAAAAACACACTATTTTTGGCTATATTAAAAATTAATCAGTTAGTCATCCTCATTAGTTGTATATAAATGCACGATTTTAATTAAAACCTCTCTACTTGAACCTTTGTCAATAATTATTATTGGCTTGCATAGGCCATCTAAATTATGACACAATGCTTTGTGATTAGCTGGTCCAGGCAGTTGTGGGACTGTTTATGAAATTAAAAAATTATGAAATTAAACACTTACATTACATGATTTATGACTGGTGAACATTAAGTACGTTTTTTTTTAAAGCCATGTTACTCCATGTTCACACTCAGGAAGTAGACAATTACTGCTGTATGTCGAGGGAATGTTTTCCTTTAGTCAGCCTCAGCCCCTGCTATAGGAACGCCATCATTACATGTGATTGCTGTAAGTTTATTGGGTCTCTAATGTCTTATTGCATTAGGATAATAACTTTTTGAATGATATATTCATGATATATTTCGTAATTATTATTTGTCATTTGCCTCTTACTAATTAGCACATTGACATTTTATGAAAGCAACAAGCCACTTATGTGTTTCCTTCTGAAAGCTCCTTGTTTCACTGCATGATGGAGCATTTTTACGTTTGTCGGCAGAGGTTTCCTCCCGACATCAGGGAAATAATGATACTATTGTACCCTGAAGGCCGTTGGCCACAGCTTCACTCTTTCTCCAGTTTAACACTTTATTTTTTTTATTTACTTATTTATTTGTGCTGCAGGTTATTGCAGATGGCAGCAAATAAACAGTTGGGGGGTGGGGTGGGTGGGGTGCATCTACCCCTCAGATATTGAGTCTGAAATCCCACAGGACCTCCTCAGACCAGAGTATTAGGGCAGAGTGAAGGCATCTGGTGAAAAGACGAGCATCAAGGCCGATGTGATGAAAGCTGGTTGGGGCTCAGACCAGTGGTGGTAATGGCACAGCAAGCAGTGTCAAGGACGCAGCTCAAAGCCTGTTACATAGCCATTGATCCCATTATATTCAGACCTTTGGTCTCTCTACTTTCTGGTGTAGCTGAGAGTCTGGCCTTGGTTGTCAGAGGAACAGAGGTTCGCTGGATGGGTTACACAGAGAGTGAGGCTCTATGAATTTTACAGGAGAGAGTAAAATGATAAAAATGACTGCTGTGCTATATGTTGTTTCCCCCTGTTTTGTTATTGTGCCGTAGACCATTTAACAATTGTCATTTTATTTATGCTTTTTTTTGTTTTACCGAGTCTGCGTTTGTGACCTTAACTAATGTATCAACGCTGCACAATGCAAACCGTACCATCTGTTTATCGTCTTTCCTTCCTCTCCTCATCTGCTGTGGCTTGCCACAGATAGTGTCACCTACAGCCTGTGACCAGGTTGTAGTCCGGTGGTGCTCTATATGAATTACGATGTGCTGGATCACTCCTAATCTTGTTATGGATGTTCTTTTGCCCTTGGGAGGGGCATCGATGGATGGATGCAACTTTATCAGATTCCATGGTGCTTTGGAGTATAATTCATGAAAAATGCTTGTGTGTGTATTTGTGTGTGTGTGTGTGTGTGCAGTGAGCATGCACACCACAGTTTAATCAGTTTAGCCTCATTTATTTAGCATTATATACCTTTCACTAAAAATGTAGGAAGCAGAGTAAAAGAGAACAAAATAAAACAAGACAATTGGCAATTAAAGTTAAATAAGAAATAAAACACCAGGTTTTCGATCCGATTCAAAGGATGAATCAATAAAAGCAGTAGAATCAGATGAAGGTGAATTTTAAAAAGTCATATAAAGATGATGTTTTGATAATAACTTATAGTTTAAAGCTAAGTGGCTCAATAAAAAGACCACCTCTCGTAATCAAGCATCTTATTTAAACAAGGATGAGAATGTCAGGCTGCCCAGTAACCAGTGTTGGGCTAGTTAACTAGTTACAGTTCTAGTTACTTCTCCAAGAAAGTAAATATTGAGTAAATACTCATATTTGTCAAATAATTTGCACTCTTTGATTGAACTTGTCTGCATGTTCAAATATTTATGATAAATCTGAGTACTATAATGAAATGGACACTCAATACAATACAGGAAAGGGAGACTAGCATCCAATAAAATGTGATGGATTATTGTAGATATTATAATTACTATGCTTATAGAGTGGATTGATAAAAATAACACTGTACTGTTTTGGAACTTGAATTATGATTCAATTATGATAAATTATGCTTGTAAAGCAATGTACCAAAAATGAATAATAAATAGATTTATTCTGGCTCGCAAGACCTGTTTCTATTGGGCACCTTTGCTGCGCACAGCGTGAGAAAGCAGACTAAGCACCCGCCCTACTGCATTTTACTCAACCTCAGCCAATCGTCATCACTTTTGGGATTTTCTCGTGCCCCCACCCTCACCAAGGACAAGGAGGAAGAAGACATTTCTCTGTCGCTCGGCCTTCAATATAGCAACATGACACATATTTTTGGCAGTAACGGTAACGGCATTATATTAATGAGAAGAGTAACCAATTAGATTACTCCTTAATGACAAAAGTAACGGCGTTACTAACCGCTATTCCCATCACTGCATGTAACTCATTTAAGGTCAACAGGAGTGGCATACACATAGATGCTCTCATCCTGGCATTTCTTCCCCTTAAAAGCATTAATTTCTCCAAAGGAGAGCTATAGTAATCGCGACCCTGTGTTATTGCTGTAGTTACATTTTTGTCTGGAGGGATATTACACTTCTCCTTCTTGTGAAAGCAACTTTTGCATCTTGCATCCAGACAAACAAACACACACACTCACCCTGATTTATTGTGGCATAGTGGTAGGATTTTATGTCATACAACATTGTCAATGCACTGTGACACGAACAATACACTACTAAAAATACATGAAAAACAATATTCTAAATCCTGCCACAGCAACACCATCAACTAGCTTATGTTCAGCTGAGGCTGAGCCTTTTACACCTGCTGCAACATTTCTCTACAGTGTTTGGAAAAATTGGCTGTGTCTGTTTGTGAATTTTAAAGATTTATATTTCTTTTTTGAAATGGCACAAAACACCATCATTCAAGTCCACAGACAGTGCTGCACAAAAGTCGTAGGACACCATCAGCTTTGTTGTTTTTTTGGTTTGTCAGATTCAATTCACTGAATATTATAGTATTATATGATAATATGAACAATGCAATCAAATAGGCTCAATGATAATAATTCAGGAGGAGATTGACTTAGAAAAAATGTTTTAACCTTGATGTTAATAGGATAATGGAGAGAACCACCAATATTAAGAATAAATATTAAAGCGGAACTAGACCGGAAGTTCCTATTAACGCTGTTTTTTTGGTGTGTATCTGCGTCATTACCTTGTTTATGAAGCCCTGACGGTTCGAAACAAATAGTTCAGCCATTGCTGAGAACGTTGTGTTTTATTGTAATCTCGGGGCTCAACGAGATCACTGAAAATCCCGTAATAGTTACGTAAGCAGCGGTTCTCCTGAACAACCGATCTTCCTGCTCCGGGCGGTAGTCCGGGCACATCCGGTTGCGTACATTGAACCGCAGAAGAAGAATAACGTCTGTTGTGGAGGTGTTTCACGAGCAACAGTGTCTTCTGACTCCGGTTTAAAGTCATAAAAGGGACTGCGGCGGGGAGTCGCGACAAAGCTATTTTTAAACACTGTTAAAACAATGTTTTTATAATGAGGAGCAATGCATTCACCGTTCCAGAGGGGGGAGCTGCGCTTCTGAGAACGGATGTGCTGGATAGTACTGGCCAATCACAAGACTCTGTCTTCTGGGGGTGAAAGTTCACTCTGAAATCTCGCAGCAGAAAAACACCGTCAGAAAAGAGGATTTCTATCGGCTCGTTTACAGCAACTAGGAGGTTTTTGACCATAAAAACAAGTAAATATATGTAAGTAGACCTCCATAACTAACATTTATGTGCAACAGGACCACTCTGTCACCTTTAAGAAATGTGGAATATTCAGCTTAGCAATTAAAAAGACTTTGGAACATGTATGAAAAGTAAAGTTGTTACAGTACAGCTGAAACTACTTTTGATAGAAACACAGAAGTAGACTTTCAGCACTCCCCCACTCACATGTCGGCATTTAATGGCGATGACATACTGAAGGCTAGGTTCCATTCAGAGTGTACAAAGTGCAGACTTTGTGTGCATCGGCGACACAGTCGCTCTCTGACCTCTTGTACTCCTCGAAAATGACTTGGAGGGAAGTAAAGACTTTTTTTTCACGGCCTTCTGAAGATGTTATTCATTGTGTCCCCATCCCATCAAAGCTAAATTGACATATTTTACCTTTAATATTTGGTCCATCACTGAAGTACACGTGTGGACCGCATCTCAGGTGTTTTTTCTGATCTAAGCAAGGTCATTTTTCTTTACTTTGTTAACAGATTTCCACATTTTCCAGCCATGCAATTTACTGTTCTGTGCTTTTACAGTGTTATACAATCATGCTGTGGCTCTGAAGTCATAATAAAAAAAAGCTGAGCAAATTGCCCCTGCTCTAAAAACCTTTCCGTGCAGCATCATCCTTTAAATACAGCATCATGCCACACTAACACAGCAGGAACACGGTGAGATAAGTACATAGCAGTCTTCGTGTTCCTGCCCCCACCCCCATGTCTGATAAGTGGTAATTATGTATTATATACGTATATATATATATATATATTTATATCCTTATATAAATCTTATTGTAATCTTATTTTGTTTCTGCTACAAGGAATGTCATGTTTTTGGCAGTCTGTGAGCTGCATAACTTGAAGGGTTGGTTTCTGGGGATGTCGTAAAGTGTAAGACAGATATGCTTAGATTTGACACTTTTTGTGTGGGGAAAATGATAAGTCTAGTGAAGACTGATACACTTTATATATGAAAACTGTTGAATAAAATAATTTAATAGATAAACCACAAAGAAAAAATGTAGAACGAGTCATTTCATTTACATTACATAAGACTCGGCTTGAACAATCCTTTACTACCCTTTGTGTCAAGACCTCAATTCATAATAATAATAAAAAAAATCACAGACATTTCTTACTTCGTGTGGACTGGGATACAGTATTTTATTAAATACATGATTTCACCTTTTTCAATTGGAATTTTAAAGGAGGTTAAAAGAGCGGCAGAGTGACGGGTTCTGGTGTCTTCATGTTGGGTCTACAGTAACTTGCAGAGTCAACAGAAAGGCGTTCTCTATAGATACAGCCAGGGTCACACGTCCAGGCTGTAACCAGCAGCGAGGACAGTGTGGTTGCAGCTCTCCAACACGTTCCTCTTATTTTATTAGTCCCCTGTGGGCCTGGAGGTTGCAGGAGAGGAGACAGATTCTGAAAGATAATTAAGTAAAGCAAAATGAGAGTGCTGAGACCCACAACCCAGGTCAAGACACAAATCAGGGCTTTTTGACAGTGGAGTGTAGGGCCATTGGGCTTTACATTAAAGGCCACATTCTAGTCCTTAGATAATGATCTTCCTCACTCCAACTTTCTTTATAGCTTGGGTTTGAGGTTGGGTTTTGAATCTTAATCTCATTATGTAAAACATTCAGTCAGTCGGTCTATGATCTTTCATGTTTTGTCTCATTTGCACTTCAGAAAGCAATTAGAGTTTTCTCAGTAGACGCGGTGGTGCTTTCAAAGAATGGATGACTCCATCAGGTGCCTGTTTTTTCTTTAAAAGAGGAAATAGACCTGAAGGACTCATACTGGTTTGTTCACAGTAAATGAGATGCACATTTTTGCATGATTAGTCTATACATGCAGGGCCCACGGTTGGTGTAGTGGTTAGTACTCTTGCCTTTGCAGGAAGAAGACCCCGGTTCCTGGGTTCGAGCGCCGTTTGGGACAACTTCGGACCTTTCAAAAGTTTTCAAGAAATTGAATGTTCTCCCCGTGTGCGCGAGGGTTTTCTTTGGGTTCTCCGGCTTCCTCCCACAGTCCAAAAACATGCGATATGGGGATTAGGTGGTCACTCTAAATTGACCTTAGGTGTGAGAGTGTGAGTGAATGGTTGTTTGTCTCTATATGTGGCCCTGCGATGGACTAGCGAACTGTCCAGGGTGTACCCTCGCCCAATGTCAGCTGAGATAGGCACAGCACCATCCACCTCCCGTCTCCCCGCGACCCTCTGGTGGAAGATAAAGTGGTAGATAATGGATAGATGGATAGTGTACATGCAAAGTCGATGCAAAAGCGGGAGTAGACATGTGTAAAGAAAGACGAGGCACATCGTGAGTGGAAAGAGAAAAAAAGGAGGCACTAACGCATCATGAAAGATGCTAACTGCAGTAAAACGTTGTGTCAGTCATTCCATACGACACAGATCATGTGAATTCTGCAACGCAAAGACACCCAATTTGGACTTACTGCGAACTTCTCAAAAATATCACTTGATTGTTGGTCACACCTAAGTAAACTCAAGTGTTTACTCGCATGATTAACAAGTAAACACAAATGGTCCCGTGACCACAGCCACTTTTTATAACTTGTGTAGGCCTCATGAAGACCTCTGGTAAAACATGTTGGCTTCTTTCAAAGATGAACCATTAGAATAAAGACTTTTTAATACTACCTTCCCTTTTGTTTTTACTACTCTGACAGGAATGCCTGCACCTGACATACCGACTATTCCATTTGCACTTTGGATGTGAACTGAGCTACCAGTTATCTTTTGTTTTTGGACTCACGGGAATATGTTAGAATAGTGAGTTGATCACGAGGTAAGGAGATTGTCGGGGATGTATCTCAATGAGAGGTATAGACTGAGTGGGATGTGAATAATTCTCTCTCTGTCTGGCAATTCAGCATTCATATGCCATTTCATTTGGTGCTGCATAAATGTCTTCGGGACACCTGGCGCCGAGACTGTGACTATTTTGTCTCCTGGGTTCATTTCTGACTGAAAACAGAAAGACCTTGGTAAACAAAGAACGACAATTTTGATTATGCGAGTACACAGGAAGGTCTCCCAACGTTGGCGTGCTAATCACGTTAGCGTGCGCAGACACAAGGCAGGACAGATGCTAGGAAAAGGGCAATGGGGTTATGTTTTCCTGATTAGAGGATGCTTCAGGGAGGTTTGTAAATCTCATTTTCTACCCCAGCATCACCTTGTAGATGGAAAACCGCCATCTCACTCGTTCCTGTATTCACATCAAGCAGTGCCTTTGCCAGCACCAACTGCGTCTTTCTCATTATGACAGGGAACATTTCTGTTTTTGTTATCAACCTACTTTCAGTAACCTTTTTCTGGATAACACTTGTTGAAATATGGTCAAATCAGGGTTCATATCATTCTTAACACAAATCTCAAAATGACTAACCTGCAGATGCCAATAGATCTGCCAAAATTATGTAATGACTGTTTTCCGCATGTCAAAAAAAGCACAGTATATGCATCTCCTATCCATGTTTTTATGTTTTTTTAGTAGTAGTTTTTTCTTGCAATCAATCATATCTTCTATTTCTGATGCATATTATGTGTGACGTCCATTCTTAGGGATCATCGTGATAAGGATTTCATGAATAAACAAATGATCAGACTCTACTGTTTTATCCACATGAGGGCTGTGGTGAGGCCAATCCCAGCTTGGCCATCGGGTGAAAGGTGGGGTTCACCCTTGACAGGTCAGCTGTCCATCGCAACACCAACAAATAGAGAGATGGACAATCATTCAGTCATATACTTGTGGGCAGTATGCTTTTGGACATGTGGGATGAAACCCGAGTACCTTGGGAAAAACCCAACTTGCAAGCTCTACACAGAAAGGCCAGGACTGGGACCTGAACCAGTAACCTTCTTACTGTGTGACCAGATCAGAAAGTATCATACTTAAAAAAAAGCAAATACTACTGAGTTAATGTGGTGTATAGAGTTACTTGAAAACAAGACACCAGATATGATGTTGAATATTGAATGAATAACTGATGCAATTCTGTTCCTCCTTTCAGGATCATATATGTTGGTGAACTCCTCCCAGCATGCCGTGGGTCATCGTGCTCAGCTGCTGCTGCAGTCGCTGAGTGAAAACGACACGCACTGCGTCCAATTAAGCTACTTCATGTATAGCCGCGATGGCCACAGTCCCGGGGCTCTGAGGGCGTACGTGCGAGTCAATGGCGGTCCAATCGGTAGTCCGGTGTGGAACGCATCGGGGTCTCACGGAAAGCAGTGGCATCAGGTTGAGCTGGCTGTCAGCACCTTCTGGCCTAATGAATACCAGGTATGATCTTTGTCTCAAACTCATATGATAATATGTCTGATGTGTCGTCAACTGATGATGTGTAAATGAAAGCCAAACACTTCAGGTGTTGAACGGTAAAAAGAGGTTTCTTTTTTGCAGGCCCCATTGACTGATGTCTTGTACAGCAGAAAAATATTACACAGTCAAGCTGTGTTGATCACCACTCATTTTAGCCTGGAGGTGACTCTCGTGTTAATTACTTGCATTTGCAGTGTAATTAGCATTGATTCCCTCATGGATGTAGCCTGTATTATTGCTCGAGGGCCCAAACTAGGTCTCGCATGTTCTCCCTGGTAGAGATTTTACCCACTGAAGCCTGTGTGCAGGGTTTCCAGTCGACTCCAGCAAACTCCATGGCATGTTAAAGCGTAGGAACAAAAGATAGACCATGAATGGCATCGACTGTGGATGTGGAAACTTGGTGAGCGTGAGGGATATTCATCTAATAATCCAATTAATTTTTTTTTATGCAGACTCTGCAGAGCTGTCAAAAAGCAATTAAGTTGAGATCTGCCAGTTTTATCAAAAATCTCCTTGGCCCTGTGAGGTCTGACCTTCAATATATAAATATTTTTCATTTAGCACTGTTCTACCAACATCGCATGAGCTGAAAGTAAACTACCTTAGGTCAACAGAACAAAATGGCGCTTTTCCTGTAGCGCGAATCGCTTTGGCTCGGCATGGCACGTCATGGTTATTTTGCTTTTCCATTAGAGATAGTACCTGGTACTTTTCTACAGTTTTAGTACCTGTAGTAAGTGAGTTGAGCTGATACTATGCGTCACGTCATCAGATTGCCAGTCACTGGAAAAGGCATGAGCAAGACGTCTGACACAAGAATCAACAATGTAGATCATTTAAAAATACTTAAAAATCCTGAAAACGTGGATTATTCTCTAACATTTTGCACAGAAATGTCTAAAATCTCAATATTCTGTCTGGTGTATTTAGCAACAAAGCACTGCCAAAAGCCTGCGATTGTGAATTTTTTTTTAAGTTAACTGGTTCTTATGATTCAGTGACACCGAAAATAACCGTAAGTCACTAGTTTGTGTGTGTCGCTTATTAAACGAAGTCACTGCAGTTTCATGCAGCCGTGCAGTGATGACTCCGCCCACGTTGAGCAGGTACTTTATTGTAATGGAAAACCAACCAAATCATGTAGAACTGAGCCATGACGAGGCGAGGCTCGCTGGGACCATTTTGTGGAAAAGTTGCAAAGTATACACAAAAACACACGTATGAAGGACGTTTGGTTGCCGTTATCCATTCACAAAATTCAAAGTGTTTCAGGCTTTATTTAACTAGTGAACTACTGCATTTCAGGACAATATTAGTGTTGGTAATTAAGTTTGAGTTGAAAAGACGTGTTTTTTTTTTCAGGAAAAGCGAGATGTTTTGCATAATATACATTCTCTTTGATGACAGGTTCAAGGAGAATTTGATACCACACTCATATCTGCACATTAAATATGGAGGTATGACTAAGAAACTATTAGTATGCGCAGGGGGAAATGGTTAACCCGAGATAGCCCGAGCTTGCTAAATGTTCTGAAAATGTAGTGCCAGCACCATGGCGGGAAAGAGGAAAGGAATTGGGCTTGTAATCGGTTCAATCTCGGTTCAAATTCACTATTGTTAATTGGTGTGTGTGTGGAAAAATTCTATCAAGCTTATACATTAAGTTATTTGAATTATATTAGTTTAGTCTTAACAAAAAACCTGAAGTATACAATTCAGAGGTTTCCAAGTAGTGTTTTTGTTTTTTGCCACACGGTGGTATAGTTGCTGTGTGGAGTTTGCATTTTCATCTCTCGTGGGTTCTCTCTTTCCCAAAAACATGCAGATTAGCGAGAATCTATACGTTTATAAACAAAGATATGCAGTAAATGTTGATGACAACCTGTTGAGCTGTAGATTGTTTTGGAGCTACACCCGTTTTCTGTGTCTTTGTGTTTTCAGAGTACATGAGCTCACTGTCAGTTACACCTTCTCTCGAGCTTTACTTCTCTGTAAAACAGGCTGGCAACAACCTCCTGCCATTAAAACAGTTCATTATCTCAGCTTAACACTCAGTTTCTCAATGTTTGATTCTTTTTTTTTTTTTATCCCCATGGCTTCTTTAATGTGAACAGTTACTTTTACAATACACTTATTAAACGTCTTAAATAACTGTTGCTCAGAAGCTAAAGGTTTAACAGTGAGTGAGCTGATAGTGATTTAGTTTGCTGGTAAAAGAGCGATTCGTTTCTGATGGATGCAGTGAGAGCTGAGCCTGTTATAAATCCCTAACCAATACTCTGTCCTATCCCCACATCGGGACAGACAAAGTCATGAATACAATAATAACACGTTTTATCCTTTGTCTCAAGTACTATTTACTTGAGCAAAGGCATTTTCCTGTTTACTTAGCTGTTCTCTCGTCCTGTCCTACCTTCCGCTTCCCCACTGGAGTGGTGCTCTTTCTTCCCACAGTCCTCTTAGCATCCTGGCACAGTATGATGTCTCATAGGTGAGTCAGAAATGTGCCGTGGCTGCCAATGAGCAGTTCCGGTGAGGAGTAGGAGGTTTGTAATGGGCTTAAGAGGAGGACGAGAGGACAGGACAAACAGTGTAGTAGAAGGAGATAAGCTTGTCATTTAAATCAGTATTGACAGTGGCTTTGTGGTGGAACAACCTAAATTGCTGATGGCCTTGTTTTTTATTACCAATTTAATCCACATTTATAGCTGATAAAAAGCTATTGGCGCTAATGAAAAAAATCTACTTGCAGCATATTAGGATTGGAAATACGTCAAAACTTTGACCTTGTGCTGCTTCTAATTGCAAAGAAAGCTGAACAAACAAAGTCTACCACGGTTTACATGGCTCGGCAGCCGAAAACTGCCCCCCCCCCCCCATCAGTGAGGAAATACGCAGAGGGTCATGTCATGGTTAGAACAACAAAACCGAAACCTGTGACTGGTGTAAGGCAATTTTGCTAGAATCTTATTGTTTGCAACTCTTTGTTGTTAATCAGCAACAGTGGCAGTAAAAGGTATATTCTAAAAAATACTACATTCTAAAAATAACAACAAGCTTGAACAATTCTTTGGAGAATGTTAGCTGTGGCGTGACTTCTTTTTTTTTCTTTTTTCTTTTTTTTTTCAGGCCTTGGTTTTATCCGCTCCACAGCAAGTCTAATCCAATCATTTTGGATTTTAAGTGATAGGCAGACAGATTAACCCTCTCATTAAATGCTCTTTTGAAGCAGAGTTGGAGAAGAGACACTTCTTATCCTCATCTTTGGCTAAAATAAATCTAGATCAATTTGCCTCAATTTGGAGACAGTTTTCAAATCCATAATTTATCACAGCTTATTAGAATTCAGGTTATATTAGAGCTTCCACATCTATGCAAATGTCAGTGTAGCTCATTGCACTGCAGACACAGTTGTGAGATGAGACTGAATGTGCTGGTTAAATACATTTGGGTGCAATGAAATACCTGGTTGTAATGTTTATGTCTCGAACATGTTACTATGGCATGTAATTAAAAACAGCAAAATGAGTTAGATTAATATACTGCAAACCAAAACCACCCTGGCCCACCTGTCTGCTGATATAAAAACTACTAGGAATTATCTAATGACTTGCTCCATATAATTTTCAGTAATATATTATTCATGCAGGACTCTCAGTACCTCTGTAAGTTCAGTTGTTCTTTCATCGGGTAACCTTCTATATTAATGTCAGGGGGTGAGGAGCATTATATAAACACCATATCCTCCTATCACAGCTGTGAAATTGGGATTTGGAGTTCAGTGGATTTAAGGTGGAAAAATCTTCACAGAGCAAAATCACCTTGAGAGATGTCTCGATTGAAAGTTGTGATTTTTCTCTGGTGTACATCGCCATATTTCTCTCTCCCACTTATTGGTTGAAGTGTTTGCAATACCTGTAGAACCTTGTTATTAAATATTAAAGATGTTATCCAACTCTGTAAGACTGCCAACAAGAGCCAGAGACCTGCCCCCCTTTAGTATCTATAACTATAGCTTTTCTTATGTTTTTGATTACTTTTTCCACACATTTTGATATCAAATAGTATATCTCCTCGTTTGCTTACCAGTTGCAGTTGTTACCGCTTTAATGTTTATTTGGGATTTTCTACTCGTGCCTTATCGCCTTATAACAGTTGTGATCTTAAAATGGCTCTGCCCCAGTAACACAGAACTGTAAGAAATAAGTTCCTGTTCAGTGTAAACATCTATTTGTGAATCTTGTGGCCAGATCTTTGTGTGCTGGTTTTAAAACTGCATGCAGCCACAGACCCATAGGCTACCGAGAGCTGTCCCTCAGCCATGGCTCGGATATATCACGCTGTCCAGGAAGAAAATAATGAATCTCACACAAACAGTTGGGCACTGTGACAGGGTCCAGCCTCTACTAGTTAGCAGTTCTGGCAACGTCATGTTCTTCACAGAGAGCATGCAGATTTGGACTTGTTATCAACAGGTTTACTGTCAGCTGTGACCAGTTTCTATAATCTCCCTTGAAACCACTCGGAGCTATTTTTATTCTGTTTTTGAGATAAAACAGACCAAAATCATGCAGGATTAATTAAGACCCAGGAGCCAGTTTACAGTATCTTTGCATGAAGACTGGAAACAGGTGGACATTTTTTCAGCCTCGCTCTGCTTGAAGGAAAACAAAAAAAAAAACTTCCGGTACTCAAATTATTCACTATGCATATTTTTATTTATTAATTACAAAATTCTAAGTGGCAAAGAGACGCGTTTGGTGTGTTGACATGACAAAGCTAAAGAGGTGACCTTCATACGGTAATACTGTCTTCATGCTCTGTGATTTTCTTTGTATAAACAAGATCAAATATTCCAATTAGTTAGCTTTGGAGGTGCTTTTACGTTTATTTATTTTTAATCTTAAGCTCTAGACTTGGAGGATAATTTTTTCCCTCTTCTGTTGTCTGAACTTATAACATGCAATTCGTATTGAGAATTGAAATTCTCTTCTGTGACCTTTTTGTCTATGAATATATAGAGGGGTTATTTATCTATGACTGCATAATGATGAGTAAAAACCCTCTATTTCTAATGGTGTCTCCTGACAAGAGTGTAAATGGAGGGACTTGGTTTATAGAGCCAGATAAATTGTCTCCTGATTTGTATACATTATAGCTGCTTGTAAAAGTAATGTTTTTTCTCCTAAAATGCATTTTATATTAGATGTAAAACGTTGCAAATTACACTCCTTGCCCCCTTGGAGCATGGGCAATGCATTTTTATAATTTGAAAGTAAAGTAACCTCTCATTAGAATAAAATACAGGCATATGGAAGGCTTCATTGGAAAAGTGGCTTTCAATAAAAATCTGGGAAGGTTGTTTATTGAAACAAATGCTCTAAATGTCTCCTCCTTAATAATCTTCTATCCTAATGGCTAAAAAGACTGAGGATTAACCAGCAATCAATCTCGTATTGAGTGCTTTCCTTCAGCAGAGAGTAATAACACCTTCAGTTAGACTTACAAGACTTTTTTTTTTTTTCTTCCTTGTATACCCACTATGTCTAATCAGTGCTCTCGAGCTAATTTTAATGTCGGTCTAATGGCATGACAATTTGTGCTTACAAAGATAGTCAGGTCAGCATACCAAAGCATAATGTTCTTTAATCAGTGCTATAAATATGGTATGAGCAGGTACACAAAACGAGGAGAGAAGAGAATGGATAGTAATGAAGACAATAAAAAGCTGGAACATGAACGATAAAAGATTAGACTGCACGGGCTTTTAAGAAAATAAACCAGCTCAGGGTAAAAGGGGAACTAATAAAAGTGCAAATGATCATTTCCATTTATTTTAAAAGCTGTAGCATCTTCTATGCACCTCGGGTTGCAGCGAGGTCTGGAAACAAACAGGCAAATTGACTTTGGCAGACAATTAGCTTCCCTCCCAGACCTGAAGCCATAGACAGAGCAGAGTCACTATCTGACTTTGAAGCCCAGCAGCCAGGACCTTTTTTTTACCACACCTCTCTAGCTTGAATGCCACGGCTCCCTGCATCAGTTCTTTCTAAATTTTTTTTTTTTTTTTTTTTTTACATGACCCCAATCTCCTGAAATCCCCATCACAATGCTGTCTGTGCATGGCGGTTCCTTTGGAGGTCTTGCATGGCCAGAGATATTGTCACACCAATCGTTGTTGTAGTAACACGACTTCCTCTCAGAGTACAGGGAGGTGGACTCTCTGGCTGCCGTCTGGACTGGACACTGTGCAGATGTTGTTTCCTTTTTTTTTTTTTTAATATATATATATCAGCTTAAATTAAACCAGCAATGTATCAAAACACACGCACGTTTACTGCTTCTCTGTCCTGAGAAACAGTGACAGATTTGAAAAATAAAGGAGTTTGTCAGAAAAAAAAAAGAAGAACCTTAAATTGAGATTATCATGAATATCCTGGTTTCATATACAGTTCGGGGTGCAGGAGCATGCCTCGTTGATTTACATGTGATCTACTTGTGTACATTTTAAGACATTTTGATCAAGTGAAATGAGCTTTAAATCCATGTCAGTGGAATAAGTTGTCTGTGAAGCACTAATTCATGCAGATAACTAACTTAACCTAAGTTCCTCAGTCATTAGAACTTATATCTCTGGGGCAATTAGAGTTTAAATGTGATGTGAAATCAGGTCAGTCACTTTTTGTTTATGCTGAATAGTGGAGACAAAATGCTAATTCTATCCTCACCTGCCCCCCCCCCCCCTTTCTTATCACCATCACATCTATCTCTCCCTTCCTCCCTCTCCTTCTCTCAGTCTCCTCATCCCGACCTGTATCTCATTCCCTCCCAAGGTTGAGCTTTGATTGATGCAGCCATTTCATTTTCATCCATGTCCGTGAAGAAAGTAAACACAGGCTAATTAATATGCAGATGTTACCCGCCTGTGCTGGTGCGCTCATGCATTCAAAACAAACACAAAACTGCTTGAAGAAAGGCAAGTTTTCTTTAAGCAGTTCAAAAGTTTCATTTGCCATTGACATTGGACGAAATAAATAAACGTCAGCTACAGCCAGCTAGTTAGTTAATTCACTTAAGTGAAACAAAGTCGAAGGCATCATGATGTATGGCCACGTTTTAATTTAGCACGATGGCACGGGAGCGTTTGGTTTGATACCTGTGGATGTAATAATTTAGCTTCTTTGGGATCCGCTCAGTCTCTCTCGAATTGCCTGCTGGTCCCATTGTAGCCAACAGATTATAGAGTTACTGGCTGCAACATACTTTAATCCGTCTTGGTGTAATTCAGCTATGTTGAAGCTGAACTGATGCAGTTCTACTTTGTAGAAGTGGAAAAAAAAGAAAGAAGAAAAATCAAGCAAGCAAGACAAATCTTATTTTTCTATCCTTTTCCAAAGCGTTCAACAAAAACATCACCACCACTTGAAAGTCCTCCATTCTGTGAGGACAATGAAGAGCTGTGGTTTACATTCTCAGATGAGCTGAAAGTGAACTTTCTCCCATGATAAGATTGAACATTTACATTGAAAGAGTGAAACATTTCTTGTGTCTGCAGAGAAAAATCTCTGTTCTCACAGTGGACAAAAGTGTCATGTCGCCATTCTCAGTAAACACCCCTAACCCTAACCCTAACCCACCCGACTGAAGAAGGTACAGTACAACAAACCTTCTGTGACTTAGAGAAGAACAAAACCAGTCTTCTACGAAGTATTGTGTGTGAGCATGTGCGTCACGGTTTCAGCAAATATGGAGACCCATTGATGGGACCATGCTGTAATCATTTGGTGAGGGGATTATGAGAAACAATAACTTAAAGCCAGTCTTCAATTAAACGTGTAGATGGCAGACTGTCCTTGGTGCAACGAAAACAAACATCGCCCCTGTGTCTCATAACTCTCTCAGTATAAGTGAGGATGTTGATTTGATATTGATTAGGTTTCATGAGTGTCCACCACTCATCCAGCTTATTGTTCTCCATAGGATGGTATGAAGCGTTGTCCTCCCTTGAGACTTGTGGCCCTGTACAAGTTGTATTATCTGCTCTTATGGCTCCACACAGCCTGAATGTAGACTCGTGACTCAGGCTCCACAGTGAGTGCTCCCTGGTGAAGCCCTTATATCTTCTGACCCTGCAGATGAAGGCAAACTGCATCTGTCTCCTACGCTGTGCGCTTCTGTGTTTCTCCAGTTTGTCTACCTACACTGTTCTGCGTCAACATATGTCCATTGAAGTGGTGCCATCCTTGTGTGTAATTAATGCATCTGACACCAGCCAGTTAATCCAAATAGACCTGAGTATTCTTTGGAAAATTGCTCTCTCATTTCAGCTTTAATGATGTGAGCATTAGGTTAGCCACAAGTATGTTCCCTATAGCTGCCGTGTTGTTGAATACGACCTGTTCATCGTGTCTACTTCACTTTTGCAGGTTCTGATTGAGGCGACTGTTTCCAGGGAACGGCGAGGATACATCGCCATAGATGACATCATGGTGCTCAACTATCCCTGCTGTAAGTGCCACTTTTGACAATGGATTACAATTACAGACAATTACAGGAAGTACTAAAGGCAAAAAAAAAGTGGTTTTGGGGGAAAATGTATTTCAAAGCAGCTTGAAACATGAATAGGACGAGGAGAGGAGTAACGGCAGATTGACCTTTTATATTAGTGCTGCACGTTGTCCTGAGGCATCTTGCAATGACAGAAGTGCATATTAAAACGATGTGACACCCAAATGCCAACACTCCTTTCCCCCCTGAGATCACACCTGCCCCTCTGCCTCTGGCCTTTTTCCACTGCCAAATTGATTTCTTAATCAGTAAAATTTTGAATTCTCTATCTCTCTCTTTGACGACTTCTACAGTCGCGTCTTTCTGGTCACGCTGAAAGTGTGCCGTAACAGAGGCTTCTCTTTTCTTCCCATATCTAGTACTGCATTTCAAAGCCTTAGGAAAGAAACTGGCTTCTCTTCAGGGTGTTTTTTTATTTTTTTGCTTGAACCAATGGCACCCTGTGGAGTGATTTTTGTGTCAGTAGTGGAGAACTAAGGGTGTGTTGTCAGCCCCGGAGGACGCTGTGTAAAATGTATTCACTAAGACACCTGAGCTTAATACCCGGACAAAGTGCAGCAGTGTCACTTACACAATCCCTGTGTAGCCCAGTGTTGAGCACAAGGGCTCTTGTCAGTTCCTGTGACACGTAACATCCATGGTCCACACCACTTTCAAGGGACTTGCAGTATATAACTGCCATATGATTGAAGGGCATTTTTCTCTCATGCGGTTCTCCTTGTTAAGATTTATACATTCCCTATTGTCATCACTGAAGTGCTTGGTCTTTTCACAGATGTCGTGCAGGTGAGGACACCACTAGTGATTTTAATAAACGCGCTCTGAATGTGACATTGCTTTGTACCTGTTCTGTGCACATATTACCCCTGTACCCTGTCAGCCACCCTGTTTCTCCAAGAGACAGCAGATGGTGTCTTCTGAGTGCTCCCACTGTGGCCATTAAACAATTAGGACTCTCATCAAGACCTGAGCAATGCCTTATGATGTGGCACATGGCCATCCTGCATCACTTGCCAGCAAAGGGTGTGAGGAGAAAGGAGTGAAAAATAGTTGTAAAAGGATTGCATCATTAAAAAAAAGAAGAAGCAGAATTTACTTTTTGTAAATAGCAGTCGAAGGTCCAGTGTGTAAAAATGTGTGATGTCTAATGATAGGACGACAGAGTGCAACAAATCCAAGTTCTTTACATTCCAGAAAATACAATATTTATATTGTACTTTTAATAACTCTCTCAATTTACCCCACTCTCTTTGTTGGTTTATACCATAGACTGTACATACAATTACAATTACATAACAATATGTTATATGGATTTCCACCGGGCACGTTACAGCAGTCGGAACGTCAGCGGCGCAGTCGCCGATCGCTTCCATTCTAATCAATGTATTTCCACCAGGCGCGCTGCGGCACGTCTCAGCAGCCTCCCAGAAGCGGCTCGCCCCGCCGCATCGCTATCGATAGGTACCAGTTCTATTTTTGCCGTTTCCGTTGCTGAATCGCACCAGACAGCAAGTCCGACACAGAATCGAAGTAAAACACTTCCTCCCCCCTTTCAAAATAAAACACTATACAAAGGTCATATAGCCTGTCACAACTTCAAATCAATCAATCAATCAATCTTTATTTGTATAGCCCACAGTTTACAAACATAGTTTGTCTCACGGGACTTCACAGGGTTGGTAACATCCTCTGTCCTTAGACCTTCGACCAGGGTAAGGAATAATTACCAGGGAAAAAACCCTTGTAACAGGGAAAAAGGGTAGAAACCTTAGGGAGAACCACAGGTGAGGGATCCACTCTCTGGACGGACAGACGTGCAGTAGATGTTACCCAAAATATACAATACACAATGACAAAGAATAAAAAGTAAAAAGTTAACTATGATCAATCAACATTAAGTCGTCACCGGTGCTACCAGGTCAACAGGCAATTGGTCAGAGGGTCTCGGAGAGTCATAACGTACGACGAGATACTGAAGTGGAGAAACATAAAAACCGGTCATGACACCAGATCAAAAGTTCTTCCACGTCAATCGCGGGATTCCGCGAACTCGTGTCTGTTCAGGATTATCTTGTGATCTTCCGTGAATACCGCTGGCTCCCAAGGCACCGCTGCGCTGCCGTAACACGTCCCGGTGGGGATTGACGCCGGGCAGAGGATGGTGCAAAACCCCGCCGCTGACGTTCCGCTGCTGTAACACGCCCGGTCGAAATCTGCCTTAAGTATATAGTGAATAGCCATGCCTGGGGGGAATTCTGTTGCGAGTATTTTCCTGAGGAGTTAATGGTCTCATTTTCTAGTTTCAGGTCTTCGTCAATAGGACATGATGTCAATTTTTTAAATTTGATTCTAATGTAGTGGAAAATAGATGATAACTTATTGCACATATGAGTGGACACCACTGTGACTGACAGCTGGTAATGTTGAAATTGTGATCCCCACTTGGTTTATGCATAAGGTTTATGTACGCATGGTAATATTCCACTTTAAAAATGCAAAATGCCTGCTGCAGAAACCTACGTGTGCAAAATGGTCGCCTCAGTAAAGCAAGGACGTTTTGGTACAATGTTTTGGTACATCTAAAAGGCTTATTATCAGGCTATGAAAAAACTGATTTTTTTATTTTCTTTTAAAGCGGAGTACAACTACAAGCACTTTTATTTGTACAATGTCATGTCATTTAGGTTGAGTCAGCTTAACGGAGGCTAATCAAGGAAAAAACTATACTCCAACCTTATAAAGCTCAGTTGTAAGACTGAGTGGAGGTCACGAATCCATCGCTACTGATGGCTGCAGGTAACACATGTATTAAAGGGCCATTCTGTAATTTCAACTTTTACAATATGTATATGCAGGGTGCGATTTGTAAAGGGGGGAAGTTTAAAAAAAAAAAAAAAAAAAATATTCAAGGTTTTTTTTTTTTTTTTTACATTGTTTTCAGTCTATGATGTGTTCAATATCAACAATTTAGCAGAGATAGGGATAGGAAAACCACACCACCCTGTGTATACATAACATATTCAATTTCTACAAATCTAAAATGTTGTTATGCAGGATTGTTGAAACATTTTAGTGATACTCTTGTTGTTCTTGGTCTATTTTGGTCAAATTTACAGTCCAATGAAATATTCATCATGCTAAAGTTTGCTAGGGATAAAATCAGACAAATGTAGCTCAATAACACAAACTCTTTACAACTCCAAGGCCTGTTTTTTAAATTTACATTCATTTCTGTCTTTGTTTATGTTTGGCTCACAGACATGAATTATGAATTAACTATAGGAGGGCGAGTCAGTCAAAGGAAACATGGCCACCTGTGGGGCACGAATGCAGGCGCTCCTTCCTTACTCCTCGCTGCGCACTAACTAAATCAACAAATTGTCATCTGCCTCCTCTCCTCCATGATAGAAACAGTGTTGTGCAAAAACAGGGAAAGAGTGAGAGCCAAACATTTGCTTCTCCCCAGTGCTTCAGTTCACTGTTGCTCTGCCATCTCTTCCTGTCAATCATTTGGAGTGACATGTTGACTTGTCCTACCCCATTTCTCAGAGATGGCAGACAGTGCTGCCGGCATTAACCCAGTGATTTGGCTCTGCAGGGGTCTGGTTCTCACTGCTCTATTGTTAATCATGGAGTTGGATGAGAGGGCTACTCCCACACAGTGACTCATTGGCAGCTTCACACAGTTTTCTGGGACATTATTAGTCAAAAAAATGAAGAACTGACACTTATTCACTTTCTGCTCATCTAGAGATTGATTAATGTTAAGTGGCAAAGTGTTTTGCTAACGGACACGAAGCGAACCCCTCAACACATAAATTTTCATGCTGATATACGTACGTTAATGTGCTATAATATAGTTGAACAGTTTTGTTGAATATTTAGTTTTTTGTTATGGTCGATATAAGGACTGGTGTGCAATGAAGAAGGAAACAAAGTAGCCAAGTTTGCTCCACCACTGTCATAACAAGTACAAAATCACATTTACAAAGTAAAGAAATAAATAAATAAACACACACTTGCATTTGCATTTGGAAGTTAATTTTACAGACATCAGTGTTCATCAGTGCTTATCTTGACTTGTTATGCATTAACTTAATATGGAGCACATTGTGCTAAATATAAATTGTAAAAATATAAACAATTGCAATTCGTTTTATTACACAGAATTTCTATTATGTCCCATTGTCATTGAAATTAAAGTTAATTATGAACAAAGCCAGTTGTTCTCTCAGGCAGAAATGCCTGAATGTCTGTTTATGATTGATTAAAAACATGTCCCGTGGAGACTCCTGGCACATCTGCAAATGACTGAAAGGTAGAGGAGATTTTTGAGTTCACTGAGTGTGTGTGTTTGTGCCCGTCTGTCTCTTCAGATAAAGCACCGCACTTCTCCAGGCTAGGAGAAGAGGAGGTCAATGCCGGGCAAAACGCCACTTTTCAGTGTGTTGCTGCTGGAAGGGCATCAGAGGCTGAGAAGTTCCTGCTGGAGGTCAGTGGTTTAATGTTCGCTAAAGGAACCTGTGCATATTAAATTGTGTGGTGTGTTTGTTTTTGCTATTTTTCCACATTTGACTGGATGTTGGACACAGAGTAAATAGAATGAAATCACCCCGGCTGGAAGAGACACAAAATAAAAAAAGAGAGTGTTTTTTCATTTTGTAGTTGTTTTATGTCCCTTTGTCATGGTGTCTTTTTAGGTTACTTTGTGATAGTGAAAAGCCTAACATGAGTCACAGACTTCAATCACAATGTGTAACTGAACTGTCTACACACAAAAAAAGTATTTCAAGTGGCGGCTATTGAAACATGACGGACTCATTGTGTTTGTCTTAAATGGAGACTGTGGTAAGAATACTGTGAAAGCCATTAATGCCTTGGGTCCTTCTTAATTCTCAGGCTTTGAAAAGTTACGCACACCAAGTTATCTTAAAAAAAAAAAAATCCACCACCACATGTTTATATTCCAATTTTTCTGCTGTGTTTTGGATATCTACAGTGTGTTTTCATCTAGAATGGCTTGCTCATTGAAGGTCAGGTGGGCTGCGTGGTTCTTACCTCTGGTGGAAATAACTCTGTGGTCTCCAAAACCATCCTTTTCATTTAGCCCTGATTAAGGAACCACAAATTACTGTTCTGTAGGATGTTTTTTTTTTTTCATCTCTCAGTGCAATTACTGTGCAGCCATGCACACATTCATTGTGTTTGCCAACATCTTACCACCCACTACACCCAGTGTTAATCACAGTTGACCTGAGGAAAACCTACTCTTTTGTTTTGAACTGTGAGATGTATGATTTATGTAACTGAAGCATCCTCACTCCCACCTCTCTGAACACTTTATCAAACCACTCATTTGGTCACAGCACACGGATACAAGGATGAAGACAAATCCTTTGGGTAATTAGCTGGCATAACCGTACAGGAGTCTGCTGTAATGAGATCGTGAGGCCACTCTGCCTCTCCTTTGCTTTTCACTGTCCTCTTCACCTCTTTCTGTCTCTCCTCTCTGTGCTTCAAACTCATCTCTGAGCCCTATTTTCTCCATGAGTTGAAATCACAGTGGTTTTCTGCTGTGCCCTTTGTGCTCAGTGTGTCTGCAGCAGCAGCTGCAGCACAGTCTTGTCTGCACATACTTGTCAGATGAACAGATTTTTTTTGTTGTTGTTTGTTTGCAAATTACAGAGGACCAGATTGTTTATGTAACATGAAGTGATATTCTGTTTATTACATTTTTTTCCTCCCATTTCCTTTCTTTCTGTAATCCATATACTTGGTAGTTATTCAAAACCAGTTATAAAAGATGCAAGGTAGTTACAGTCGTGTATGATTGAGATTTCTCTTCCTGCAGTCACAAGACTGGCTTAACCTTAATCAGTGGGTATGTGTTTATGTGTTTGTGTGTGAAGGCTCAGCCCCGAGGTTTGTGTGGTCTGTGGGTTTTTGACGGGCCCGTATCAGAAGTACAACAGACACTAGTTTGGCCGAGCGTAACCCAAAGGTCTCCTTGTTTTCCCAGCATGCTCGTGTGCTTTGCTTTCAGTAAAAACCGGGCACATGAAAAAAGAATCAGTGTTATGATTCATGTCCACAGTTTCATACAAAAAGCATGTCATGAAAACAAGAGAGCAATATCATATTCAGTGTGTTTTTGTTGAGGCTACGTAGTACTTCAAGGATGCTCATGGTTTTAATGGTGTGGAACAATGTGAGAAATATTTCCCCCTGTGCAACAGCAAGGTGCATCATGCAACATTCATTTGAATTTTCTTCTCTATCAGCTTTTGCTTCCCCCCATTGATCTTTCCCCCTGTTTGTCCATCACAAACTCTCTGTTTTTTTTTCTCCTCATTACTTCAGGAAGACTGACAGAATTACATTTATTTTTGGAACTGGTTAAAGGGATAAAAAGAGGATAGATATAGATAAAACCTCTATTCACAATTCTGAGCAACTTAATGGAAAGAAAATGGTTAGGTTAAGGTTCAGATTATGGTTAAAATTATGAGAACATTATGTGTGTGTGTGTGTGTGTTTGTGTGTGTGCGCATAAAAAGACTAGGATACAGGGCTGTGGGGGCATTTTTATGTTTATACGAGGGAATTACAGTCTTTACGTTTACATTAATTATTCTGTCCATTCAGATCTGTAAACATGGATGTGTTGAAAACGAAGTAGCATTTAATTAATTATAATTTATCTGTACGTTAGTGTTTATATAGACACAGTAAGAGCTATTGCACATGATACAGTGCATATATGACATCGAATGCACACTCATGCATATTTGAGAGAGACACAGTGACCCATGCTCTTTTCTCTCGACCTGCTCTTTCCTGCCTTCCAGAGACACAATGGAGACATTTTAACAACAGCATCTATCAAGCACCTGAGTCACCGGCGCTTCGTGGTGTCCTTCCAGCTAGACAACATCCAGCGAACGGATCAAGACCTTTACCGCTGTGTCACTCAATCCCCCAGGGGCTCTGGGGTCTCAAACTTTGCTGAACTTGTTGTCAAAGGTAAACAATCTTGCTTGTTTTTCTCTCCATGTTCTCTTTTTTGGTCTTTCTCCTCCTAGCATCACTTTCTGTGCTGTTATGGGTGTGTATAATCTTGTGCTTTTCTATTTCTATTTCTGCCTATGATTTAGGGGTAGAAATCAAAATAAAAATTATTAAGAAGTATTGCGTTACTAAGAAAACAGAACGTCTGAGAAAAGTTAAAAGAGCAGGATTTCTTTATTTATTCAGTCACAACATAGAGAACAATGTGCTTAAACTCTATGCATTAAACATGGATTGAGCATCTCTTAATGCAGCTTTCTTTGCCATTATCCCTCTGTAAACTCCCTCTTCTTCGACCTGGTAACTTCTATACAAGTTTCTCTCATTCATTTGTGGTTTAGAGCACCTTAATTTGTTAATTATAATATCAATATTTGCCCTGGCAAATCGATTATCGAGGAAGGACGCCAATATACCACCAAATCGATATTTTGACCCCCTACTGTGACTAAACTATTAATTCAAATTAAACTGACTGTAACATACAGTAAAACACACTTGAATTGAAATTGAAAAATTGCATGGTGCGCTGTGCACATGAAGGGTCTTTAGATGGTGAACGCATCATAACTTATGGTAGTTGTTTTCTGAGCTGCAGTTGTAAAATATTTTGTTGCACTCCGTTCCTCAGCTCCCTGTCAAAAGACTGTTCACTTGACTTGGACTCCTTGCAGCTCCTGTCATATCATGTACCACAGATAGTGACCTCACTCCCATTACTCACTCCAACCCCACAGCCTGACATCACTTTGACAGCATAGTAATGACATGGTTGTGGGGTGGTGTGCTGGCATAACACACTGCAAGCAAAGAGAAGAAGAGCAGTGCAAATAAGGACGCGTAAGATTGTCATTCTTCTTGTCCTCTACGGCATGGATTCATATTGTGATTCAGACTGATTTGGTACAGACACATCCTATTCACCAGCAGCTGCCATTATACATAGCAAGAGTTGGTGAAAACACTGACCGAAAGCTATGAAAACCAATTTAATGTCACTCCCAGCAAATGTGTCATATCCATGCCTTAGTTTATTCTATAATCAGGTTAAGATGTTATTTCTGGCATAGCTCATTCTGCTTCTGAGTAGTATTTTCAAGTCATGTTTTAGGGTCCGATAATCTATACCGATGTGTCCTTGGGCAAGTCACCCCACCTTGCTCCTGACGGCTGTGCCAGTAGAGTGTGAATGGGTATGAAAGATGATTGATAGGAAATGCGCTGTGTGAAAGTGTCAATCTCTGTTTGAACCTGGTCATAAGCACGGAAGGCAAACCATAATAAAATTAAGCTACTGATTTATCAATCATGTGATTAAATAAATGATTAAGAGAAAAGGCAGCTTCTTATTGCACTTTCTTTTATTTGGATGTAAAGATAACATGTAAAAACTTCACATGCTTAACAAATTGCATGTTAAAAATAGTATTACATACATACATATGTTACATATATTAACAGTATTAAGAACATATGCCGAATATTATGATGCTTTTGAGATGAAAGTCAGCTCACTGTCAAAGTGCATTAGCGCAAATGGATAATTTCCTGAATTTCAAAAATGTATTACAATAGTTCCTAAAGAACTTTGCAAATATTTTCAACAGATCCTTGTTCAGGGCGATGCCGACTATTATGATGGGAAATTTCAAGTCATTCCGAGATACTTTTTGTGTTTTTGAAGAACGTCAGCACACTGTCTGTAGTACTGTACTGTGTTGAAGTCCAAGAACATTGGCAGGAGAGTTACGGCTCACTCAAAAGACACCAGGTTTCTCAATTCAGCCTGTTAGTAGCAGTGGTGAAAACATCTACTTCATCTGCAATATCAGAGAAATGTGTCAAAAAATCCAAATCCAAATGAACAGGCAATTGCACAATGCAAGATGGAAAAACAGTCAAAGTTACAGCAAAGCAAATATTCTTCAGTATTACATTTGTGATCCAATAATTATCTTGAAAATAAACTTGCCTTTAAAGTGTTGTCAAAAGCCCTATTCGCACAAGATTAGTATTACCTGGGGTCATCAGAGGTCCCCAAGTAATACTAATCTTGTGCGAATAGAGTAAATTACATAGACGGTAAAATGTTTACACAAACTATCATAAAGTTTAATTAATTCACTGACAAAATGCAGGTGTCATGATCATGATCATGATCAATGTCTTTATTTGACCCAAAAGAACATAAATATGTCCAGATAAAGAACAAAGCATGTACCTCTCTTTCCTTAATGTGCTGTATATATCTGGCTTTTATTGTGGCCTCGTAGTAGTTTTTTTTTTTTTTTTTTATTTCCTGTGTGCACTTGAGTAGGTGCATCTTAGTCTGTGAAAGTGTAAAATTTAATTTAATTTCAAGTTGGACTGAGAGGTGTTAAGTAGTAACAGCATAGCTCTGTCCACAGAGATAATTGGATGAAAAGATTACTAATAATATACACAGAAAAAAACTACAAGGGCCCAAAAAAACCCTTGTGTATTTATTTTTGAAGATAAACTGTAAGAAGAAATGAATGAGCTGTTTTGAATTTGGACCCAGTTGCTGCTCGCCTGTGGCCAAAATCTGCACTTCTATTCTGGAGAAAGTTACTGAAAGAACAAAGATGAGCTGCTGCAGGCTAAGTCAAGGCAAAGTACAGCAGTGCAGTGGAGAAAGCTGTGTTGTCGTGTTGAAAGTCTTCAGACAGGAGGGCTACAAAAGACAGGAATGAAGGATTAGTCACAGTTAAAGATCTAACGCTGATCTTTTCTCATGCTTTGTCCTCATTTCTTTTTGCACCGTCTCCCCTCCCTCACGCTGCCCGTCCGTGTAATTGTCCAGTGGCTTGGATCTGCCTCTAAGTGACATTTGACCAGTGACTGTGGTATTAATCTGTGGTTTGGCAGTTTTTACAGACAGCGATGCAGACCCTTCTCTTTCATGATGGCGGCCAGCTGTGAGTGCAGAAGAAGATATAGAGCACTTTGTCATTTAGATACAGAGATCGCGCTCATGCGGTGGGCTGCGAGGACAGCTGTTTTCTCACTTGCTACGTCGCTAAAGTTCATGCAGGGCTCTTTGTTAATAGGTATGACTAATCTGCTGTTTGAACACGGTTTGACCTGCTCATTTCCCACCGTTCCCTGCAGACACCATGCGCTTTTAGTGTGTTTTTAGCTTACATTATTTTAGGAAGTGCAATAACCAGCACTGTGATATGACTGGTGTATATTATGTGGAATCCTCACAATGTCTTATGTGATGTTTTGCTTAGTTTCTGTAATAGAATGATCCAAATCACTTCACTGATCCTGGATCAACTGAATAGATTAATTAAATAATTCACACTTTAGTGATTCTTGAACACTATTTTTGTCTTAATTTTCTTCTCTGCCTCACATAAAGAGGGCATGACAAGTCTGTCTTTTGGTTCCTGCTACACATTTCTTGTTTTTTTCCCCCCACTATTATTATTTTCTCTCATGTGCAAATAATAAATAAATAAAAAACAAAAAACTAATATTTTTGCTCACACAGAAAACAAAGTACTTACTTCTACATGGTAAGAAATTAATTAGCACTCTAGCGATGAGTGAAATGAATACTAAAATTAGGGCTTCACAGTTCATAAACATAATATTAATAATATAACAAAATGTATTGAATTTATGTTCATATCACATAATCATATCACTGTAGAAATTGGTTTTGAATATTGCCCAGCACTAAAAAGAACTTTTCCCGTCTAGACTATGCTTGAGGTATTGGGCTGCTAGAAAAAGGCTCCTACCGATGAAAAATATGTGCTTGGACAGGAAAATGAAAAATAAACTGCCTCTCATTTCCTTTGACAGTTCCTCCATCCCCCATTGCACCACCCCAGCTGCTGCGTGCCGGCTCTACTTACCTGATCATCCAGCTCAACACCAACTCTATCCTGGGAGATGGCCCCATCATCAGGAAGGAGATTGAGTACCGCGCCAGCCAGTCTCCATGGTCAGAGGTGCACGGGGTTAACATGGTCACCTACAAGCTGTGGCACCTGGATCCAGACACAGAGTACCACATCAGTGTGCTGCTGACTCGGCCAGGAGAGGGAGGAACTGGACCTCCGGGACCACCTCTTGTGAGCAGGACCAAGTGTGCAGGTGAGCTCCAGCATCAAGAAAACTGTATAATGGGACAAGGCTTAGTAGTTTAATGGCGCATTCCCCAATCTTTTCACCTTTAAGACAACTCAAAGTTGTCTCCTTGAGATCCCGCGTGACTCATGATAGTCTAAGCGAGCATGAGAATGAGTCCCTTTTCTCTACTTTGACTGGCTTATCTTTCTAGGATTTATGGAGGCCAGACGAGGTGGAAGTATCAAATGTTTCCCAAGGAAAGACATCATTTATTTATCGCAACAGAAATACAGTACTGTGTTAAAGTATTAGGGCACCACTAGCTTTTTTTTTGTTAAATACATTTTTTTAATGTCTTAACATTTGAAAGATGTGACTAAAAAATCTCATATATTAGTAAATAATCAATGTTTACCCATTAAATGTGCATGTAATGCTCAAGCATGTCCTGAATAAAGCTGGTGTAATAGACCTTTTTTCCCAGCAGATATTTGTCAATGTGATGAAATAGTTGGACAAACAAAGGTCTTGCCATTAACTTTAATCAGTAAGTTATTGTTGTTCAAGCGTAAGAGTCGTGCTATTGTTCAAGTGTAAGAGTAAGTCACGCTAAATGCGCAAACCCCAAATTCATCTTGACATCGCTGTGTGTTTTAATGCCTGGCTTCAAACATGAAAGCACTGTACAGCTACACATATACACTGACCAGCTGCAGCTGCATCTCAAGCTGAAAGCACATCACCTGCTGCCCAGCTTTCATCTATATCTTATTTGTTGTCGGTTGAATCATTGAGCATTGTCTCGTATACGGTCGTTGCCATTTTGAAATGGTCGTCGGCATATCCGAACAGCCTACGAACTCGTGAATTGTGGGTAATCCGAATTGGACTAAAACCTTTGGAATGTTCTGTGAGACTTTCTTATAGATATCATTGGAGCAAGTTGTGCTATATTTAGCATTAAAATCATTCAGTTCAAGTATGTTACCCTTTACATCCATTATATGTAAAACGGACCAAATTTGTTTTGGGTGTTCGGATTACCCACAATTCACGGGTTTGGCCGTTCGGATTACCCACAATTCACGAGTTCGGCCGTTCGGATGAGTTTGGGCGTTTGGATTCGGCCGTTTCGGATGAGTTCGGCCGTTCGGATGAGTTTGGGCGTCTGGATTCGGCCGTTTCGGATGAGTTCGGCCGTTCGGTTTACCCACAATTCACGAGTTCGGCCGTTCAGATATGGCGACGACCATTTCAAAATGGCAACGACTGTATACGAGACTGAACACTGCGTCTGAGTTATCACTTGCATCTTTTCGACACCACAACTTTGTACACATAATCTGTCGTGATTCTGAAAGGACCTATTATACAAAATGAAGTGCTAAGTGAATATAAGGGGCAGCTAACTGCAGAGTCTTGCAGTACGGGGCCACGTCTGTCAGGATAATCTGCTGAATCTCAGTCAGACGAGGAAGTGATAGACAAGTTCTGACTCAGTTGCTGCATATCCTTATCTAATTAAAAAGGACTCATTCACTAATACTGGTCTTTTTTTTTTAAACTTTGAAGCGGAGTAGAGTGCGGGAGCTTTTTGCTTCAAGCGTGGTAATACTTGTTTGACGGTTATTTAAAAGATAACATCTGGCTGACTAGAGTTCGTAGCCTTAAGCATGCAGGCAGCAGAAGACAGGGTTTTATCTTGGTAGTACAGTACATTAACTAGACTAGAATTTGTCGGTGACAGCGGCGGAGACGTAATATTCATAAATTCACACTGTAAAGACTTTTACTGAAAGTGTAAAAAAAAAATGAGGGATATACAATACTGTGAACACCATTCTGAGTTATTATACATTAAAGATTTTATACGAAGTAGCTACGTGATAAACTTGTTATCATCCTCCTTGTATATTCCACTAATCGTCATTAAAACACCAATTATTGTTTTCATTTGTTAATAGAATGTAAAATAAAATAGGCCATACAAATTCTCCGTGTTAATGCCTTTAAGTTGCTTGAGCTATGCAAACAATCTTTCGAAACCAGAAGAGATTTATTTTACTGTCATAAATAACATGAAACATTGGAAAAAACAGTGGAACTTAAGAAAAAAATGAAAGTGTTTGTTTTCTGTTTGTTTTCAGATTAAAAATTTATTTTTTTCCTCAGTCATTTTTTATTTTTTATTTTTTTAAATGAATGAAACATATTGTTGTGTCTGTTCACACCTGTGCTCCTCCTTTCATCATTACTAGAGACCCAGAACACACAGAATCATGAGCAGTGTACCAAAACACGAATAATAATAATAATGATAATGATAATACAGAACACATTTACATCTATAGAGCCCAAAGAGTATTGTGTTAATGCAGAAACACATATTACTTCTTCGCATCAGCAATCTGTGTGTCATGGTCATGGGCACACAAAATGGAGAGCTTTGTGTTACCCAAAGGCAGTCAGTGGATTTGTGTCTTCCATGGTCATCACTCTTTTCTATGCCCAACGGTCTTTTCCTACCACACACCATCCCTCACATTTCTCCCCACCCTGCTCCACTAGAGCCTCACTTCCCCCCCCCCTCCCCTCCAATGACATATTAAAGCTACTCTCCTCTCCCAACAGCCAAAGACACCCCTCATTCATCAGGCACCCAATGCCCTCTCTCCCCAGTCCCTGCATACCTCTCCCTCCCCAACGCACAACACACAGAAAATTCACAATAAAAAAAAAAGAAAAAGAGGGAAAAAAGCTGACAGCGAGAGATGAGAGTAGTGGAGGCTGTGGTGTGACACTGTTTGTGTGTGTGTGTGTGTGTGTGTGTGTGTGTGGACAGGGTAGTTTTTCAAAGTGAGAGACTGAAAAGGTAAAAATGAGGCAAGAGGTGAAGCGAGAGATGACTCACAACGTAGGGAAATTGCTTTCCCTATTGCTGGTATCGGTGTTTTTGAAAGTCACCAAGCTCAGCCTTTAACGACACATTTACATTTCAACCACTGTTACATTAGCTTGTTCAGCCATGTGGGTTCATCCATTTAATATTGCGGGGTGTTTGCTGAGCTGTGAAACGGGGCATTTAGATACAGTGCTAGTTCAATACACAGCAAACATAGGTGAAAATAACTTTGCCAGTTTTTTTTTTTTCTTTAGGTAGCTGATGGTTGAATTTATTTATTTATGTATTTATTTATTAGTGCAGCTGCGTTTGACAGAATCCTGTGTGGTTTGATGAGTGCATTTTCTTACGAGGGCGTATTGATGTGTTGTACGCCCGTAGAGTAAACCGCAAAACCTCCTCCACCTGGTGCGTCTGACCTCTATGAATCTGCAGGAGTCTCAGTTCAACACCTTGTTCTCAAAGCTCCTCTGACCCAACTTCCAAACCATCTGGTCTACACCACCTCTGCTGACCCCTCATACCTCCACTGAGTCCTCATGGCTGCTGCCTTTGCTGTTGGCCTTATTAGGGTTTTAGAACGGCACAATACGTGGTGGGTTGTTGATGGTGATTTCACCAAGGTAATGTTTATCTACTGTACCGAAGGCTTGTTTGGACCGTCGCTCTATGTAGGAGGGAAGTGAATTTTTGTCTCCAAAAGTCTGTGTCTAATCTCACTCTTCCGTGGTCATACTGAATATCCTTCTCCGTCTGGAACATGTTTTGCTATTTGGACTTTCCTGTACACATTCACATCTTTGCAGAGCTGAGCTGCCCTCATGCGGGTGCTGTTAAACTAATGGCCGTGAATGTGAACACGGCTCTGATGGCCATCCAGGTGTGCTTGATGAGCCATTGCTGTGATTATCAGCACGGTGCATTAGCACAGCTTGAAGCCCCTCAAGTAAATCACAGAGGAAAGGCGAGCATTTGTACAGCAGGTGGTCCCCAAACTACGTTAATGGGCTTCCACCTGCTGCTGGGTCACTGAACCTTCTGGCAGGCCGCTGCCCGTGATACTCCGGGTCTGTGAGAGGGTGCCAACGCTGGAGCCCGACTAAAATTAGGTCCAGTAAAGTGCTTTGTCTTTCTTGGCATGTCGTTTATCATATCTTCTATTTGGAGCCAGAATTCCCTATATGTGCATATTTGGGTTGTTTGGATTTATGTGTGCTTGTGGGTTGTTTCTTCTTCTTCTTCTTCTTAAATGTCTGTATAAATTTGTTTTTCTCCACTGACACAGTCAGTCCAGATCGCCCCCACAGATGCATGCAATACAAAGGCAGCTTTGCTCAGCCTTGCCGCTGTCCCATGACACAGTTTAAGGGAGATAATAAACCCGAGGCTGTCACATCCACTCTGATTTCCAGTCTCTGAGGATCAACATGGTGCTCTGGGCTTTGGGCCATTTTAGGGCGGCTGCGGTTTTCACGCCATGGGGTGCCAGAGAATGGGTGCCCATGGCATGGAGACAAATAAGACGAGGCAAGAGGAAGGGACTGGCACAAATGTCCACTTTGAGTGAACCCACAATGAGCACAGTGTGCACAGTGTACTCATTGTGGGCAACTCAGCAGTTAAAGACCTCTCTTTATTTAGCTCTTAGACTGTGCAGACTATCAGTTGCACCATTAAGACAATCCTCAGTCACACTGAACAATGGGACGTTAATATTTCTTGCTGGGTGCAGTCTACTGCTTTGCGATTACTGAGCCCACCCATTTATCTGCCGTCACATTACTCTGGATGAGGTTCAGATTAATGCACCGGTCATATTTTCATCTCGTATGAAATGCCAGACAGCAAATGAAAAGAGAAGGCTGGTGACTGTATAGGCCTCCAGCATAGACTGGAAGTGCCATAAAATTTAACTCTGAAAGAATTGCTCTACTGCAGGCAGTAATAAGCACATAAGAATTTAGGCATAGAGCTGTAACATCTGATAATGTTAATATTTAAAGAAATAAGTGTGTTTGAAATTGTACAGACTGAAGAATGCAGAGGCAAAGACATAAACATAGTGAGTAATATAGAGACACGGCTGAATAATCATATTTTATACAGTGTATATCTCAGATTGTGTGTCCTTTCCCAATCGCAAAGCACCTTTCACATCACTTTCCTTAGATAATTCTTGTTTTTAGTGCATTAGCGCCTGCTCGGTGATGCATTATCAATCTAATGTAACTTCCCTCCACTAATCTGTGCTGCTGTGAGAATCCCAGTGTGTGTGCAAGTCAGTGAAAGACTGAAGACCTTGGCCAATAACCTCAAACTCCGCTGATCTCTCTGTGTAGCTGTCATTCCCTGCCTCCCCGGCTCATTACTCAACACGGCCTATTAAGAGAATAAATCCATACAATGCATTATGTAGCATATTACTTGACAAAAAGGCATTGATTGTGTTAATAATGGCCACCAATAAATGCCTCCATTGATACGGAGGATGTCCTTGGCTTAATTCAGCTGCTTTTCAGCCATCCTCCTGAACACTAGCTGGTTTGTGCCTCCGCGTATAGAGGCTCTCTGTCTTTTCAGCTAGCAGTTACATTTGAGGAGGATATCAAAGACAGAGCTGTTGTCTTTTTAGTCCGAGTCAGAGAATGTCAGGGTTAACCGAGCAATGACCAGAATTAAGATAGTGCCTTCTAAAAACTATGCGACGGGCCATCACTACTAACTTTCAACTACTGGATAGCCAATTTGCTTGTTGACATAGAGGCAGGAACTAATGGGAGTGCAATGGCAACCTGTAGTCTTTTCGATTAATTAGTGCAATTGGCATGAGTTCCAGCTCTGCCATGGGGATGTGGGAGTGTTTTTCTGGCAGCAAACAGTTGTGATGGGGAAGTATGGCTGCACGTAGGAGGGGAACAAGTGCAAAACTGCCAGTGATGTCCTGGGACATTAGTTACACACCAGTTTTCTCAGTATTTTGTATAAAATTGGTTATTTTTCACGAAAACAAAGTTACCTGTGTTTTCATTTTCTAAAATCCATTATTTTGCCATCTTGAGATTTTTTTTTTTATGACATTACCTGTTATTGTTTTATTTCTCCGTGCTTTATTGTTCAGTTTTCTCGTTTGTGTTTTTCTTTCTTCCTTCCCAGAGCCCATGCGTGCACTGCGGGGCCTCACAGCCACAGATATCCAGTCTCGGCAGTTGTCGCTGCAGTGGGAGAATTTGGCGTTCAACCTGACTCGCTGCCATACCTACTCGGTGTCCCTGTGCTACCGCTACACCACGGCAGGAGGCGGCGGGGGCCACAACACCACCGTGCGCGAGTGTCTGGCTGTGGAACACAATGCATCTCGCTTCACGCTGCGTGATCTGCCACCCTACCATGGCATCTATGTCCGCCTGTCACTGGCCAATCCAGAAGGGAAGAAGGAGGGCAGAGAAGTCACTTTCCAGACCGAGGAGGACAGTAAGTTCTAGAGAAGGTCACCAAAAATATTGAACAGTGAACAATTTTTTTTTTTCACATTCAATCCTTGGTACAAAGTAGGTTTTGGACTTTGTATGAGTAAACTGTGTTGGCATTTGGATTATTTTCATTTAAACTTTGCCCATGTATTTGCCACCTTTAGTTACTATACTTTTCAGATTAGATTTTAATATAAAACCATATGATAAGCTCATAAGTACAGCACATGAAATTAGATTAAAATACACCCCTAAAATCTTTGGCGTGGTCCCAAGGGGCATCCAGTGTTGACGTCATCCATAATCCTCTTAACTCCTGTTATGAATCCACATTGACTTTTTACAACCAGAAATTCACAAACATCACCTGCACCCAGGCTCCTATTGTATGAAACCAGTTTTCAACCACACTGGTGTCCACTCTTATGTGCCATGCTGTTTTATCTAGACATAATAGGCAAATTTTTCCACACTTTAATTCAAACAGAGTCCACTTTTATACAATTTCCTTATAAACATTATTTACCCTGGCGGTTTTATTTGTGTATGTTTTCACATCTGTTTTTTAGATGTGAAACTATTGGCATGTCTGCTTGAGTGATTTCCTCTCTTCCAGCTTTCCAGATAGCTTATTAAAATAATTGGCCCAAAAATGTAAAAATACTGGAAAAAGAAAGAAAAAAATGAATTTGTCTTTCTTCATGAGACCTTTAGTGTGACATTATTGTATTCTAGTTATTTTTAACCATATATATATATATCAAACCAGGTTTTGCTTTGTATATGTTGTTATTATTTTAACAGGTTTAACATAATTTGAGCTCCTTTTGTTTTCTGCTATCACATTGTTACACAGAGCATGGCCATCTGACTGAGGCCGCATTCAGCGCCACTAAAAGATCCATTTCATTTTCAGATGAAAATAACACAAAAGGGACGACATTATGTGTGAGACTCTGGCAACCCAGAGATAGGGTTTTTTGCGCTTATTACTTATCTGCTATTATTCCTTTGTGCGGCATGGCATCGAAGAGAGAAATCAAATCTACCATGAAGAATTCATGAAAAACGAGATTTTTTCCCCCCCACATATTCATATATATAGTAACACACACACGCACGCACGCACACACACTGTATATCAACACACAATACACGTCAATTATGAAGTTTGCCAACAGCCTTGAGAAACAGCAACTGTGTCCTACAGACTGACTCCAGTCAAAAATACCAGTCAACTCAGCTGTTTGACTCTTGCTTTAGCCTCAGGCCTGAATCTCCCTCTGACCAGCCGTCTCTCAGACCTCAGGGACTAGAGCTGCTTCTGAAAGACCCACAAAAAAACTGTTAGACAGAGAATATTCCTCGTCACTTCTTGTCCTCTCAGTGTCGTTCCCGAACAACTGTCTGACATAATGATTATACTTCAACTCTTACATGAGAACTGCTATAAAATATAATAATATCTAACTTATATGTTCTGCCTCTTGTATATTGTGGGTGCATAGTTGATGCAGTTCATGTGTCCTTATCTGATGTCCTCCGCCTGCTGCTCTCTGGCTGTCTGAGTGCCTCGTGTGGAGTATTGTTCCGAGCCACTGTGACATTCGCTTCTCTGATATTGACAAGAAAAGCTCTCCGTGGGATTACCGCCTGAATTTCCCCCATTAAATATTTGTTCTGATAATTCCTTATAGTTCCTGGAGGCATAGCACCAGAATCGCTCACCTTCACTCCGCTGGATGATATGATCTTCTTGAAATGGGAGGAGCCTGTTGAGCCCAACGGCCTTATCACCCAGTACGAGGTGAGCCCAGACCGTCACGCTTTCTGTGCACATTCTCAGTGTTGAACAGAAACAGACACAGATGGTGGAAAAATGGTTGGTGTTGATGTTCACATAGTTGAGTCCATTCTGAAATGTTTGGAGACAGTAGGTAAAAACACAATCTCATCACAAGAGCCAGTTACTAGCTGTTCCATCAACTACTTAGACAAATACAGCAGTAGCCTCTTATTATTTCTAGCTCTTAGGAATAAAACATTTTAGACGAGGGTTAGATTAATGCTGTTGTTCATATTTGAACACAGTGTTTTTTTCATTTTTGATTTCACAAAGGAAAGTGCTTTAGGCTTTAAGTCTAATTAATGTGAATGCAACACTGTCTAGGATAATGGATGTAGCTGGAGTTGCTGAAATGCTGGACAAATAAACAAAATTAGTGGTCGTCCTTAAACCTTTCTTTTTTGTTGTGTTGTTTTACCTCAAGCTCTTTCTATACCAGTATCTCCCCCGTGGTAATTACTTTAAATCAGGAGAAATCCAAAGCTTGACAGGTCTGCCCGAGTTACTGTTGTTGATTGGACAGCCCAGGGGAGGGGAATTAGCAAAGACTTTGTTCAAATGTCTACTTGTAAGATATCAAAATAACAAAATAACTTTGAGTGCACATGAACAAAACATTCGCTTTGAGAAATAGGCTCTATTTTATGACATTAAGCATCAGAGCAAATATAGTGGACATTAATGGTTTGGCCTTACAGGTTTTTAACAACATTTTCCTTGAACTTAAATATGCCTGCTCTTATGTTAATGTTATGTCAATTATACTTTTTTTTACAAAGTGCCATTGTAATTGCCAAAGTACATTGTGTACAGTACATGATTACTACACCACTTTGCTTCATATGCTCCTTCTTCACTGCTCTCGGTGACCTTGTGCATATGTCTTTTTACCGATTGCTGCTTTTGCCCCGTTTCAATAGATGTCTACGTCATTATTAAATAGTCCCATGTACAGTATGTCTGTTTAGTGGATAATGATTATATATTTACTGTATGCCCTCTGTGTCAGGCTATTTTTTAAAATAAGATTAGTGATTTAACTTATAGAGTGGAGTCTGCAAATGATTTTTGTTGTGTTGATCCTCCTTAACTGAGTGTAAAAGCTTTATACAGGGCCGTAGAAATCTTTCTTATTTCTCTCAAATCAAATCATTGACCTCTCTGCCTGAGCCCATCAACCACCATGCTGTCCTGCGTGTCCTCCCCACTGCTCTGTGCACTTTAGGGACCTCTTTAATATCTGCCTGATCTGAGTTGTGTTTTCTCAGTCGAGGCTCATCATTGTACCTAAACACCAAGGACGCATGAGCAGGAATTTCGTGATAATCAACACCCGTTTGCCTTGTTTGGCTTGATCGTTGTGTGCATGTGCGGTTAGAGTACACGATTATGACCATATACATGACAAAATGACTAAGTGCGCGCCCATTTCTTCACTGAAGTTGATCTTTTCAAGCTTCAGTGTACTGTATGTCCTAATATCGCAGCAAGGTCATCAACTTATGCTCAGCACGGCATGGCATGTTAATAGAAATGTTCATGAATGTACCAAGCAGCAAAGGCAAATCACCTCTTGAAGTAAAAAGAAATACTTCACTTTTTAAGGACACCCATTCACAACAACTCTAGCCTTTTAAAGTATCCGTTTAAACACTTTCTAACACAATTTCTAACTCTTTGTTGTCCTCAGTGTGTGGCCTTTATCATGCATCAAATTGTCGAAATATAATTTAGCACTCCTGCTGTGACTTTGACATAAAGGTACCAATGCCATACAAGTCCTGTTCATCTACAACTATAAATCCACACAGGTAATTTGCACACTGATGTAGAGAGTGTCGTGAATCATAAAAGTTTAACACTCAGGTTATTACTTATGATTGCTGATCAGTAAAAACTTGAAATCAAAGCAGAAAAATGACTGGTTTCTGCAATTATTACCTTAAACCTCTCCATTCTTTTCCTCTTACAACAGATCAGTTACCAAAGTATTGAGTCATCTGATCCAGGTATAAATGTCCCAGGACCTCGCAGAACGGTGTCAAAGCTGAAGAATGAGACTTACCACATGTTCTCCAACCTCCACCCTGGAACTACTTACCTTATCTCCGTCCGTGCTCGAACGGCCAAGGGCTTTGGTCAGACAGCCCTCACTGAAATCACCACCAACATCTCAGGTATAATCACCACTGACTAAATGAGCAAGAAAGGTGAGTGAAAGCTCCTGTAAAATCATAAAATAAACTTTGGAATTGGAAAACAGACTCCCTGTCTGTGTGGGGGCTGCTCTCTGTGCCATCACTGATGCAGCATGCAGGTACAACACTGCGTGCTATAATTAGGATCTGTTTTTTTCTCTCTCTTGACCTTAGTGTCTTTCCTCAGAGGCAAAACTACTGCTCCCAGAGTAGAAGCTCTATTTTCCATTGCTTCTCCAGAATAGTGACACACTGTCATCTCTCAGTTCTCAGGACATAAATTAAGTCATAGGAAGCAGAGAAACACCACAGTGGGGACACTGCTGTGTGTTGGGTATAAAGAAAGATGCAATACATTCCTGGGACAAGAATGTCACTTCAGAGAGTCTCTGAGCTTATTACCAGTGATAGAAACCCAGCCTTTGTGTTTCTATTTCCTTTTAATGATGCATTTGTGCTTGTTAAGGGATGGGATTACGCCTCTGAGGAACACACAATTCAGCCACTCCCACTCCGTCTCACTCTCATATTTACTCTCTCTCTCTCCTTCTGCCCAATCGCTCCTCAGAGAGGCCCGTTTTGTTTAATTACAGGTTTAGTGCACAATCACTGCTGACTTGCTGTGTGTCAGACAGTACGCTGGCACAAAGCCAGACCGCAGAAAGAGTCCAAAAGTCTTTGCAGATCATCCTCAAACTCCTCCACTGGCCCACGGTGCAGAACATTCACTTACACTAAGCGTCTCTCAAATCTTTACTGACAGCTAGCAAACACTGAATACCTTTAGCTACTACTGTCAGCATCTTCAAGCAGTACTCACACACACACACACACACACACACACAAATTAATATGCATATAGATGCGTGCAGTGCTGTGGCCGATACCCAATCATCCTTCAAATAGACTCTATCTGGCAGCAGGCATCAAACCCACTTTTAACTCCGCAAACCGCAACAGGCCTTTAATGTCAACAAATGCACATTCAGGTTTCCTTAATGCCTCCGTTTAATTGATGTCAGCGCTTTCCTGCTGCGGTATTAGCGAGACACTTTTTTAATGATAATTATCGATTCCCCACGAATAGTTTGCTTTCCTTCCCCTCACTAATTGACGGGTGATATAAAAGAGAAATGTGCTCTTACATCTGGGGAGGAGCACAACTCGGGCCAAAGCTAAATCCGTCCAAATGAGAAACACACATTCAATTTAACCTCTCTACCATTTTAATTGGACTACTAGAATGGAAATTCAAACTGTGCACCAAATATGAGTATTTCAGTGGAGGGTATATTAAAAATGTCGGCTATTTATACTTGGAAAAGGAAATGGTGCCTTACTAAAATTAAATATCAGTCGCTTTCTGGACACATTTATTTTGGAAGGAAGAAGAGACTTTGAAATGAAGTAAGATTATCAAAAGTAGCGCTGTGTAAGATAGTGTTGCCAACATCCTGATAAGAAAATTAGGTTATTTATGCAATCTTCCTTTTTTTTTTTTTTTGCCTGAGCAGCATCCTCCCATCGCCATTTACGTCTCCATTGCTACAGTACACAGGACTCACAGTGAGTCACACGACCACTTTAAAGTGCCCATTTATATCATATTTAATGAATGACAGACAGATGGAAAGGGCCTGACACGAGGAGGAGGAGGATTTTATTTTCCCCTCACACAAATCACACAATCTTCATTACCAGACTAATCTGTAATTTTTCTGTCATGGTTTTGCACTGACTCGATGATCAAAAAATAAGGAACAAAGTGCGTTCCTTATCTCGCCAATACGGAACACATCTTTTATCTTTTCTAATACGGAACAAATCCTTGTTTTTACGCAATGGTTGGCAACCCTAGTGCAATGCCACGAGTGTATCTGTGTGTCTGAAATATGTTTTGACACATTCCTTTGCCCTCAGCTCCCACATTTGACTACGGAGACATGCCGTCCCCCTTGAGTGAGACGGAGAGCACTATTACTGTCCTGCTGCGGCCGGCTCAAGGCAGAGGGGCACCTGTCAGGTGAGGACATTATCTCAACTTTCCCTATCAGGTATTTTCCTCACACTTGTTTATTAAAGGTATATACAAATCCCTTTGTCCAGCACATACCAGGTGGTGGTTGAAGAAGAAACTGTGAAGAAAGTGAAGCGGGAGCTCGGACATCAGGACTGTTTTCCCTTGCCCATGTCTCACGGTGAAGCCCAGGCCAGAGGCACGCCACACTACTACACAGCAGAGCTGCCACCCAGCAGTCTGCCAGAGGCCAGTCCCTTCACTGTGGGCGACAATCACACTTACAATGGCTACTGGAACAGTCCTCTGGATCCACGCAAGAGTTACCTTGTCTACTTTCAAGCTATGAGCAACTTCAGAGGGGTAAGTTCAAAACGTTACTGTAGGTCAGCATTATCTGGGCTCTCAACTCATTTTAACATTTATGTCATCATTGTACCCATTATGTGACAAAGTAAGTATTGGAACATTAAACGTGCCATATGTAAGAATGTGGCCGAAAACAGTTACTACATTCAAATTCAAAATACAGAGGTCTTTAAGGTTTCGTAAACTGACGTAACTGGCAACCCCGTGGTTTGCTCGGCAGCTGAGACTCTACTGACTGCAATGATTGGTAGACGGTGGTAGGTGGCGCCACTTGCCAAAACATGATTTCACAACATAAACATGATTTGCAGTCTGCAAAATATATTTTTAATGCAAATATTTTGACTGTACTGTTGTTGTTGGTGAGTTCAGTTTGTTATATGAACATTATTCCTGAGTCTCTGTGACATATTAGGACATAAGAGGATTTTATGGCCGGTTTCTTTAGATTTATTACATAATGCACTTTTAAAGCAGTGGTATGATTTGATTGACCTTTTTTTGAAGTCAGGCCTGAAATACTTGTCTCTGTTGTGGAGAAAATCCTCAAACATCACAACAAGCAAATAAAACAGATTTTTTCAGCAGATAAACTAATCTTTAAACTATTTGTCATTAAATGGTTCAAATATATGCAATTAGTTGTTAAAAGGACACAGTAATCAACTACAAATGTTTATATAATCACCTAGTTGATAAAAAAAAACCCCTGCCAAATACAAAGGAAGGGGATAGACATGAACATGCAGAGAACCTGTGGGCCTAATGTTTGCAGACAAAAGTGTGTTCACGGTAGGAAAGAACAAGCTCCCATGCTTTAAAAGATCAAGATTTTTGGAGATAACAAGCCTGAAATGCGCCACTTACCCACTTTGATGGGTTGATTTTATAACCTTTTTAGTTTTTAAAAACTAGCATCAAGGGCTTTGGGCAAAGAAAAGTCAGTTTGAGACGAATTCACAGTTAAATCAAATGCATACAAAAAAAAATGATTTGTGTATCTCCTGTTGATTCCTTTCAAATCTGCTGTATGAATGTGTGTTAGAAACAGAGGGTTATTAATTAAAAGGTGTAAGGGTGATGGAATCTCTGCTCTGGCACCTCAGTATAGAGCAAAACATTCAAAAAGCCTTGTTGTAATAAGAGTGAAGAATATAGGAGGTTGATCCAAGAGCAGAACTGAGTTAATCTCGACATTTTTTCGAAACAATTAGCGTGTCATATGCTTTTTGAGTGTCGAGACCTGTGAGTCACTGACATTATAGAAAATGTTAAATCATTACCAGAAAGTTGTCGCCCACAGATGAATCCTCGCTGAGCACAATGACACATTAGGGTTCATGACCTTATGAAGCCTAACTGAAAATGATATAATCACTTGAGAACAAACCAATGGGTATATCTGTTTATTACCTCAGTGGATCCTTGCCCTTCTTTTGTTAACCTGGAATCATACACTCCATTATGCTATGTGGTTGTGATTTCTCCAGCCCTTTCTCCAAAGATAAGTATAGTGCGAATTGGTTTTTTATAAAGAAATTCAATGTGAAACCTATCAGGTCATGGTCACTTACTGGTGCAGACCGATCAAGATTTGCTTTTACTTGATCACTGACTGTACAGAATTACCACTCATTTGATTTCTCTTTCATCACTGGACTCTGGAGTGTCCGTCTGTGTTTGCAGAGCAATACCTTTTATGTGGAGATCAATAGAATGTGTCAGAGAACATTCCTTATATATAGCAGTTACTTTAGAGAGCAGTGAACCTTTTATGATCTCGTTTTATCCGGCGTTCTTTTTTGGTCGAAGAAATCTAGCACGGGTATAAGCTATTTTGTTGGCTGTGTGCCTTGCATTTGGACTTTAAATACATATTGTTTATTCATTAATTTGTAAAAATGTTCAAATCAAAATAGAAATAGATTTTTTTGCCTGGTACACTTGTAAAATTATCTGGCTATGGCGGGTTTTGTAACCCTCTGTATTTAGTGTGTAATACACATGTAATTACTTACAACAAAAGCGCTATGGATTTAAGGTCCTAGAATCTGTGTAAAAAAGGTCACTTAACAATATATCTATGCACTGTAATAGTCACGGCTTGTGCCTCCAGTTGCACTCTAAAGTCATTTGCGGAACAACAATCACAAAAGGCCAGAGTTTCAAACAAATGCAAATCTTATCTCCATCAAGAACTTTAGTTAACTATGGCATTTTCTCACTAGGGCTCTTTTTCTAAAAAAGTAGTGGCATTTTTAGCACAAATGCCCCGGCTGCTTGTCTCAGTATGTCTCGTCTTAATGCCTTATTTTTTCCAGTCCCCATGTAACTGCACCACAATTTATTCCACCTCGCTGCCTTTGCTTCATACGAATGTGCGCTGATTGCATTGTAGGGACCTGGCCTCCTCAGGGCTAGTTCTTCTATTACGTATTAGTAGCATTTCAGAATGTTTTTTCCGTTACAGTGTCTGTGGTTTCTATTTGCATCTTAAGATGTTTTTTTGTTATTTTAGCTGTTGTTCTTATTCTGGGGTTTTCTGTTTGTGTTTGTCAGGAGACAAAGTTCAGTTTTCCTCATAATGTGGAGACGAGCCCCTTTATGACTCTCTAGTACCTTGTTTGCAGTATTATCTTGCTTGTTGTTGAGCATTCTGTGTTTTACTGTAGATTATGATTCCTGCGTTGCACTGTTTCTGTTACAAAAAATCTCTGTCACATTGACATTGTTAGATTAAAAAAAAGAGAGACTTAAGAGTGATTGTGATTAATAATGAATGACTTTGGGAAAATGTCCAGCCTGCTAAATTTCTTCTCAATAAGAAGCCCAAAGCTGGTTGATTTATTTCCTTTCCTTTTTGAGTTTTTGTAAAATCTCTGCTGTCATCTACCTCTTATTTTTCTATTTCTCTATATGTTCTGTTAAGTAAATGTTAGGGTGAATTCCAATTGCTTGTTTAACCCTCAATCTAAAAAATGCGCGCTCCCGCTAGTGCAAATGCTGTCCTGATTCTCAGAAAAATTAAGTTGAGGGGCGAGTTTAAGGGCTGTATCGCCCTTAATATTGAGATTTTCCGAGACCACCCTTGGGAGCAAAGGCTACCCAGAATGCATTGCGTATTTTCACATCACAAAGATAGCGCCGAAAGCAGCGAAACGAGTACGCTACAAATTAAGTATTTTCTTTGTTAATAGAGATATAAAAATTATGAAAACCATTGTATTATCTTAGTTTAGGCCCATATTATGGATTACTGACGTCATTGTTGGGTAACATTTATTTTTATTTTACGATCTTTTGTCGGCAGCACCCGCCGCGATCGTTTGCTCTCGTTTACTTTTCAATAAGCCGTGGTGTGTGGTAACTGTCAGCTGAATATGTCCGTGGTTGTGGTATTTGTATGAGTGTCATCTTATAACTAACTGACAACCTAATAACTTGACTGACAAACGGATCGTAATAAATAATCGTGACGTAAATGTGTTCTTCTTCTTCTTTTTTGGAGTTGACAGACTGGACGCAGCTTTCGCGTTATTCTGCCCCCTACAGTCTGAAGACATATCTGCATTTAAGGGGTGTCCCATTTCTAAGTGACAAAATAACCCTCAACACTTGGATTTGAGGGCCAGTTAAGATTAAGGGTTGAGCTTGAGGGTTAAGATTGAGGGTTAAGATAGGAATTGGAATTGGCCCTTAATATATGAGAGCCAGGGGTTGATTTGTCCATTCTGGGCTACTGTACAAAATTGTGCAACAGTGTAATATGGTAGACTCCCTTGGTTTAAATACCTCAAAATAATTGAACAAAAACAGTTCTTATAATGCCAGTAACAATTAATTTCTTTGCATTGATCCCGCCCCTAAAATCATACACACTAGACTGTTGAGACTTCTACAGCTCTGCATTTCTTCTCACGAACCAAAAAACGAAACTGGTTGTTGACCTTTTTTTCCTCCGCTTGGAAATGTTTGTGTTTCTATCATTTTCACAAGAGCAAACAAAGCCCTCCAGTCTTGCAGTCATACCCAAAGGACACACCATTACATTTTCCAAATTCTATTACAGGAAGAGCTGCTGCCTGGGTGAGGCAATTACTTAAAGATAATTGGACACAGGTGCAGATGATCAGAGGTAGAAAACTGCTACTTTAATTTTCCGCGGCAACATGGCGGAGAAATGTTGCCATAGGAAACACAGCCCTCTGTGATCGTCAGCTTGGAATAAAATGCTGCACATACATGCTGTGCTACCACACTCTTTTACATATAGATTATTGGTACTTTGGGATGAAGTTGCTGTGTTTTCTTTCTCTCTCTCTCTTTTTTTTTTATGTTGCATCTCTGCACCACGAAGTCTGATAAATGTACCCTAAATGGTGGCTCATCCCGACAAGCAGCATCTTTTTCCAATCCAGTGAAGAAACACACGGAGGGAGTGCCGTTTGAGCAGTTCTCACAACTAAGCAACTAAGCATGGGATTAGATAGGGGAGGACTGGCTTTACCAGCGGATGGGATTAGGTTTTGTTTTGCCTGGCAGGGGGCCAGCATCCATGACCCACAATGAGCGGAGCATCGTGCGCCAGATCACACAGTCACACTGTCTCTGGGCTTTCAAACACCGTTGCCAATAAATGTGGGAAAAAATACAGAAACGCAGTGAAAAATGTGGTTAAATCTGTTACAACGGCCGTGTGTCTGTGCCGGAGGAGGAACTGAAACAAAACAGTGATGCAACAATTTAGTTTTCAGTCAATAATTGTCCAAATGTACTCCTGCAAGCACATAATTACAGACGCAGCTTGATTCCCGTGTCAATATTTCAGAAACGAGGCCTTTGTGAATGCAGAATCTTTGTTGTTTTCTTTAGTTTGGCTGTCAGCTAAAAGTCTTGTGTTTTTGCTCAATTAAATCTGTTTAGTACAATCAAAGGGCATCTTTTTGTTGTGCATATAACACGTATATATATCGAGGCATGGGGCGACATGAATGAATTGTAGCAACAATTAAAACATTTATATTATTATTAAAATTACAGACTTGCATACATATACTGCACTGACATATTCTTTTCTTCCTATAGTCCAAGTGTTAATGAGGAAGATAATAAAACCACAGAGCAGATGTTCTGTTTTGACTCGTGGCTTCTGTACAGACTGGAAAGCTTCAGCAGGTGTTAAATGTGTTTTTGTGCTTTTTTTTTTTTTTTCTGTTTTGCTTTATATTATGTTTGCCTGCTTATCCTCTAGATTCCATTATGAATTTCAGTCTTTTTGCATTTTAGCACTGCGCTGTCACAAACCACAAAAAAAAAGGAGAATTTTGTATGGAAGAGTGTAAATGAATTCAGAATATGCCTGTACTGTGGGACTCTTTAAAGCAGGTTTTGGATTGTGTACAGAAGGGGAAAACACATTACCATTTCCCCACTCATTTTAGAAAAAGAAAAAGCACCTCTTGAACTAAAAGTAGCTTCAAGTGATACGCAGTTGAATTGTTGAAAAACACTGAAATATTAAATTGGATAAAACAAATGCTGGTAAAGTTGTCTGCATAGGGAGATGGTGATAAAGTGTTCATGTTTGTCAGTCACTTAAACAGCAAATACAAATGTAGACGCAGTCGTCAGCATTTATTTGCGCGGCACAGTGAGTCGGGGTCGGCACAGTTACTTTAGGTGTGTGTGTGTGTGTGTGTTTGTCTGTAATATATTTGTGGCGGGGCAACATTGCCCTTCATTTTCAGTAGGACTGTCGGTAAAGGGAATCATTTGAACAGTATGTTTGGCATTTACCAGTGCTAATTATCTGGAGAGTGGCTTGTCAGGCTTCTCTAATTACTTTGATTGATCCATTTGAAGAGGTGCTTGAAAGACTGTGGATGTAGGTTTTGCCAGGGCACAGCGACGTAGCCATTTAAAACATCTACATTTACATTTCCCGTCTTCTCTCGTTCTCTCTCTCATACACACACGCACGCACACACTTGCATGCACATACAAAAGCACACACAGCGTACATACTTAAACCCATGGTGTAAACTCTTAAGTGTCTTTGTGTGCTGTTTCGTCCTGGTTTTAGTGTTTTTTTTTTTAAACTGCCAGGATGCACCAGCCCCTCCGGCGTGACTGGGATGTGTGTCCCACAATCTGGAGCCTGCATATTAACGCTCGTGCGCTGAGCCAGCAAACAGGGATTCAGATGTGCTTGTTATCCAATCTGCACCTATCCATCACAACACGCTTTTATTTCATCATATACAGTAACGGGACGCGAGTGTAGTCCGTCTTAATTTCAATTGTTTTCTCCACAAACGAGGAGGACCAGATGAATCTGCTGTCTCTGATGGACAACGTGTTCTATAATTGAGTCAATCACTCAAACGCTCAAAGTTACCAGTCAGCGTTTTTTTAAGTGATGCCGTACAGTTGAGTCTGGGTTGCACATTTAAATAATTGCAAACACACTCACAATATTATCTAAATTTTAAAGGTGCCATATGTAAGAATGTGGCCAAAAACGGTTACTACACTCAAATTCAAAATACGGAGGTCTTTTAGGTTTCATTTTCTGATGTAACTGGCAACCCGTGGTTGCTCGGTAGCTGAGACTCTACTGACTGCAATGATTGGTATACGGCGGTAGGTGGCGCCACATGCCAAAACATGATTTCAAAATATAAACATGCATGATTTGCAGTCTGCAAAATATTTTTTTTAATGCAAATATTTTGGCTGTACTGTTGTTGTCGGTGAGTTCACGATGTTATTATTCCCCAGCCTGTGACATATTAGGAGGATTTTATGGCCAGTTGCTTTAGATTTATTACATAATGCACCTTTAATTAAAAACAAAAATTGCGATCAAAATCATTATCCAATTTCTTGCACACATTTTTCAGTAATATTATTCAGTATTTTGGTTTATGGCCAGATTATAACACAACATCCGTCTAACCTTCACAATCATTTGATAATAAGTAGCTGCCAGCACCATGCACGTAGATTTGTGTTGTCTTGTTGATAAACACAATTTAATGGGGTTATATTTGAATACACAGTGTGATGAAACAAGGCTTACCACATTCTAAACTTAAGCACTGTACTCCACAAGGAGCACAATGGTGTCTGCACTCCAACGTAACAATGTTTTCATCAGCTGCCTCATTAAAAATCATATGAGGTCAAACAATAGCAATTATAATATTTTTCTTAAAAGAGGGACACATTGTTATGTTGATGTGCTGGAAATAACAATGGGATACATTCTCATCAACAAACCTTTATTTCACAAGAAAGTTACATTGAGTTTGAGTGTTTTTTGTTTCTTTTCTTTTAATAGTCGAGCATAAATAAGTAAATGAGGACAAAACTTTTCTTGAATACATTAAACAATGGTGAACATATTTAGTGTGTCATTCATTCGGAGGAGTTCTTTTGTGGAGTTAAAGTGACAGTCTCTTGACAGATGCCATATGTCTATGTCTGTATTTTCAGAACAAACCATCATCTTATTAACTGGTTTAAACATCTGTCAGCCTGAAAACTGATTTAGATTTGAAAAAAAAAAAGAAGCAATTTAACCGGAGTTTTAGAATGGAGCCTTTTTGCTTATTTCTGACTGAGCAAATTTGCATGATTGCCCCATAATGCTTGAATTAGCATCTGTAAATCCTAAGTTGATGATGCATTTCCTACAAGATATGGCAGAATGGAATTGTATTAGTTTTGAATCTCATTAGTGCTGTTTGACAAAGGTCCTTTTCATAACACTGCAAATACCATCAGCTGATATTTTAGTAATGTTATTTTTTTTCAGTTTAAAAACCCTCCTCTCGACAAAGCTCTCCCACTGTTGAACTCTCATCATTTCTCCTTCAGCAAGAATCTTGTGCACTTACCAAGATTTTGGATTTAATTTATAATCTCGTTAGAAGGATTCTTAAGTCAGAAGGATTTTGTCTTGCTAGTCTGTATCATTATTTAGTTTAGTTTGAGTAAACATGGGATAGTGAATAATCCCTGATATGGTAAAGCATCCCCTCAAACATTTACTGGAATTAATGTGTCAGCTCAGTATTTCATGTCATCCTCTTTTGTTTTATCACATCTTAATTATACAAATGTGAAGCAACGCTCTCCCGTCTGACGTGTGTTTTCTTTTGTCTTTCAGGAGTCCAGAATAAACTGCATCCGCATTGCTCGTAAAGGTAATTCCACATGAATATTTTCCCTCCCTATCATTTCTCCAACATTTTTTTTTATCACTAAATCAAAACCCTAATAGAAATGGTGTGGTCGACCCATCTCTGCTGCACTGCTGTTATTTACCTTTCTCTCAAGTACAAAAGTGCAGGTCTGGACAAACAGCTGTTTAGCTGTGGGCCTGAGAGAAAAGGGCAACAAGCAGGGAGGGATTAGAGGTCAGGCTTTCATCCTGTTTGTTTGCAGACAGATGCTGGGACACACTATATCGAACACAGTCTTCTTTGTTCACATCAGTTGCTCAGTAGATGACTACATCTGAGGGCTTTGACCTTGGCGTGGACTCGAAGCGTCCTCCAGATCAAAAACTCCAGATGGAGCTACCTTGGGCCTATCATTGAGAGACATTTCCCATACACGGGGAAAGTGAAAAGGGCAGAGGAATTGACTCTAAGTCCTGATGGCAGGAGAAACTCTGTGCTGTGGTACACTGTCAGATCATGGAGAATAAAAGTCATGTATTTATAGATTTCATAGCGCCGCTACAGTAGGCAAAGCCTTGCAAGTAAATTAACTTGGCGGGGTGTCTTTTACTGGTGAAGGCCTCTTTTTGTGAGTGAAAAACGAAAGAGATGAGGCTCTCCTCAAGCAGAAAGCCAAAAGGCAAGGCCAGCCATTTCAGCTCAGCGTCTCACTCCATCTGCCCCACACAGACACCTGGTTGGGCACTGATTAATTATGCTTTCTTTCAGCAAAGGGCTTTATACTGAGCTTGGCGCTTTTCTTTCACACTTTGCACGGAATGGAAAAAGGAAAAGCACAATGGAGCTGGATAAAGTGACAAAGTAATTAGCTTAAGAAAGCAATATATATATATATATTACGGGAGATACGGGGAAGAAAAGATGAGCAGTGACGGAGAACACAATCCGCATTACAGTTGTCATCACACACGCAGAGTGATGTAACTAAGGGAAAACACTAAAAGCAAACTGAGAAATCTCAGGGTAATATCTCATTTCAAGGTGTGAAGGGTCAGACAAGTTTTCTTGTTGCTGTTTGAGATCCTGTGATCCCTCTACTATTAACATAGCCCCCGACATCATCGGTTGCTAAGCCATTATTATCATGCAGACCATCAAAAGTAAAGTGGAGGCAAATGATTCTGGCTTGGATAACAAAGCTGGAGATTACATTTCAACTTCCAGGTGACAGTTTAATTAAGGATCCTGTGGCAGGCTCAACACAATAGACCTCCATTTCTCCTCTAAGTGCCTATTTCCCACCATCAGGGCAGCTGGCAGGTGCATGGGTTCATGTGGAAATCTATTTCATGCTCATGTTTGGCTTAATGGAAATTTTGTGGCTAAATGTGGCAAAACCGCCTTATCTGTCCAAAATGTCAAGAAACCTGAAATTGATTTTTTCACCTCCTTATGCTCATTTTTAGCTGTTATATATATAAAAAGTCCCAGTTTCACTCTTGGTGTAATTTAAATAGTCACTGCATAAATAAACAGTGAGGAGTGTGTGACTGAGGCTATTCTTAAATGGAGCACTTAATAGTGGATGTTTTTTTTTGTTAAACATTATTTAATAAAATATTTTTTTTTTATTATTTTGTGAAAGTAGAAATAATGACATAAAAATGGGGAAAAAATGTGATTAATAGGCTGAATAAACCTTGGTACACCACCACTGAAAACCTAAGTAGCTGCTTGTGGTACATACAGTGTCTATACACTAAACAAAAATATGCTTAAATGCTATATTTTCTATAGGGCTCACAACTTATTATGAGCAAACTGAGAAGGGGCGACTGCTTTCAGAAATGCCAGACAGTCACAGACACCTGTCATTGTTTTAACAAAGACATCCTGACAAATAATGAAATGATATAGTCCTACTTTCATCTTTGTTTAGGATGCGATTTCAAAAGCACCAATAAAGGGCCCACGGCTGCAGATATTTGGGCTAAAACATGGCTCTGGTTTCATTTTCTCTGCCCCAGATCTGATTCTTCCCCAGCAGGCTGCAAGATAGAGCTTTATCCTGAGGCCTGCTCTGACTTTTCTGCTGCTTTCCCGATAGGTTGTGCTCAGAAGGGTTTTTTTTTTCAGGGCTGTCAGGGCCTGGAGGACAGGCTGACACACAGGAAAAAAAAACTAGATCAGTGGGACCCAAGAACAAGGCAAAGAAAAGACCAAACACTCAGCACCATTTCCATAAGAATGAAGCCGTAATACCTGGGAAATCAATGACCTGCTATTAATATTACAACCTTTCTAGTAGCTCTCAGACTTCAAGGCACCTTCATCCACACATAAAGCTGCGTGTGGATGAAAATGTACATTTAATATCGCAAGGAGTATTTTCACTTCATGTCATTGCGCTACTCTAAGATGAAGGACAAGGTGGTGAAGAAAAAAAAAATTGTCACTGACAATTCTTTGCAAATTAGTTTCTCATTGTATTTGCTGCCCTTGCAACGATACCTCCATCCTCTACACCCGTTCGTCGCAGTTTGTTTATTTTGTCGATCGCTCTGACTAAACGGCTTGTTGAAAACCTTTAAAAGAAACCTGCTTGCAAGCTAATTATTTCATTCAACAACGTGCACGTTGTAATATTCTTATATATATATATATATATATATATATTACAATCTAATCTGCAGCCTGTTGGCTTGGACAAAAGCGGTCTGCCTTATTCAAGATATCTTGTCATTATCTACTATTTGAAAATACTCCTCAAAAGTATCACTGCTGGTAAATTGAATACAGGTTTTACTGTTATGTGTGTAAGAATGCCTGATTCTTCAATTTAGTTGTCACACTATTTGCTTTTACCTTTCCTGTGAGTGGCCATTAACGTGTGGAAGAAGCCAGAGGTGTTTTTCCACCAAGGTGCTTGTGGGGTTGTGCTCCTGTTTTGCAGTCCATCATTAATAAACAGCTAAATCTTTCAGTGTTTCAGTGATGACTGAAGTTGCTGCAGCATAAACTGAATTATTAAATGTATTAAACTAGGAAAAAAAAGGATCAAAAGATGGACTGAAAGTGCTCGCTGCATTCCAAAAAGTTGGAGTGTTTTCGTCTTGGTGGGACACGGATACACCGAGTGAAACAGGCAACCGCGTCGTTCTTCTTTGTGCTTATTTGAGAATAATGTAATTGTGCGCGCAAAAGACGCAGCATGTAAATGGCTTCTTTCACACCCTCAGACCATAATTTAACTGATGCTGTTTTAAAATTATGCATCTGTGTGTTGTGTTTTCAGCGGCCTGCAAAGATCACCGCAAGGCTTTGGAGGTGTCCCAACACTCTGAGGAGATGGGGCTGATCCTCGGAGTGTGTGCCGGTGGTCTGGTCGTCCTCATCCTCCTGCTGGGTGCTGTCATCATCATCATTAAGAAAGGGTAAACATCTGCTTATAAGTGTTGAGCGCAAAAACACGGCTTCATTATGCATAGTCATACCACCATTGTTTGTCTCATTACATTTTGTTTTGGAACAATTCATTAATCAGATTTTATACATGCCAGTCCCTCTGAAAGGTCATGCTTTTTTTAAGGGAAGACGCTGGACCCACAGCCCAGAGCCGCATTGTTTTCACTCCCCAATGTTTCACGACAGGGGACCAAACAACTCCTCATCTGCGCAACCTATCTGAGTGTGAAGTATTTAATTAAAGATGGATGCAATTCAATTAGCCACTTAATTACACACACCAAGCAAAAGCCTGACCCTTAAATGAGATGGTAATTGGGAGGGAAAAGGTGCTTTTTAGAGATTATTAGTCAATGATGCCACGTGTCCACAGCAGCTCGTCCACACCTTTGGCTCTGCGTTAATGTAGCTGCAGCTGTGCCAGCCAAAGTTCACGTCTCAACAAGGCTTAACCTGTCTTAGATAAGACATGCTGCCACGACAAATGTGAAGTCACTCAAGGCACCAGCAATCATTATTAAATGGCTGACAACAGAGTAATGCTGATTTTTTTTGAAAGTCACCACGACTACGCACACTTAGCCCAGAGGCTCCTCTGCAAAGCCACCGTGCGTCTTACTCCTGGGGCATTGATTGCTAAATTTACTGTGGCAGAAAGCCACGTGGTCTAGTCCTTGAAGTGCAACACCGAGACATATTCGATTGAAGGAAACACACATTTTCTGCTTTGCTGTGGTTTCGGTTTGACAGCGCCTACATTTCGCACGTGTCATGTGGCTGCCTTCACCGCCTGAACCCGAGAAGAAGATGGGTCTCATTTTCACTGTAATCAATGCTTTCTGCCCTCCGCTGACATTGCTTTCATCTTACATATCTTTTCTCCTGATTTTTCGTTTCTCCTCCTGCACTCTTACCAGAAGGGACTACAACTCTTACTACCCGTAAGTGACCTCACCTCTTTAGTTTTTCCATCATTTTATGAATCATCATACACATGCATGTGCTTCGGCTGTCATGAGTCAGAGGGAAAACAATGCTTTCATATACCTAATCAGCGTTTTTTCTGTCACTGATTTCTTTTCCTTAATAAACACAGTATTTTCTTTTTCTCTCTCTTCCTCTGTCTGCCACCATTCCTCCTGTATTCTTGTCCTTCTGCTCTCATTCTCCACTAATAGAAAGCCAGTAAACATGAATAAGACACCCATTACCTACCGGCAGGAGAAGAACCACATGGGCTCCATGGAGCGCAGTTTCACCGACCAGAGCACTCTACAGGAGGATGAAAGGATGGCTCTTTCCTTCATGGATGCACATACCTGCGGTACACGCAGTAAGATATATGCAGACTCACCGTGTTCTCAAAAGCTACTTAATGTGATTCCAAACCTTGATGTATGTCACCCTTCACTTTATTATCTCACTGACCGCCGCTCATTCACTTTGAGAGACAGTTATCACCCGGCATGAAAAAGATATTTTCGATACCCTCGGCTACTCACCTGCAGCCTGCAGCCGATACGCAAAGAAAATCTCAGTATTTCAAAGAAAAGAGAGAATTGTATAAGCGAAAGACATCACTCGTGATTGATGCCGTCACTTTTCATCTTGATCTCTTCTCCGAAATAGTGTCAGTCTCAGTGAAAAGGAAAAAAGCGGATGTGTTTACTCTAAAGTTGCTACACATTCTGGTCTGCGTCACCTGTCATCAGGGCCAGGGCTGCTGTCACTTCTAGATAAAATCTATCTTAGAGACATCTTTGCAGACCAAAACCTGTATGTGTCAATATCAGCAGGCAGTTTGCTGCCACACCAATGTCTGGCATTTGAAATGCAAATGGTTCCACAAAATGTGTTTCATATTTTACATCACTCCACGTCATGTTCATGTATTTGTCAGCCTGTAGTTGCACTGACATTGCAAATGTGTCTGGCTTCTGGTTCAGGTGATGCTCGTAGTTCAGTGACTGAGGCCAGCAGTCTGCTGGGAGGCTCCCCGAGGCACCAGTGTGGACGCAAAGGTTCCCCCTACCACACGGGGCAGCTCCACCCTGCCGTGCGAGTGGCTGACCTCCTCCAGCACATCAACCAAATGAAGACTGCCGAGGGCTATGGCTTTAAACAGGAGTATGAGGTGAAAGGGCAATATTTATCTCTTTTCTTACACTCACAAATTAAGCCAACAGCTCTGTGGGGTCCCTGAGATCCTTAAAATAATCTTTTTGCCAAGGTCAAGGTCTAACAATGGGCTGGAATGAATAAGCATACCTATGTTTTGTTCAGTTTTTGTTTTTGTTTACCAGCAATTACTATTTCTGCAATATTCAGTAACTATTTGTGTGGCTGTGGTCTGTATCTTAAACAAGAAGTGGAAAGAAGGCAGTGGGTGACGCAAACAAATCTCTCTAAATTTGGCCCTTTTAAGGTTAACATAAGTAAATAAATAAAAATAAGTCCAAACCAATATTTAGAGGCTTAGGTGTTAAAGGGTTAAAGAAAGAGAGAGAGCTGAGAGTATTTATGACCTTATTTCATATGTTGTGCAGTGAAAAACATAGGAGAAGTAGGTGGAATCAATCAATCAATCAATGTTTAATCATATATCTGCAAAAGACTCAAAGTGCTTCATATAAAAAGAAAGAATAATACATAAAATAAAAAAAACACTCCATACGTTAGCCGGAGTAAAGTACACAATAAAACAGTAAGACCAATACCAATAAAAAAACCAATAAACCAATAAAATAAGAAAATGTACAATTAAAAACAAAGGGAAACCGTCACCATACTGAAAGGCCATTCTAAATGAATATGTTTTGAGTTGCTCAAAAAACGAAATGACTTAATAATGCTCAAAAGATGTATATTTACAAGAAAGCTTTGGAAGTAATTTCAAGAGAGCTTAAAATGAATAGCTGCTGCACTAAATACAACTATACCATGGACAATTATTCTTAGAATGAGAACTATATACTGTAAACTTTATTCAACCTGAGGCTGTTGTATTTAACACCCAACCTTCATTGTCAATTCAGCAGAATGACTGAACAGCTTCTCCCATCATACAGTTAGGAAAGAGAACTAGAGGCAATAAAACTCAGACTCCAGTGATATACTGCGTCGAGGCACTTTCATCTTTAATTTCTGCAATTGAGAAAGATTTTGAGTTTATAGTCCCTGAAAGCTTTATTTGCTTCAATACTGAGATTGTCAGTAAGGTTTGAGCATCTCATTTTCTGTGCTGAGATGATGTCTCTTCACATCCTGTGAAGAGTTGTCTGTAGTGTTCTGTGTCGTGCCGAAGTCTCCAGAGATTTGGAACAACAGAATGTCGTTCAATTAAAGTCACCTCGCTCCAACTGTTTCTCTCAATGATGCACAAGGTCACTTATTCTGGTTTTAATTGGTGATTATTTGTTTCCAAAAACATTTAGACCTAATTTAACTTTATCTTTGAATAAACGATGCATCCATCCTTGCACGAATGCATATGGACGGTTGTACAGCGTCTCCACGATTAGGCCTGTTTGTCATACTAAGGGTCATTTGTAGTCACAATGGAGAAATCATTTTGTTGGTATGATACTTGTCAGCATTATAGGCCAAAACCTCTACTCTTATCCAAGCATCCTCCTCACCAGCCACTGAAATTAATTATCTGGGTTAACAAGGACCAAACTATTGCTCAGCATTATGAATAAATTGCTCTCTTTTGGGCCAGAAGAGGACCACTATTGTGGTGTCACTCAGACCGGATGAGGTTTCCATGAGGAGTGGGTCGCTTGTCTACTGCTAACAAAAGGCTAAGGAGGGAATGTCAGAATAGTCTCAGACCAGCTTGTATTTCCCTCCCACTGCAGAAAATAATGCAACAAAAACAATTTGCAATTTTTTGCAATTTTCAAAAGTAACCACACGACTGTGATGTACAGCAGCCGTTAATGGTGCCCTCCAAATGCAGTTTAATTGGAAGACATCTCACACCGAAAAGTCGCTCTTGACGATAGCCCAGGAAGGATTTTGTTCATATAATGTTCCATAGTAGTGATGAAAATACCGACCATATGAGATTAATATAGGACTGATGTGTGGGGGTCAGAAGTTGAGCTTCACAAACCAAATCCACGAACATCCTGCTGCTCAGAGCCTTAAAACAACATCTGGATTGACAGTGAGTATTTGGCCATTTTAGCTTATAAGGAAGGAGAATTTCTATTTTTCAGTTTTTCTTACCTTCAACTGGTGTTTGTTTCCAATCACAATAGTGCACTTAATATCTTAATATAGATCACTGCTTTGTTTATTTTTTTCTTTCGTTTTGTACTGGTGAATAATAGAGTATTAACCCTGAACTCCAAGTAGAATTAGATACATTTTTCCTTTGCAGAACCTTGTCTATCAGCCTCTTGCTGTTGCTGCTACCAGTATTCGTATGATTCACAGAACCTAACGAGAGCCCAGATCTCGGCAAACATCTCCCTGGTGGAAAAGATTGCCGTTAAGAGTTTCGAACAGACCGACGAGAGGAGTCCGTCCGCGTCACCAGTGGCTATTTTTATGAAAAAGGAAAACATCTTTTGTCTCTGGTTCATGGTTCCCCCTATGGGAACTCTGCTTGTAGACTCATTACAGTGTCCCTTGTGGGTAAAACACAACTCCACAAAAATAAAAAAGAAAGAAAGAAAAAATAAATCAATACACACCTCCTCAGTGTGAAAGTATGTGTTTTGATGGAGTGTCCCTCTCTATTATGAAGTAAGAAGATGAGTATCATATTACACTCCCATGGCAGGTGTGGGTTTTTATTTCCCTGAAGAATACATGATCCAGAATTTAGTGAGTAGTAAAGAGAGAATTGTATGTGCGGCAGCTGCTGTCACCACCGTTACTGTATATTGGTTTCAGTTTAAGTGAGTGTGCCTGCTGGTCAGAATTACATGTGTGGTCGGCAGCAACTAGTAAAGATAGGGGACTGTTATATAACTATTTTACCCAGTGTTTCACAGGGTGCAATGCTATATTTAGTTATTCAAACTTTTAAAATGTTTTAAAAATCATCATCAAAAAATCTATCTCTTGTGCACACTTGTATGCAGAAGATCTTGAATATGACTTTTAGGTATTGTGGTAATAATTTGTATATTATTCCTTCAATATAAATATATAATAATAATTATATATACATATATATATACATATATATATATATATATATATATATATAATATATATATATACATTTCTTGCATCTGATGTCTCTTATTTCAATAAAAAAAAACACTCCCTTGATTTCATCCAGTAAGATTTTCTCATAAAACCTATACATGTGTCCCGTGTTGTTAAACTTAATAACCTCTGTTCAATAAACTGTCACCCTCTCGTAGTCGCTATGCCACCATATCAGCAACAGCTGTGGCCAGATGGGCAGCATGTGTGCTCGTTGTCTCTTTGTCCCAATATCCTGAACGCAATATCTCAGTGACGCCTCAAGGACGTGCTGAGTAGATTTTAGCGGTTGACAGTCAATTTAACCCTAATGACACAAAAGACAATTTTGCTTTGAACTTAGGAATCAAAATTTGAATTAAACATATCAATATATAAATATATATATATTTACACACACCTTTCTATGTTTCTATAATGGTTAATACACCAGTATGTAAAAGCTCTTTAATTTAAATTATATTTATTATTGTAATTATTATTAAAAAAAAACTGGGAGGGAAAAAAACAGTAAAGCACATTATTTCTTGATTAAAATGTCAAATTATAGTTATTTACTTGGAGTCCTGAACAGACAATTTTGTTTTAGTGGTTGAATTTTCTGCTTGATTAATTTCTGACTTCTCAGAGAAGAAGCACAGTGAGTTTTTTTTTTTTTTTTTTCAAATTTGGGTATAAAAAGATGAAAAATTGAGGTTAAATAACAGTAACATTAGTTTATTATTTCTCATTTTAATGACAGGTGGTGTAACAAATCTGTTTAGCACTGTATATTCAGACAAAATGTCCAATGAATATGACATTTTATATCCAAAAGTTAAAGTCACAACAACATTGGTGTGCGTTGTTTTGCTGTAGTGTGACCACATGAGCCATACAGCAGTTAGGAGGTTCTACTTCTCTGGTTCACTCATCTGAGCAGAGGAGTGTGTGTGTGTGTTTGTGAGCGAGCAGGAAAAGAGGCGGCGAATGATGGATGAGTTGGACATTGAGAGAAATGATGATGAAGAGTGATGGAGAGAGGCAGAAGAAGGTAAAGAAAATGAGTGATTCAGAGAACACGACAGGCCCCCGAGGGAAAGTACATTGAAATAACTGGAAAGTGTGAGCAGGACGAGGGTGTAATCCCAGGCAGGATTTGGCTGGTTCTTGTCTCTCTCTGAGGAGAACTGCATTGTAATCCCCTGCTCACCATGTAGACTTGGGCAGTGTTTTGAAACCAAATTCCTCTAGTGGCTGACAACTGCAGGGGGTAGACTGTGGATCATTTTGTGTCTGCTTGCGTGTGTGTGTGTGTGTCTATGTGTGTTTGTGCATCTGGCTTACTGAAAGGGCTTATTTTGGCCGCGCTGTGCCTTTATTACAATGTGTCAGAGGATGTGCTCTCCTGTGCATCCATGCACACAAGTGTGGGAGTATGATGTGTTATAATACATCCGAGCAACCATTCATCCAAGCAGTTGTGGCTTAAGTTTAGAGAGCATAAGCTTTTGTGGTAAAGGGTTTAATGAAAGGTCAGTTTTTGAGTTACAGTATGTATTGATTAACTTTTACTCTCATAAACCTGTCTGGGTAAGACATTAACCATAACCTGGACGGTCAAGGACACATAAGGGCTCCACTAGTTCACATTAGTGTTGTGATTTGTCTAATTGTATATAATGCATAAGGCATTAAAAAAACTGTGTCCTCTCTATAGGATACAGTGACTTCATTTTTGCCATTTGACACCGAAAGCCTTATCATGCTATGAATATTTCCTTATCAGCTATAAAACAGAAGAAAAAGTGTCTGCTGAAGCTGTTATTATCTGTAGTGTGAGACATGTGAACGGTAAACATGGAGAAAGTGTTGTTTAGATCTGAAGTGAGATTCTTTTTTTATTCCCACAGAGTTTCTTCGATGGCTGGGACTGCACAAAGAAGAAGGACAAAACCAAAGGGAGACATGACACTTTGTCAGGATGTAAGTCATCAGAATACATTTGATTCTGTGTGAAAACAAATAAGAAAATAATCGATAGTTTTTTTTATGTACAAATTCCTTTGCTCTTTTTTTATTTTATTTTTTTCTCAGATGATCGCCACAGAGTCAAGCTCCACCCTCTCCTGGGAGACCCCAACTCAGACTACATCAATGCCAACTATATTGATGTAAGTAAAAAAATTTTACCCCTCCTTTTCTCTCTTTTCTGCATGGGATGGAAACAGTCGGCCTCTGCTGTGACTCTGTCTCTCGTACCTTTCAAAGCCACAGTCCATCGCTGTCTCATTCCTGTAAGCCCACCAGTCTGCTGGCCCACTTTCACCTGAAAGCTTTCATCCTATCAAACACCCTCGTTTGCCCTGTGTTTTTTGACAGATGCCATGATTATCGATTGCTGCACTGGGTTCCTGACCCCTGACTAACTCTGCTATCTGTTTTATTAAAGCAGAGTGGAATAAATGTGTTTAATGGACAGGAGATGAACCTTTTTGTAAGATGCCCCAAATCCCCCTGAAATTAAATCGACATGATCGCTTTTATTCAATCTGTAGATGGGTTGGGGGGAGGAGGGGGGGGGGTTGAGATGATCCCTTCCACTGTTCACCTTAATTGTCTGCCACACAGTGCAGTACCACGGTAACATTCTCACTGATAACATGAACTACATGTGTATGTCGCTGATCGGTCTCACACATGCATATGTGATTTCATTCATAAAAACAGATGAGGCTGTCTTTATTCAGAAAGCAGGAGAATCAGAAGTTATGATAGAAATAAAACGAGCTATTTTACTGCCAGATGTACTGTCGATAAAAAAAAGTTTTATTTTGCTTCCCCTTGTGAATTTGCTGTCATGGTTCTCAGTCGTTGCTTGTCATTTGAGTTACGTCAAAGGGAGCCTGGCAATCTGATAGAGTCTCTTAATCTTACAAGATTTATTTTACATGCCTCTCACTGGGACTACCATGAAGTAAATCTGGAACTCTGTGAGAAGAGGAGGCAGACTGATGTTCCCCAACTCCTGTCAGAGGTTGAGAAATCAAGCTGCAGTCACATCCTTATAAACAATGTAATAGACTAAATGACCTGGTCTGCATGTTGACTGAATTTAGGGTGGATCCCTCCTTTAGGCCGCATTGTATCGTCCAAACGCCACAGCACCTTTCCCCCCTCATTTATGTTTGTGTAGAGAACGGCACGTTGTGAGATGCTTTTAAGGGAGTTCATGACAGTAATAGGGGATTTGAAACCTGGCCTGCTATTCGGACGGTAATTATTGTGAGGGTCTCTATTAGAATCGAGGGCACAGAGGTGCGGGCACGAGAAGAAAAGCACCACTTAAAAGCCACTCCAATGTCACTCATGTTGACAGAACTGACCTTACAAGCTAAAAAGTAACTACTTAATGGCAATAATGGCAAACATCATGAGCAACCTGTGATTAAATAGGACAGAATATTTACTCCCTCTGTAACGTTAGTGCACTTTTAAAACCGAAGTAAAACAGCTCTCAGTTTGTGAGTCTTAGTGTGTAGCGGTACACCGTTTTTCATAATACGCTTAACAGCTTGCAAAGTAGGCCAGTAGATTGCTGCTGTTGATAATTTACGTATCATCTTTGTATGGTCAGGTCTCTATGATAGATAACAAAATACACACACAAGCTTAAGGAGCTTTCACACCAGAGCTTTAAATGGACCAGAGTTTGTTTCCTTAGATCTGGGGTGTCAAACTCATTTTCACTGAGGGCCACATCAGCATAATGGTTACCCTCAAAGGGCCAGATGTAACTGTCATAGAGAATAAATGGAACTAAATGTACCCAAATATAATGTAAAATGAAGGTAACTACTCTGTAACATATTGCTAAATAACTTTCTGTATTTATTACTTATTCAATTTCACTCGTCGCATGATGCATATACAATGATACACTGTGATCTAGTGGCGGTGCCGTCACTTTGCGGGTAACGCAATCGCCATGCATTGTGGGAAATGTAGTTTATGGTCAACGCACGCCTTAAAGCAGCACAGACCTATTTTAACACAGATTTTTTTTAAGATCAATTAATCACTCGTGGGCCACATCTGGCCCCCGAGCCTTGAGTTTGACACATGTGCCTTAGATACTCTGCTTCGTTTGGGTAGGTGTGAAACCAAAAGAGAGGGAGTGAGGATCATACTGGGCAGCTTCTTGTGAAAAGACAATTTGGTTTGAACAGCGAAGTAAAAACAGAAACCCCAAGACTGCATACATTTGGTGTTGCTCCATTGTTTGTTTTTCAAGCCGACTGAAGGGGATGAATTTCTGTTTTTTTTTTGTCCTGGTCAAATGATGAGTCTGGTTTTCTTCTTCCTCGTGCTTTTTCTTCCTGATCAGCACTTGTTACGGGTAATACCGCCCCCAAATGAGCAACTGTTGTAACTGCATGATGTTGTCCAAGTGATTTGGTGTGGACTATCCTGGTGTGAACTTAATATCACAGGTTCATACTGTAAGGCCCTGGAAACATTGATGTATGTCTAAGTGATGGGTTCCACATCTACTAAGAACTTCCACCTGAGCAGGTAGTGTTCTTTAACTTGGCAGAGTTATATTGGCTTCTGTCATTGCTCTTTTTTTTACATGTGGGACTTAGAAACAGTGACTCTATTGACTTATGTTTCACTACAGTTGCTCAGTGTGAGGATCCTTTGTGTCCAGACGGTTAATCTCTTCCTGTATCTCCATTTCAAGTCTCCTCTATACGATATCATCACTATTATTCAGCACAGAGACATGGGACTCTCCCAGATGATGTAATGACCCCACAGGCTGCTGTTATGGACACCAGTTATTTCAACGTTGCTTTGTAGAATCTGTTCCTGCAGAACTCCATTACTCATGGGCCATTGTTTGCTGTTGCTGTGGAGACAAAGTCAGTTAGTGGGGGGGGGGGGATCACAACAATAAACATCTCAAGACATTTCATCATTGAACATGTGAATGAAAGTAGTAGCCACAGCTGTTGAGATAATCCAGAATTGAACCAGAATTCACAGATAAATCAGCTGCAGGGTGTATCTTCAGTTTTTTTCAACACTGTCTTCTTTGGCTTCCGCCCACCATTTGTGGCGTGTATAACAGGATTTGGATTTTTATTTAAATACACCATTGCAGATGTACAGTAGATTAGAGAAGTGCACATTTGTTATGCTTTTACCTTGTATGACTTTTTGGGATTTATTATCTTTTAATGATGAGTTTCATTACGATCACAGCTGCAGATGTGCTCCAACTCAGAATATCATTATTGTATATGGTAAAATATGTATGTGATTTATTAATGCAACCAGAAATTACTGAGAGAGCTCATGAAACCCATCAATGAGTTTAGCAATATTTGAACCAGAACAGACAAATGTGAGGTCAATCACTTTCTGCCAATCAAATCTATACAAATCAAATGTTCATGGTTCCCATCAATATTTTATTCTTTAGATAGATAGATAGATAGATAGATAGATAGATAGATAGATAGATAGATAGATAGATAGATAGATAGATAGATAGATTAGCTCACCACCACTCACCACCTCTCTGTGACCATGCTCCTCTTTATCAAAGGCTTCTTTCATTAACTAGTCTGTGTGTGTTCTGTTTTTTACTCCCCATTTCCTCGACCTTGGACCCTGTAGATTCGGATTAACAGGGAAGTAAGTACTTCACTGCTCGTTCTTCAGCCTGCCATCGCTCTGTTTTTTGCTCTTTTCCTCTCTTCCCTTCCCACTTCCCTCTCCTTTTTGCAACCACTTTCCTCTATCCACAAGTGCTCAAAGGTCAGTGTGTTTTCAGGTTTATCCATATTTAAAAAAAACAACAAAAAAAAAAACATTCTTTTTAAATAAACACAAGGAGATGTGTCCTGTCTGGGGAAAGGACCCTGCTGTCTTTGTTAGCTCTTATAAGTGGCTGAGACGGAGGATTAGTTGCTCTGTTGACCATCTTAAGTGAAAGAGTGGTAGCGTTCATGCTGATAGTGTGTGGCCAGGGCCAGAGGAATTGTGGATAGAAGTCCTCACAGCACTGCTCCATCCATCTTCATTTCTATCTTTTCCAAGATTAGAGTGGATGCAATTCAGTTTAGTGTTCCATCATCACCATGGATAGCTAGGAAGACGCCTTCCTACAAAAAAACATTTAAAACTCTCATCAGGGAGGTTGGTTGGCCTCTTTGTACTGATCCGAGAGCTGGTGGGCTTGTTCAGATTATTCCTGACCTGTCTCCTCTGCTCTACGCAGTCATGTAAATTAATAGCAATGCTAATTATCCTTTCAGCGGCAACATCAGTGTGGTTTTCTCAGAGACGTTAAATGAGCGGAACTTATTTTTTCAGGAGGACTTTCCTCCCGACAGCTTTGCGTGGACGTTAAGTGCTCGAAGTCGCTTGAGTGTTCTTTGTCGTATTTATTCCCCTCAAGGCAGTCAAGGTGACATCTCATTGTGCATTCATATTCAACCCATACTCACCGTGTGTAAATGTCTGTCATCCATATCAAAAGGCTGCCACACCTTTTGATATGAAGGCTCTCAGAGCACTTTGGTATCATATAATACTAAAATCCACTGTGCACATCAGAGTTTGCCCCAAAAACCTGTTTTATGTTGGTGATATGAACCTATAGGTGAAACCTCTCTAATATAATTCATGGAGATAAGGTGTGTGGGGGGGGGGGGGGTTGTTGTTTTTTAGGAGAAAAATAGTTTTGCTGTATTAATTCTTCATCTTTTAGATATTACATATTGTATCTTTGGAGAAAATGTATTTGTTTTTATGGGAAAGAACAAGAGTTTGACAAATAAAACAAATAGCTGAAATGGAGGACCGTGCCCCATGAGTTCCTTTGTCATATCTTTATTAAACTGTCACAGGGATTCAGGCTGCGTTCACTCAGCAAGCCCCGACTCACTCTAGAAATCACTTTTACAGGGATTCATCAGCAGTGCGTCAAAAATGCTGCTCAAGTGCTCCAAACTCTGAGGCGCAGAGGGTAAAGACATGGTCTGTAGTCAGCGATCGGTCACACGCAGATCAGGAGTTACACAGGAAACCCGATTCATGGGTGAGGCGAGTGGGTCAGTTGGAGAGCAGAATGTAGAAAAAAGGGGAAGATAAAAAAGGGGTGAGAGTGAGCGACACCCTCCCATATGCAGCTGTGCCTGAGGTGCAGATGGCTTACTCAGCATGTCATCCCTCTTCTTTCTTCCAGGGCTACCATCGATCCAACCACTTCATCGCCACTCAGGGTGAGTATCCCAGCAAGGCTGTAGTGTGTATGTGCACGTGAATGTGTGTGAATTCAGGGTGGTGAGCAGCACCTTTCCTTGCTCTGTAATAAATTGATGTTGATTCGGCCAATGAGCCTACTCATGCTCAGTCCTTCAACCAAAGAATTTTCTCTCTGGCAAATCTAAAGGTGACTTCCAGCCCACAAAGGCCGTGTTAGTGATTACATTGAATTATGAGAATTAGAAGAGGTGATTAATTAAACCCATTAAGTAGAGCTTCTTAATCTCTGTGACATATTCATCGGTGTGTTCATTGTCCGTGAGAGAGAATGTCTGCATTCGTGCTGCAACTCGTGATTAATCTGTCAATCTGCTGATGATTTTAGTGATTCGTCGATTAGTTGTTTTGGTCCATAAAATGGCAGAAAATGTTGTTTCACAAACCGTAAAATGTGTTTTTCCCAAATGTGTTTTTTGTTGTGAAGCAAATGAATCATACTTAATTCATATATTATTCATGTATTATTATTATTATTACATAGACACTCAAACTGATTAATTAGTTATGAAAATATTGGTATTTAAAGCGGAAAGCGGACAGGAAGTTCAAATTAACGCTGTTTTTTAGTGTGTATCTGCATCATTATCTTGTTTAAGAAGACCTGAAGGTTCTAAACAAACAGTTCAGCCACTGCTTAGAACGCTGTGTTGTATTGTAATCTCGGGCAGCGAGATCTCTGAGAAACCTGGTTCGATTACGTAAACAACGGTTCTCCGGAACAGCAGATCGTCCTGCTCCGGGCACTAGTGTGAGAGTTGAGTCTGAAATATCGCGGCTGGGCAACAGCGTCAGAAAAGAGGATTTTTCGGCTCGTTTACAGCAACTAGGAGGTTTTTGACCATAAAAAAGTTAATGTATAAGTAGACCTCCAGCACATTCCTGATTAAGAGAGCAGGCTGTGATGCTCCCATTCTGCGTCCATTCACTGTTTTTTTTTTTTCCACCTTTCCACTAGGACCCAAACAGGAGACTCTTTATGATTTTTGGAGGATGATATGGCAGGAAAATTGCTTCAGCATCGTCATGATCACTAAGCTGGTGGAGGTTGGCAGGGTAAGTGATGTGCATTCCCCACCTCTCCTGCTGTCAACACCTGGCACGAAAAAAGAATCCCACATTTGCCATAAGTGAACATGCTGGTCTCTGTCTGAGAGGGTTTTGTAAAGCAGAGATCTCACGGGGCCTTGGTTTTTTTCCAGCCTTTACGCCAAACTAAACTAAGACTTGAGTGTGATATCAATTATGTTTCCAAAGATATCAAACTGGTCTTTTTTCATATAATGTAGGACAATCTTGTTATGTGCCACTTAAATTCCAAAGACAAGTGCATATACATATATATCTATATTGCATGATTACACAGGGTTAATGGCTATACTGTAGGGCTGGTATTTGCCACCTCACATGAATATCCTTAGCATTTGTGTTCTTGCTTATCCTCTAAACCCTATGCAAATGTAACATATTGCCGCAGTGGATACTTAAAATGACTTTTTTTCTCGTACTAGCCTTACATCCAGCTCAGTTTACTGTCCTAACAATTCAGGGAATAGCCAACAAATGAGCACTGGTCTAAAAAGAACTTCCTTTGTCCCTGATGCTGGTGGGAAAAAAAACTTTGTGCCTCCAGTTCATTATGCTTTCCACCATTATGTGATTATTGTGGGGTTTTTTTAATCATTGTCCTCCAAGATGAAATATCTGCAGAGAAGCAGGTTGTTTTTGTTCTCCGGCAGCATCTGAGGTGTTGCAATCGTATGTTTTCAGCTTATTAAAATTCACACCAATATTTCTCTGTTCTAGTTAAACAAACAAGTAAAGGAATTTGCTGTAATTACTTTTTAATTATCATTGCTTAATATAAAATTATAACGGCACATGCAATCTCTTTTTAATATTTTACTGTCAAAGGAATTTTTGAAATGAAACTTGTGAGATGTTATTACAATTTTTAATCATGAATTAGGTCTGAATTTCATCTCAGTTTCTCTAATGAATGGAAAGGACTTTGTACAAATCCAAAATAGGCAAGATGCAATGATTAACGATTGCTTTTCATAACTTTTCACATCTGCAGATTGGTCATTTGCTCTCAACCGACGTACAAAAGTATTATTGCTCAAAGTTGACAACTGGAACACAAGCTTTCTCTTAAATTGGGCTCTTTGTGCCAAGAGATTTACAAAAGCAACTGATATAATTGTTGTTTGGATATTTTGCTCCCTCCCAATGCAACTATCTCACAAGATGAATTCACTTCCGGAGGTGCATTTACAATGAAGGTCCGCATGCGGTTTTAACGCTGTTTCCTCACTGATTTTTAACAGGTTAAATGCTGCAAATACTGGCCAGATGACAGCGAGATGTACGGTGACATTAAAATCACTCTGCTCAAGACAGAGACCCTGGCTGAATACACAGTTCGTACCTTTGCCTTGGAGAGGGTGAGGTTACACTTCACTGCACTTGTTTGCAACATACAATATTTTGTTTCTCCTGAACTGCATTTATTTCTGTCTGTGTGGATCATAACTGAGCCACGATTTCCTGTTACCTGGAAAAGCAAGAATTAAATATAGAACTAGTGCCTTTATAGGACAGATTAGACACTTGACAGGGATTAGTGATGATAGGCATGAGGTCCAGGTGGAATTAACATCAACTATCTGAATTTTCTTGTCATCTTACCAACATTGCAGTAGCAGTGTTGTGCCCCCAAATGGCTTCCATCCTTTCAGTTCCCCAGGGATCTCTCTTTGGATGGGCTTAGAGCAAAACTGGAGTGACAGTGGCACAAACCTGGCATTATCGTCACACTGTCAAAGTCGCTCTCTATGAGCATCCACTGCTGCATATTTAAAATTGGCACAAATTTAGGAGCTGGTGACAGCTTGATTTTTTTATTTTTTTTTTAATGGCTCTTTTCCTTCTTTTTTTTTATTTCTGTCATTAGCAAATCTTTGCATTGCTTTACTCTGGCAATCTGTACAGAGGAAGAAATTGCTGTATGACTGCAGCAGCCTCCCAGGAGAGCGGAGCAACCTCCCAGCCCTCCCTGAGCTTCCGAGAGCCTCAGTAATTCCTTTCTGCGTGTCTGCCAGACTACAGTTGCTGCTAGCATGTGATGCCCAGAGGCCTTGCTGTCATAGATGACCCAACAACCCCACATAAATAATGTCCTGGTTGCCATCACACTGAAACAAAACCCTCCTCTGTGTCTCTCATGGAGGTGGAATGCCTATGAATGGATGAGCGCATGCCTTTGATGAAATGATCGCCTGTAGGCTACTTGATGCAAGTCATGTAAAAATGCAGTGTTACACGTGTAATGCAAGTGCTAATGTGCACTCTGTTTGTTTGGACAGAGAGGATACTCAACCAAGCACGAGGTGCGTCAGTTCCACTTTACATCCTGGCCTGAGCATGGGGTGCCCTATCACGCCACTGGACTGTTGGCCTTTATACGAAGAGTGAAAGCCTCAACACCTCCTGATGCTGGCCCAGTGGTGGTCCACTGCAGGTAGCACATTATCTCAAGGGCTGTAACATGAAGTGTTATAATATTTAGCCTTTATTTAACCAGGTTAAATGGCCAGGAAGGCAGCAGAATACATTACAATGACAATAATGGTACCTGTAAATCCAGCTTTGTAATATAAATGGTAATATTGTAGTAATACATGTTATTTTCAAAGTAATATAATTACTACCATCAGTGTAATACCTGCACATGATCAAAATTAATAATTTCTATAAAGTTGAAGTTTATATTCCCTTATATCCATTGTTTTCACCATTATATATAAATAACAATTTATATTTTATGTATTTATTTATTTTTTGGCTTCCCCCTTTCTAAGCATTGCCACAGCAGATGATCCACAAATTTGATTTGGCAGAGAGTTTTATGTCAGATGACCTCCGTGACACAACCCTCCAATTCATCTGGTTCAATTTAGAGTGTCCAGTTAACAATGAGCACTGGGGATTTGAACCGGCATCCCTTCAGTTAAATCCCCCTAAAACTGATTATCTAAACCATCTGTCAATGCTGTTACTCTTACCATAATTAATTCTATAACATGCATATGCAAGTATCTTGTAGTATTTTATTATGCCGTTTGAAGTGACTGATGGAGGCAGCTGTAGGCACTGTGGTTTAACACTGAGGGTGCAAAACATCTTTGTAATGTTTAATGATGTCATTGCACTTGTAATTTTCTTAGAAGTTGTTTATGAAGTGCATTTGGGAAACGACAAGTGCTGTCTAATCTAAACTATAAACGTGTCTGGAAAAATAAACATTCGTCCATCTATTTTCACTATTAAACAGAAAAATACAACCACTCACCTTCTAAAAGCTCCATGTGTCTCTAAACAAAATGTCTGTTGCAGTCAAGCATTTGCCAAATTAGTTTACACAATACTGATTAAGCCATCTGTTCCATGCGGCTCTGTGTATCATTGTTGGTGTTTAAAATCTCTTGTTTCCTTCCAACATTCCCACACTGCTGTAACGGAGTGATTATTTGTTACATCATGACTTCCTGTCATGTGGTAAGATGGAAGCGCAAGCAACATAGCGCGAGTAAAGCAAGATGGCAACTGAGTATGGCTTTAAATGCCAAGACGCTGCTATGGAAAGTTTCAAATGTGTATTTGACTGCTGAAAATACCTGGATTTTCCAGTTATGTACTGACGCTTTGAATGTAGAATATGCAGGAATTGAGTAAAAGTAGGCCCTCCTACCCTACTCACTACCAGTAACACGCTGTCTCCTCCTCTAATACCTGGGCCACACAGGCTGCATTTATGCTGTGGAACTATGCCTGGAATGGCTTTTCAAAAGGTGTTCATGTAAACAGATTATGTCAGTCACACTGCCTCAGACCCATACGTGGTAGCTTGCATTGGTCAGAGTGGTGACTTGTGTGATTCAAAGCTCAAACTAAGCACCACAGACCTGAAATTGTGGGTTTGTTGAACAGTTATTGGCAGTAAAGATCTGTGCTAACGGTACATACACTTAAATCCATACTACTGTAAGGCAAGGCAAGTTTATTTGTATAGCGCCATTCTTACACAAGGCAATTCATAGTGCTTTACAGGATGGAAATACATTTGAAATTAAAACACAATAAATTCAAAAATCAATTATGAAATTAAAACAATTTAAAACATTAAACAACTTAAGATCAACAATCAACAATTTGTATAGCAACATTGCATTTGTTGTAGAAAATCTGATGCTTTACCTTCAAGTTACTTAGGCTAACTGCTAGCGCTTAGGTATGTGAATGTTTTCAGTCATCCAAATAACCTCCTGTCCTGTCACATATAACTCCCCACATATCCAGCAAGTAGCACTTTTTCGAGGATGCTTCAAAAAGTGAAAGACTCCTCCCACCTGCCAGCTTGGAAAGAGTGGGAGTCCAAGGATATCCCAAACAAACATCTGGTGTCAGACCTCACTCAACATCTCTGTGGCAACAACCTCCCAAGGAGACAGTGGTCAACCCTCAATAGATTCAGGACTGGACTTGGCCCAGGCTGCTTGGTCAGCCTTCAGGCTCGAGGACTTTGCATTTGCTAAATAAAAGTCATCCAGCTCATAGTCAAATCCAGCTGCCTACAGCTAACGACTGAAGATGACTTATCTGTCTCACAGTAAAGAGACCAGCGTTTACTCTTCATCCCCATCTTCTCCTTCAAGGCCAACCCCAGAATCACTCTGCTTTTTGAACTGCTTTTGTCCCCTGAGTGTTTAGCCTCACTAAACCTGCATTTCTTAGGTGCTGTGCCCTCCGATAAAGAAGCTTTTGATCCCTGCCCATCTGTAACCTAACTGTGCCACGTTAATGCCCAGAAATGTCCTGACCCAGAGCAAAACAATACAAACCTGCAGTGTGCAGTGTCTCTGCAGATAAAAAACATCACCACACACGAGTGATGCACTGAGGATGATAGACAAGGATTACCTTTGTGTTAATCTACACTTTGATTAATCGGGAAATGCTGCATACTCTACCTTTAAGTTTAAATGTCATGCTTTTACAAATACCATTTGGCACATGACCCCTATCTGTTATAGTGGCTTTTTAAGACTCTCCAATTGTGTTTAAACGATTAAAACACCACAGCAGACACTCTGTATGCTCTAAGCTGTTTTATGATTCCTCCTCCTGAAAGATGCTGCTCTTTAATTTCAGTGTTGGGGCAGGCCGCACTGGCTGCTACATCGTGCTGGATGTCATGTTGGACATGGCCGAGTGCGAGGGCGTGGTGGATATCTACAACTGTGTCAAAACGCTCTGCTCTCGACGCATCAACATGATCCAGACAGAGGTCAGGGCAACTGCAAACCGCCTCACTTTAAAGCCAATTTTTTTCCCCCACGTTTTTAATGCATAATACTTTATATTCAAGATGCTACATCACAAGGCATAATGTGTGGTTTTAAACATTTTGATTTTCCCTCCTGTTGTTAGAAATTCAAATCTGGTGCTGAATTATTATTCTCCCCCTATAGGATTTATGTAAAGGTCATTGCAACAGTTCCGCAGAAAGAACTCACCTTGTCTAACCGTGTGCTTCATAGACACCACGTTGTTCTTTCAGATATGAAGATAATTTGCATATTCACCGCACATTATGTAAATCAAACAGTGACTTAGCTGTTTATTACATTTGTAATTATTTGCAGGGGTGCTTTAATTAAATGCTTACTGCTTGTGTTAGTTTACTTAGAAATATTGATATATTCTCCAACAGCTTTGATACACCACCAACATGATAACACATGTTTAATTCAGAACAAGGCAGGTTATGAAAAATCTGTTATTCATACTGTTTATTTATTTACATCTACATATTATCACAACCTGTACCAGCCTCCCTCCTTTTTTTTGTTAATGTCTGTTTTGTTTTTTGCACACATGAAGCGTCCTCTCACCTGTAACATGAAACCCATTAGCCTCTTGTCCTTTCAGGAGCAGTACATCTTTATCCACGATGCCATTTTGGAGGCCTGCCTGTGCGGAGAAACGGCCATCCTGGTGAATGAGTTCGCTGTCACCTACAAAGAAATGCTGCGAGTGGATTCCCAGAGTAATTCCTCTCAGCTACGGGAAGAGTTCCAGGTCAGTCGTGTGCTGGACAATGGATCAGCAGCGTCCCCGATCAATTTTTAATCACAGATTCATTTTGTGAAGCCATTAACATATGAAACATGCAAACGCACATTCTTAATTATACTGACCACACACAGCAGTCTGTGCTTATAATGCACTTTATTTAATATTATCTATGAAACATCTTCAATAACCTAAATAGGAAGGACCTTACTGGTATTTGTGCCACTCCAGGTAATTAAAAACAAACTGTTAACTCACTACTGCTCCTGCTACAATAGCCATGCACATTTTCCATTGTTGTTTCCAAGCTATTTCATTGAAAACACGTTATTACTTTAACATAAATGATTGTAAATATTGTTACTGAATAAAATGCTATTTTGAAGGCTACCACTGCTAAATGAATAGTAACACAAACAGTGCACACTGTTTATTTCATCCCTTTTATATCTGATACAGTCACACCATTCACACTCATGATATAGTACTGTCGTGTGTACACTTTGGGAAATGTTGTACCATACATGTATTGTATATTCACACCATATATAATGCTGTGTGATATTTATGGCCTGTTTTTTCGTATTCAGACAACTGCATAAACACCATTATGTCTACCCTGCTGTGGAAATTAAAGCAGAGACATTTAAAAATGAACAGATGCAGGAAAAAAAAAACATAGCCTAATGGATAACATGTCTGTGTTCTTGTGCGGAAGGGAAGTTATTTTCCTTTCATTTTAGAATGGAAGTCCCTCTATCATTGAATTCCACTGCCTGATTTAGTAGGAATCTTGTCTCAGAAGATGTTATTAGATGTTGTTTAAGAGAGCAGAGAAGCCAGCTGTGCTCTCGTATGCGTTACCTGCTTTTTACTCTGCTTCCTGTGCTGCAGTGCTCAGCCAGCAGCCACATTGATTCTAGGTTAATTTCAAAGCAATACTGGAAAAGGCTAACGCTCATCTATAAAGTGTATACAGTTGTATCCTGATATAGTTCATATGATCGATGTATACCACACACTAACCCTTTGGATTAGGATAGAGTAGATGGTACCACACACTGATTACAAACTATTGTTTTTTTTTATATAAAAGGTACATGTTACATTGGTCCCTTTGAGCTTGTAAACAAATCTGTCTGACATTGTTGCTGAAAGCCTCTCCACGGCCCAATCATCTCTGTGTTTGCCTTTTACTCTGACATTCTGCAGACAGCACTCAGCCAACTGGTCGTACTGAGATCAGCAAGTCACAGATCTATTATTGATGCAGTGTATCAATGAAACCCAACGGGATTAATCCACATATTTCTTTCACGTTGTCTCATTTAATTACAGCCAAATGAACAAAGAGGCCATCAAAGAAAATCTCTATGGAATATTTCCTTTTGAGTTTTTTTTTTTCTTTAAACTTCATTACATTCCCTTTTATTATGCTTCTTGCATATTCACCCTTTATTATTTTATCAGTTTCTCAGCGTTAAGTTGTGAGTATTAAAGATTCCTCCATTTAAAATGATTCAATTCTTGGATTTCTCTGCATCCTGGTCTTCTCGGCTTCACTTTGATACTTTTTTTCTTTTTCCTCCTCCTCCTTAACATCTTTGATTTCCTCTGTTGTGTCTCCGCACTCCTCATGCCTCCAATCTTTTAAATGGTTACTTAATTCTGTGTCATCTTGTTCTCACTTGCATCTCATCCCTTTTAACATTTCCATTTGCAGACTCTGAACTCTGTGACTCCCCACTTGGATGTGGAAGAATGCAGTATTGCCCTGTTGCCCAGAAACCGAGAGAAGAATCGCAGCATGGACGTCTTGCCGCCCGATCGTGCCCTCGCCTTCCTGGTAACGACAGAGGGGGAGAGCAACAATTATATCAATGCTGCTCTCGCCGACAGCTTTCATCGACAGGCTGCTTTCATCGTGACTCCACACCCTCTGCCTGGCACCACGGCAGACTTTTGGAGGCTGGTCTTTGACTACGGCTGCACAGCGGTTGTCATGCTTAATCAACTCAACCAGTCAAACTCTGCCTGGGTAAGGTCAAAACTGTTAACTTATTGCCTCTTTTTGCCTCTTATTTTATGATTGTTTGAGTTCACTCATACACAAGGAGCAAGTTTTTTATTTCCAGTCTAGATGTTACGGAGCCCCAAAAATGACATTGGTGGGGGGGGGACGGGGGACTCTAATTATGGCCACGAAATAAATATAACTTTGAGTTTATCATTCCCATCAACAACTTGAACAGCTGGGTAAGCAAATGGAGCACACCCTCAATAAATTTAGATATTCACAGATTTGAACTTCCGCGATCAATGTCACTTAAAGGGACACTGCGTAGTATTTATGGGCATATATGACCCAAAATCCACTTTTTTTATACATATTATGTGCTCCTGCATTGTCTAGTCGCTGTATAATAGTTTTTGTTTCATTTTCGTAGTGTTTCAAAAAGTCATGTAAAATAACATGGTCACGGGCCGCTGTTGCATTGCCACTGTTGGGCAGCGAGACGCCATGTTTCTACCGGAGCCTGTATGGACAAACCAGAGAGAACAAATCAAGCGTCGATTTACTCTCCTTCGCTTCGTCTGGTACGGCCGCGGTAGCTCACCCTCTCCCTCGCCGGCTTCTGACAGCTCTACCGTGGCCACGACGAGCTGTCCCTCGTCCTCGTCCTCGTCCTCGCCCTCTCCCTCTCCCTCTCGTTGTCTGAATAAATACTAGTCTAGTGTCTCTGCTGACACGGAGAAAGACGACGAGGACGACATTTGACCGGCTGAGGATACCGTAGCGCTCAGGGAAGGGAGGGGGTGAGCAGAGGAGCAGTTCTTTGTTGTAAATTTCAGCCTCTCCTCTAGATGTCACTATAAACTACTTACTTCACCTATATATAAAACATTGTTGAAACAAACTACAAGCTCATTTGCATCACAAAGAGCTGGAGAAACGGCACTGATCTGTACGTGCCGTCGTCGATGGGCATACACAGCGTATTATCATGGACGTGACCACTGTGACATTTACAGAAGACGGCTCTTTTTTGATGAAAATTAGGTTGTAGCTTGTCTACATCAGTATGTGCGTGTTTCTTTTAAATGTAATTGATGATAATAATTCCTTGCAATGCTAGGCTTTGGAGAATATATTTGTGTCTCATTCCCAACTTAAAATAGAACTCAATCACACTATCACTGTCCATCATTCAGCTTCAGCCCTCTACACAGCTCTCAAGGTAATTCATGGAAATTATATTAATATTATTAATTAGTATTTCTAGCACACGTTATACCTATTTCATGGCCATAAAATACTACTCTGTTTTTTTTTTTTACCCATGTTATGTCTGGGGCTCCATAAGATGTTATCTGCACTTCACTTGAGACTATTCGGTTAACATACAGTCACCTCAATATTCCCGTGTCTATGCTCAGAATTACTTCCTTCATGCCATTTTGTTGGGCTTTGATCCCTGACCACATGAATCTCAAGGCACAACTAGATAACACCCGCCCCAGATTTTCTTTTCCCCTCTTCAAGCCATGTCTCTGGAGAAAAGGCTTGCATTACCCTCTAGCCAGTCTTTGTGTTTGCGTCCCACTTTTTCTTACGAGCATATGTCTTTCCATGCACTGCAATATTATACACCCTGCTACTTCTATAACGCTTACAAAAATAAAGAGTAGAAACGTGACGACGAGATTCAAGCTGAAGATTAGAAAAAAATCAAATGAACCACTCTGAAGAAATGATTCAAAGAGTGTCATGAATATGTTTCAGAGGAGACGACACGTCTGTACTTAAGCCTCTTGGTAGCCTGAGCTTCTATGAGAAGCTAATCCACAGGACTGGAAACTTAACCACAAAGCCTGAGCTCCCACATGAAGACGGCTAGATAATCACGTGCCATGCTGAAGGAGGCTTTATAAGTCAGCAATAGATTGTTAAGTCTGTTTATAAATATATAGGCATGGAGCTACAATCTCCTCTTTGTTATATCAATTTGTCCTTGATTTTCTGTTTCGTCATCGATGGAATTGAAGTGTATTCAACAACACTACATTAGTAATATGTAAATCTAGACTAATACTGGTTAAATGTTAATTAAAAGACTGAAATGTTTTAATTTTAATACAAATCAGGAATACCAGAACATTAAAGGTGCCATATGTAAGAATGTGGCCAAAAACGGTTACTACATTCAAATTCAAAATACCGATGTCTTTTTGATTTCGTTTTCTGACGTAACTGGCAACCCGTGGTTGCTCGGCAGCTGAGACTCTACTGACTGCAATGATTGGTAGACGGCGGTAGGTGGCGCCACATGCCAAAACATGATTTCAAAACATAAACATGATTTGCAGTCTGCAAAATATATTTTTTTATGTAAATATTTTGGCTGTACTGTTGTTGTTGTTGAGTTCAGTTTGTTATATGAACATTATTCCTGAGTCTCTGTGACATATTAGGAGGATTTTATGGCCAGTTGCTTTAGATTTATTACATAATGATCCTTTAACTGACATCAACCCTCATCAATAGATCATCTTACAGAGCAATTTAGGTACACATTATAGCCTTATGCATCAAACATTAGGCATTTTGTAATAACCATCTTTCCAAGACAAAATAACTACCCCAGGATAACTACTTATTGCAACAATGCAACAATCACAGTATGTGCAACCTTTAAATATGTACCATGAATATTGCTATCTTCTAGTATGAAATGTTTTTTTCTACCCTATATAGTAAAACAATCCTGAACAGTTCTTTGGACAATGCAAATGCAATGTAAACACATTATGAAGTGACTATCATCAATAACATCGACACTGCTGGTTCCATTATCTAGTCTTTAATTTGTCTTCCGAAATGGAAGGCATTTTTTTTTTGGTTTTCAAAGGAAATTAAATTTGAGTAAAGAAAATCAAAAAACAGATACAGTAGACCATAATTGGCTCAGTGTGATCAGCAGGATGTAGTTGAAGAAAGTGTGAGTCATTATAGTGAAGAAAACAGAAATAGATTTCATTCCTGCAGCTTACTGCATGTTGACTCTAAACAGAAATAAAATGATTAATTATTATTCCCTTTGGTTCCGCACCTCACACATCATTGTTCATCGCGTTGAGTACATTTGCCTAAGGACATAAACATTACTGCTGATGATTTTCACAGTAGTTACGAGCCACTCAGTGTTCATGGTAGGAGTAGCCTACTTCCCAAAATATGTGTCAAAATCACTATACTGTCATAACCTTTAAAAGCCTAGTGGGAGATTGTTGCTGTAAATGATTTAAATCCTTAAATCTTAAGGTATGATTAAATGACAGTTGTACTGTTATAACAACAAAGATATTTTGAGGTATCTGTGTTCAGTCCTGCTATTCCATCCCCTCTTTCAGTCTTTTTCGATCTCACCGCAAAGGATTTTATTTTATTTTTTAAAAGATCTTGTTACAGAGTCTGTCATAGTTTATTTGTGGTGCAGGAAAACTCTACCATGTTCTTTTCACAGTCTCTTAAAGCAAATTACATCTCTCCTTCACCACACTGCTTATTGACACCAGTGCCACACCATTATGTCTGTATAGGCAATCACACTGTACTTTTGTCTTTGTTATTGCTGTATGTCTCTCCAACTATACTGCTCAAGTATATATATATATATGTTTTTTTTAATATTGACATCACATGCATATAGACCACAACTTTGGCCACAACTGCTTAATAACGTGTTAGTGCTGTATCTGCCACATTTAATCAGTGACGTTACAATCTCCTTTCCACCTACAGCCATGTGTCCAGTACTGGCCGGAACCTGGTTTACAGCAGTACGGACCCATGGAAGTGGAGTTTCTGTCCATGTCGGCTGACGACGATGTTATTACCCGTCTATTTCGGGTCAAAAACGTCACAAGGGTGAGTCATAATGGTGCCTGAAAGGCACTCAGTGTTGTTTCATAAAATGATAACTTACAAATGCATTAGCTGCAGTACATTTAGAGCTGCCACCTGTAATGTCTGCCTAAAAGGCTGACACAACAACTCAAATTCGAAGTATTGCAGGCTTGGATATATATATATATATATATATATATATATATATATATAAATGTGTTACTGAAACCTTCAGGTGATAGTTTGAATTTCTCAACAACTTCTTGTACGTACAGAAACTCAGAGGCTGAATGTTTTATCAATGTTTTGACTCTGGATGAGAGCCGCTGCACCATTATCTTTCTACATTGCTTTCTCATTCATACACAATAACACTTCCCCAGCCTCAGTTTCTGTCTTATGGGACACATGTGGTTGTCAAATAAATGTACTCTGAAATAAATACACTTTAAAATATAGACTGTGTTGTACCGAACACAGTAGCAGATCTGTAAAAAAAAAAGAAATGTATTCATAGACTCGCTGTATTATGCATACTACAAAAGACATTGTTTTCCAGAAAATTGTGTCATCACCACCATTGTTTCCATAAATTGTTCCCTGAAGAGTGATACATATTTTGAGAACTTTCTTTTTATGAAAAAAAAAAACATGCAAGAGAAGCCACTTGACATGCATGCAATAAAGGTCAGTGTCTTTAATTTTCAATTTATTCTAGTCATTACCTAGATAGGTGTCTTCACTCTGCAGTTAGCATGCTGAAGAGGATTAAAGGATGGGATAAGGATGATAACATTTTTATCGTGATAATAGATGACATGTTGACATTCAATTTTACACGTGGCAAATCAGACATTTGATTAATTCATAAAGTACGTCAAATTTTAAAAGTACCTAATGGACTGAGCTTATGAAAAAGGCTAAAAAAAAACAATGACTGTTCTGTCAATGTAGGGAGAACTCAGGTCCTCTATCAGAGGTCTGGGAGCCTGAGGGTTCTGCGCAGTATCTTAGCTGCTCCTATGACTGAGCATTTCTGTACAGAGATCTCAGATGTTGAACCTGGAATCTGTTGGAACCACTCTCCCAGGTTGGGGGCTACAGCTCCTAGTGTTCTTGTCACTACTGGGACCACCATTGCCTTTACTTTCCAGATTCTTTTGCTAGCTCCTCCCTCAGGCCTTGGTAATTTTCAAGCTTCTCATGTTCCTTCTTCTTGATGTTGCTGGAGCTTGGGATTGCCATTTCTATCACTACTGCCCTCCTCTGCTGCTCATCAACACCCACTATGTCCATCTGGTTCTGGAAGTGCCATAGAGTCTTAGCCCTGTTGTTCTCAACCACCTGTACCTTGCAGGTGTCTTCCATCTTGATCCTGGGAAGCTTCAGTCCATACTCGATGCAGATGTTCCTGTCGCCTATTCAAGCCACTTGGTTGTGGCATTCCATATATGCCTTCTCAGCCAACATCTTATACCATGCTGTGATGTGCTGCACTGCACAATTTTTTTAATTTTTACACACCCTACACCTGGGGTCCTGCCTGGTGTGATAGAACCGCACCTCTGTGCTGTCTTTCAGTCCAGTTTTCTCCAGCCATTTGTATGTTTTTCTGATATCAGCTGCTTCTTCAAATGTATTCCATGTTTGCCTCTCTGACTCCTCCTCTCTGCTGGGTTTCAACGAGCTGAGGCATTCCGATCTCCTTGTGGCCTATTCATGATTCCCATAATGCTTGTGGGACTCCAAGGTATTTGTGGCTGAGTTGAACATCTGCTCCATTGCCTTCAAGTAGTTCCACTCCCTCAGTTCTGATTATCTTCCCTGCTTTTGATATAATTCAGTCACATTTATCAAGTCCAATGTCTTCGCTGTGGACCGTGGTGAGTTTGATCAGTGAGTCAATGTCCCTTGCTTTTGGCCTACAGTACTTGAGATCATCCATGTATAGGAGGTGGCTGATTGTTGTCCCACAAGCTTCTCTATGATCTTTTCTGAGGGGGTTCAGGCCTATGCAGAACAGCAGGGGGGACAGATCATCTCCTTGCTATATCCCACATTTGATGCTCACTTGTGCAATAGGGTTTGAGTTGGCCTCTAGAGTCGTCTTCCACAGTCCCATCAAGTTCTTGGTGAAGGTCCTTAGAGTCCTGTTGATATTGTATAGCTACAAGCATTCCAGTACCTATGTGTGAGGCAGTCAACCATTGGCTTTCTTATTGTCAATCCATGCAGTGTACAGGTTGGTGTCCCTGGTCTTACAGTCTTTTGTGACTGCCCTGTTGATCAGTAGTTGGTGCTTGTCTCCCCAAGTGTTGCTGTCAATTCCTTTCTGGGCTCTTGAATCATGTGTCTATTCATCTTTGCTGCAATTGTGCCTGATGGGAGCTTCCATGTTGTTCTGAGGCAGGTTACAGGTTGGCAGTCAGATAGTACTGCTGTCCTGTGAGGGTCCATCATGATGAGGACAGTCTGGCCTTTTGTCAACCATGCTGCCAGGCATTCATGGAGAGAGGTTAGCTTCTGTAGCCAGTCTGTGTAGATCATGTCAGGGCCTGGTGCTCCAGCTCTTCATTTTGGACACTCTTCTTCTTTATTGGGATGTTGCAGTGGTCTTCTTTCAGGTCCGCCAGCCACTGGGCGTTGGTGTTATGTGATGCTACTTTCCCCCATATGCTCTTCTTGTATTGCTCAGTCTCAGCCTTGGGTGGGTCCGTTGTAGTCTTACTACCCTGCCATTGAGAGAAGACCTTGGATAGGTTGGTGGAGAATATCCTGTAAATTTTCTTGGCCTTTACCGCTCTCGTGTATCTCTTTAGGCGGGCAGCCAGGGCTTTGACCCTTTGTTTGGCAGTCTCCACTGCCTCAGGTGTGGACAGCTTGTTCATCAGCTCTTTCTTTACCACACCTCTCTGCAGCTCAGAAAGATGGCTAACCTTTTTTCTTGTCGCCTCGATTTTAGCCTCTAGCCTTCTTCTCCATGGAGGGTATTGCTCCTTATGGCTCGTGGTGTTCATCTAGTACTCAAGCATCTCGAGGATCACTGATTCTGCTGTATATATCAGCTCATTATATATATATGGGAGCCTGAGGGTTCTGTGCAGTATTTTAGCTGTTAAGGTTTGGGGTTAGGTGTTAACTGGGCGTCCAAATGAATGGAAATCAATGCAGCATGTATATGTATGAATCAGTCATTTTGACTTTTTATACATGACAATGTGATGTGTGAACGCTTGTGTGTGTGTGGTTTTATGCCAGGGACTTTGTATTAGAACATGCACGTATTCTGCTCAGGATCGCTATCAACCAATTATTGAGGAAATCTGTATGCAAGGCATTTATTTTAAGGCTGCCATTATAAGCAATGTGACAAGCAGTGCCCCAAACTTGCTTTATTGATTGGCATCTTCACCTCCTCTCAAATGTCCTTGTCTTTTCCTTCTCTGTATATACTGTCTTTTTTTTCCCCAGTGCAGGCCACTGTCACAGAAATGTGAGCTATCAAATCACACAGAAACAACACACACCTCTGTCTGTGTGCACATCTCTAAGTTTTTTTTCTATGCATGACAATGACATACAAGGGTAGGGAGTAAAAGTCAATTGAAGTACATTGTAACCATATGCATATGTAGCTGGAAATGTAGCTCAGGAAAGGAGTATTTCTGTAAATCCCACCTCCACTGAGAGGCAATTTCTTCATTGGCAGTTCCCTTGTTGGTGTCTTTGCCAACTCAATTTGCATGAGTTATAGTTCTCTCCTGGTCCTTGGGTATTAGGTGAGAATCTACAGGACAAGGTTATGAACACACAGGGACCTCTCTTACACACTGCTCAGGCCCCACTTACACCTGCAGACCCATATATCTCTAAGTCAGTCTGCTGACTGAGCACAGCTGAGAGAGCCAGCATGTTGCCTGGGGAGCACTCAACCACGGCGTTAACTGGCACTCGCAGAAGTCAGTGGAATACAACAAAAAACACACGAGAGATTGTGCATGTACAGTAAACCCACACAGAACAATATACTCCAATTCAGTGTGTTTTTTGTTTTTTTTCCTGTTGCTTCTGAAGCTCCAAGAAGGCCAGTTGGTGGTGTGTCAGTTCCAGTTCCTGCGCTGGTCGGCATACCGCGATGTTCCGGACTCAAAGAAGGCTTTCCTCAACCTGCTGGCTCAAGTGCACAAGTGGCAAAGAGAGTGTGGGGAAGGACGCACAGCTGTCCACTGCCTGTGAGTCATCTCCCTACAACATGAGTTGTGTGTTGGAAATTCAAATTTGTGGAAATTAATCTCTCACAGTGTCTCTTTGAAAAGGACAAGACGGGTGACATCGTGCTGTTGAAGACTGATATTTAAAAAAGCATCGTAAACTTTAAAGCTAGATTGTATAACTAATGGTGATGTTATTATTTGGCCTTTGTTTGATTTCATGAACAGAAACAATGTAATATTATTTGTATGCTATGCCCTTCATTTGAAAGCGGGCTCTGTTTTGTGGGCGCTTCTTTGTGATTTCAGTCATACTCCGATCGGTTTGCAGCTGTCTTACTTTGCTAATGTAATTTTGGTGATGTCCCCATCTGTCTTGAGGTAAAAAGATTACTTCCTGTGTGCAGCGAAGGACTGATGCTGAATGACACAAGATCTAGACAGTTATCTACTGAGAAATCAGAGATCTGTACTGTGAAACTTTTAATACAAATATCTGCTACATCCAAACCAATCATCAAATTAGTTCACACAATGACGATTATGCCTATAAGCTCCTCGCAACGCTCTGTGTGACTCTCTTTTATTTTTATGCCACCAGGCATCATTTCTGTGCTACACATATAGTGACATTTTTTTATGTCAAGACTGACGGAGGTCAGGCGAAAGCTTCACAGTGGCATTTTGCTTGTAAAGTGAGACGGCTGCATACAGTTGGACTGTGGACTAAGTGGATTCTGATAAACATGAACCTGGACATTCAGTAGGACCATAGCAACAACACTCTAATGTCTTGCACAGCCATAGGCAGAGAACTCTTTGTGTTTTTGTATGGGTGTCTTTGTGAGAACCAAAAAAAACAACTTATAAACTATAGAGAGTGAGGACATTTTGGCTGGTTTTCATGTTCTGTCATCCCTAAAAAAGGGCTTTTAGACTCAAGGGTTAGGGTTAGGCATTTAGTTGAGATGGATTAGGTTAAGGTAAATGGCTAACAGTGCCTTAACTATGAGTGCTGTGCAAATGTGTGTGTGTGTGCATGTGAGAGACTGCATGGTTGGAAGGAGAGAAGAGACAGCATTGTGTGAGCTAATTTGACAGTGTTTTGAATCTAATCATAATCAAACCGACATCTGTTTGTATTTAAAAGTTGTGCACTACAGTTAACCACAAAAACGTCTTTATAACACGATAAGTCGTGTTCATCTGTCTGAAGATGAGACACAAACATGAGGTCATGTCTCGTCTCGATGGTGTTTTGTGTGGTTTGATGCAATAAGCGGCATCCAAATCCAACATTTTGTTTTCCATGACAGCGTTTTGTAATGTAGAAAATCAAACTGTGGTGTTGAGCGGTGCTGTAATGTCGTGCAGTGTGTGCTGTTGTGTGTTGTCATGAGCACCTGGAGCACACATGCCCGCTGATGAATATGAATAGACCGTCCAGCTCATTGCAGACCCGTCTCACGTTCATCCCCACCGCACCCCCTCTAAAAGCACATCAGTCAGCGCTGTCAGACAGCGTTACCCACGACAACCCAGAAAGAAATTATGAAGATCAAATCAATTATGGCTTAATGCAGAATGCAATGGTTCTCACTACAGTAAATTCAGGACTGCCAAAGCGCTGACGACGATTGATTGCCTTAATATTACTTGTGTACACTGCAGAGGCTTCTGTGCCCACCTTTGCTGTGTTTGTCTCAGGAGGGAGGATGTGGATTGTCCTTTGGTAATTTATTGATATTGCCTTTCATTTACGATGACCAGGACAATATTTCCAAGGAAATGTCACAGTGCTGTTATTTCTCCATTCTTTCTTCCTTGCAGCTATTTCTGTATCAAGACATTGTGTACAAAAAAAGAGATTATCAAATTACATGAACATAAGCCCTACTTGTGTTTTATCATTGGCTTCACTTTATCCATTGAAACATTTAAACTGGATAGGGCGATATGTGTATATATACCATACACTTGCTATGATGAGTAAAATTATAGGATTTCAGCTAAGAAAACTGGATCTTTACGAAGGGTAAAGGTCCAAACGAGGACTGCTGGTATTGCTGCAGACTGTTAGGTTTTATTTTAAATGTGCTTTATTAATAAGGTGCTGCACAGTAGTCTTTAAAATGAATGTTATCGTCAGCATATGGTTATTAAAATAGTGCTAACTGGGTTATGATACTCAATTATAGCTGCCGTTCACCATCTCAGTGTCAAAAAGCCAGTTGTATGTCATAAATGTTATTTCTTCATTAAAGAAAAAAATAAAAGCTTCACCCACTGATGGCATTGGCAAGAAATACCTGTGAGTGATGACGGGTCATAAAATAAACTTCATTCCCTCTGCAGTAATGGTGGTGGTCGCAGTGGTACCTTCTGTGCTTGCAACATTCTCCTTGAGATGATCCAGTACCAGAACATGGTGGACATCTTTTACGCTGTTAAAACTCTACGCAACTGCAAACCCAACATGGTGGAGTCTCTGGTGAGAGAGTCTGTGAGACATATTAATCTGTGAAAGTGACAAGAATATTTCTGTGATAATCCTTATGTGTTTTCACTTGTTCATATTGATTGTTTTTTTTTTTCTTTCAGGATCAGTATCGGTTCTGCTATGACCTTGTCCTGGAGTACTTGGACTGCTTTGAAGGGAGATAACAACAAAATGTTTATCACAGCGGCAGTGAAGATTTACATGAAGGCCACCCAGTGACCACTTCTACTTTATTGTTCGGACCTGTGGATTTGGCATCAAAGGAACTGAGAGAAAGGAGTAGGGGAAAAAGAAACTGTTCAAGGTTTTAACTTTTAACCTTTAATGTACAGCTGTGTTTTCCTCCTTGATGGTGATGTTTATCTCTTTTGATATCTTTTGTGCTTTGCCTCTTTGACTAAAGCTGTTGTTGTCATGAAGTATTCTGTTTGCGGCAAAATCGGTTTTCTGAGCTGCGAAAATGGACCCGTCTATTCAGAAGAAGGGTCTTGTTGGCTTTGTTTCATCATTTCATTCAAACAGTGCAAGGACTGGATATAATTCAAGAGTAACAGCTGCATAAATGCGGAAGCTATTTTCTTCTCTTTTTAAGAGCTACATACAACAGCAGTTCGCTGTGGTTGTGGCATGACTTATCTATTATCTACCATACCATAAACTGCCTTATTCTCTGATGATAAGACTGATTTATTCAAATCGCTGAATAAATCTTTTAAAATGTCGCCATTCTGTTGTAGAAACAAAAACAAATAAAAAAAAATACACAGGTTTTAACAAGAGACCTACTGCATTAGATCCACCTGGCAACTCCTCGACAGGATCGATGCAGCAACTGTACAGTTGTGCGATGTGTTTTTATTTTGCCATGATATTTTGTGCTGGATTACCATGTGTGCTACAGTATAGATGGACATTTCCAAAGGCCACAGTGATGCCGTCGGTACCGCCGCCACTGGAGATTCCTGTGTCAGACTGACTAACTTGAACCCTCTCTTTTCTTTTCTTTGTTTCTATGACTTACTTCCTCATGATATTTTTTTGCCTACTTACAGACATACAGTGTATACTGCATCATCTAATGATCTTGCTTGTATTTTCATACCCAGCAGAGAAAAAGAAAAAAGGCAAACCCACGAAAATGTATATATATATACTGTATATAGTATATATATACTATATATATACACTCACACACTGAACGCACCCACATAGTCAGAGAAAAAACAGTGTCGCCCATGGGCCCTGAAGCTTGGTTGACACTGATTCGATAGATGAAAAGATTCCACTATTTTTTACCTGTTGGCCTGGAGACCACTGGAACTGTTAATGCTTGAATCAATGAAACGTCCCCTGGAAAGACTCTGACACACACACACACACACAAAGCAGTTTTTGTTGTATTTCATTGAATCTTTCTGCTCCAGAACTAAGACGATATCTTTCCTACACTCCGTTATTACCCTTTAAAATGTGTTACGCCCTCCCCTGATCTCCTGAAACTCTGTAAAGTGCAGGTTTTCAAGGAAGTCAGTATCTGGTGTCACTCCAGGGTCTGCCCTAATAAACGTAGAGAGACACTCCACCGAGCTCACGCAAGCTGAGAAAACGGCAGCGAGGCGAACCGCTGCTCATTTGCGGCTCACAGTCGAGGTTCAGCACCAGAATGTGTGGAGGAATTTCATAGTATATCAACATTGCCCGGCTCCCACAGCTTCACTGACATGGCAGCTTGTTTTTTGATGATGAAGAATGAAGTAGCTACAGTGTAGTCCGTGAACTGAGTGCCTGGACACTTTTCCTCAAGGGTGAAAGGAATATGTACATACAGATGTATATTATGTTATGTGAATACTATATTGATATTATACTATATGTTTGACCAGAGTAAAGACATACAGTAAGTAACCGCTACATAACCACCACGCTGAATGTGTTGTAAATGACCATTTTTTTTGTGAGTTTATTGCCAGAACTTCTAACACCCGAGTGTGAAACCGGTTCGTGAAAAGCATGTGTGAACCCATTGTCTGCTTTGTGCTTCATTTGGCTCGTTTGAACAGAACAAAACAAAACAAAACAAACAAAAAAAATCCCAATCATCGTAATTTATTTCAACCGTTGTGTTGTCCGGCCACCACGACAGCTGTGTGAGTGCATTGTACATTTGCCATTTCCAAAGCTTTTTTTATTGTGACGGCTCTCTTGAGCGGCGGCGACGGCCCTGAGAGGTGCCGTTGATTTTACCTGTGTGTTTCTGTATAAACCCAACGGTACATGACTACTGTGTTTTTGACCATTGTATTTGTGGGGACAAGGTGTGTATTAAAAACGAGAGACGAACAGAGAAGTTGGATATATTCTGGGGGTTAGGCTGAGGTTTTTGTTCTGAAGATCAACAACAATAAAAGAATGAGGGGGAAAAAGGAGATGTTTTGTTATCATTGGTTGTAAAAAAAAAAAGTGTAAAAATGCATGCACAGCCAAAAACATTCTGTGGTTTTATGACTGGTTTGTTTTGCAGAAGTAGGAAATGTTAGCTGGATATGGACTTCCTGTATCTAAACTTCTGACACTATTGTGGTTTTCTCGTATGGATGTGATCTCGTTCCATTTGCCTTTGAACTGCATCAGCTATTTGATCTCTCCACCTTTTTTTTTTCCCTCTTAACTCATTCCTTTCACTTTTCCCCTCTACCAATTTTTCCATCATTCCTCTTACTCACATCTTTCTCTCTTCCACCCCCACCCTCGACTACACCTCTATTACTTTCCCCTTTCCTTCTCTATCTCGCTTTGCTATTCTGCCAAGAGTAAGGTGACTCCAGACCACAGACTTCCTCACTCACCCGAGGCTATGTTGAATAATGCAGGAGTCCTGCAAACTGATCCAGTATTTAGCAGAGGGACACGCCAGATTAATTAGAGGACAAGACCCCCTACTGTTAGGTTGAGGACAATGTGGGCCGTATGGATTCCCCTTTAGATTTTAAAGAGATTGATTAAGCCTCAAAAACAAACTGCCAGATGCGGTGAAATAGTGTGATGGTAAATGCAAATGCTCTTCAGCTGTGATTTTTTTTTCATCTGTCATGTCACGAGAAAGAGCAGGAATGCATTATAAATTTAATGTGACACAGATAAGGAGCTTTTCCACAGCACCAGGTCATTTACACTATCCCCCCATTTAATATCTGCAAGATATCTCAATTTCCTTTTCCACCTTCAGAAAGCCATTACAACATGAAATCTTCTGTGGCAGGTCAATCCTTTACTGCTTATATCTGACCCTCTATGGTTTAGGTAGTTAAGGTTACCACAACCATATCTGAGACAGGTAAAGTTGACACTGAAACACCACCTTTAGTCTATGACGAGGAGGAAAAAATGTGTATATTCTATTAGTTTCTAGTAGGGATGCATGGTGTTATTGGCACGATATAGGTATTGGTAAATATTGGATTTAAAATGTATTATCGGATATCAACAAACACCAGGATCTGCAGATATGACTAATGACTCAACAGTAAGCTGAATAAGCTGCTACATCCTTGACTTCTGTGCTGGCGCCCTCTACAATTTACACTTTTAGAAAGAAAAAGATAGAAGAAAATGTACATCTACATCAGGGGTCACCAACCTTTTTGAGTCAGAGAGCTACCTTAAGGGTAAAAAATAATATGGAGGGCTACCATATAATATTTTTTTGTTTGTTTACCATTTAAATGATTAATATTATGCATTCAACTGCATACACATTCCTTCCAGTGCTTACTCCTAACGATTACCAGTTTTAATAAACAATATCAAAGATATTTTACTGACAGATCATACGGATACATGCAAGTGAGGTGAAGTGAAGTGAGCCCGCGGGCACCGTATTGGCTGCCCGCGGGCTACCAGGTGCCCGCGGGCACCACGTTGGTGACCCCTGATCTACATCATGAGTAGACAAAATATTATGTTAGTTTCACAACAGAAGAGCCTAAATGACCTCTGCAGTTGGATGCACAGAAAAATGTGAATATATATATATATATATACATACGTATATATATATATATATACGTATATATATATATATATACAGGTATTAATTATTGGCCCAATCACTACCAATATATCAGCATATCGGATATCAGTCCAATACATGCATCCCTAGTTTCTAGCTTTATGAACCCTACTTTTAATGTGTATACAAATAAACCTTATAATATACTTTATATAGCAAAACAAACACATAAAGAAGTTAACGAAAGAGCACTGTCACTGACCGAGTCTTTTTTTTTACATCATTACAGCATGTGCTGCTCTTGACTCATTCAAGCAGACCTTTGTCTTTTCGTACGAGGAAAAAAGTAATTATATGCCGTGGCACGGTTCACGGATAATTGAGGTTCATCTTTGGTCACCTTCATTCTTTGAGTGACCAATAAGTGGCTATTAGAGAGAAAATAATCAAGTTGGTTTGTGTTTTTGGGAACCTGCCACCCAATCAGAGCTCTTCCCTGTTCTGCTTTTTGTATTTTCATCCCAGCGACCAAACTCTGATAGAATTAGTGCGTAGAGACAGTCTGTGCTGCTAATCAGTAAAAGAGTGCTTCTAATGGAGGACAATTGCTTTAAGATTCACAATTACCTTCTGCAGGGTTGGGGCCACGGGGAGCTTTGTTTCATCTATAAAAGCGATGACTCGCCCTGCAGTATGATAAAGTAAAAGATGGCTTTGCAGGGGACGATTGACAGCTGGGTTAAGAGAGTTGTTGTGCGCTAACATGACACAGGTGGGATTGCAGTGGTTATGAATTATATAAGCCGGACAATTAGCTTTCACAATGTGATGATGGGGACTGCTCAAACATAGAAAACGGAGGTGTGTTTAACAAAATTGACATTGGCATTATGTGCTGCGTTGCATTAGCTGTGATGTGGCCTATATCCAATTCAGTCTGCCATGGCATTTTAGTGATGAAACTGCAAATGTATTCCATCGCACAACATATGTCGTGTGAGTTTTTCCTATTTCTAGTTGAACCGAAGTTGACATCCAAAAAGACTTTGGTTCTATGATATTCACCATCTCAGTTTTAGTTCTTCTCAAGTGCTTCTCAAGGTCCCATATTATGCAAAATCAACTTTTTAATCATTTAAATCCTTATATTTGGGACTCTGGAGGCCCTACCAGTCGCCAAAGTGTTAAAAAAGATGACTCACTCGTGTTTTTGTGGTCCTCCTCAGTCTAAGTACAGAAGATAAAACACGCGGTGTTGACTTCCGTGCTCACTGGGACGTCACAAGACACTTAAATTCCTGGAATTGTTGTCTCGCGGAGCTCCGCTTTTTCCATAAAACGTGCAAGAGTGTTGGCGAGTGCAACAGTGTCCGAAAACCAGAAGACCACGAAAAAGTTCTATTCTTGGCCCCACAGTGCAGCACAGAGTCCTACACAAACTTCCAGCCTCAGAGGATTTGTTCATTAGGACACCACATAACTAGTTTAACTTGGAGAAATAGGATATAATATGGGACCTTTAATATCTGAGTGACAATGTAAGACAAAAAGCAGAGCTGATCTTAACAAGACAGTGGGAGTCTGTGCTTAACCATGACCTATTATTTCCCACAGTAGATCTTACTAAGACTGTGATACTGTATGCACTTTTAAATGCTTGCCCCTCCTTGTGTTCTGTGGAGTTCTGTTGAGTTGACACTTCCACGGCCAATTGAGAATTCCTAACAAAAGCATGAAATACCGAAGGCTTTCTGTGACTTAAGCTGAGTTAAGCTGATGTGCTTAACCCACAACTTCTCTCCTTTTTTTTTTGCTTCCCATTATAAGTTGTGGCTGCACAAGCTTTTTATCCAGGTTTATCCATATTTGCAGATTTATCACACACACACACACATAAAAACACTGACTGTAAACCTGCACATGCACATGAGCAATGGCAAACAATACCGAAACTTTGCCAATTTGCCGATTTATGCTCGATTCAACTGATATGAGAGGGGGCCTGTGATTGGATGAGCTGTGCCAATGGTATTTTGAGCACGTTATCTGCTACTACTGTTGTATCAGATCTAAGACCTCTAAGAATGCTCTCTTGGTGATAACAGAGTAGATTAGCAGGCAGTGTAAGCTACTGGGCGAGGGGAGGTCTATATCAGACAAAGTTTTAGCCCAATATTCGGTACATATGGGCCAACACAGGGCAGTCAGAAAACCCTACAGGCAATTGGAACCTTATCGTTTAATTTGGATGGTATAACAACTGCCACGTACAAGATAACTTATCACTGGGCCAACTGGGCTTTCACTTTTCTCTCCAGGCTTCCTGTCTTATATTCCCTTCACTGACAGGCGCGGTAGATGTCAGCCTCTCCCTCGGTCTCCCTGGTGAGTCTCACACCAGATACAGTCTCGTGTGGTGTCGCTGTAAAACAGCCAGTGAGGTCCGAACGCTTGCCGTGTCAGCTTATAAGGAGAATAGTATATCACTCCACTGGTAAATGATTGCCAAGCAGTTTTTCGCCTACTTTTTATTCACAAAATTAGATAAATATTATTTTATTATGTCATTATTATAGTACCTTGCTTGCTATTTAAATTTTACCCAGTACTTTTTGGGTTGTAAAGCTCCAGGATGGAACCTCTATCACCTCTGAGGTGAGGTTATGTGGAGCTTAATCAGCATTGTTTGAACTCATTTGACTGTGGTTTGAATGTAACAGACATTTGTTTATGCTTGAGCACAAACTACAGTTTCAAACCTTTTGTCAATTACTTTTAGCAATTAGTTTGAGCAATTCTTACTTTTTTTCAATTATTATGCCAGTCATTCATCTATTCAGTAATGTATTTGTTATATATAATCGTGATCGGCATTCATTACCTCTACAATTTATGTTACCCATCCATTTCTGGGTCTTGGAAAATGATTTCAAATGCCAAACATTGTGACTTTTTTTTCTGTCATCTTAAAAAGATGATTTGCAAAATGCTTTGAAGGTGTTTTATTAGGACATTTAGACATTTAGGTGGTAGATTTTCATGTACAAGAACCCTTGGTTGGGAGCCATTGCTCTAAAAAAGTGTCCTCATCGCAACTACAGAGCCATGAAATAGGCTGTAAAGCTCCTGAATGTTTTAGTTTTAGCAGAATGTTATGCTCCCATGCAAAGTGGTGTATTTTACTAAATGCTAAATGTTTCTTCTTTCATGCCAAATGCTTTTCTAATAGACACAGATAAAATCCAATATTCTCTGGGAGAATAATATCACAAACGTGCTTGTGTATGATGACCTTGCCCAGGTCTCAGTCAATAAGCGGAAAGAGAAGATGCATATCCTTTAACATGGTATTATCGGAGGCTTTTAGAAAAGAGAAATATCTATCCTTGTGTATCATAATCTTAAAGGCAATACAGATTTGTAAATAGCTTTTCTCTGAGGAGAAATTCTTCTCTGTCTATGTTTTTCCCTATAAATTACACGGTGGCGGGGAAGTATGAATAAACAGTACAGTACAGTGTACACACACACACACGTCATCTTGTCTTACCAACCTCTGTTGGATGGTAATGCAGACCAGACAGGTGGCTCCAGTTCTGTGCTCAGCAGAGCGAGGACAGAGAGGAGCTGGCCAGATGGCTCGGTCCAAACATGTTTTCTCACCGGTTCCATTGCCACAGTTGATCTGACTGCAGTCCTTATCTTGCCAGCGTGTATTCGGTCCACTTAAAAGTCATGGTTCACATGAGCAAGGAGAAGGGGAGAGAGCTCCCGATGGTTCCAGCCCAGATCACCCAGGTAAACGAGGAGCTGGACACCAGAGCGACTGAGCCGCCTCCTTCCCCTTTATGAGACTCGCCGTTTGCGTCAACAAACCCTTCACTTGTTTGCCTCCCCACGAACACAGCCACCTTGAGCTTAAAACACCCTGAAGTAAATATTTTAATTAAGCCTTTGGACAGAAACATAACATTTGGGATATAATCTATATATATAATATATCTGGCACCTTCAGCCAGAGACTGATTGCTCCTAAATGCACCACAGAGCGCCACAGGAAGTCATTTCTGCCTGTGGCCATAAATCTTTACAACTCCCCCCTCTGATGATCAGACTCTTTATAAATAAATAAACAAACAAACAAACAACAGACAAACTATAATTACCCATTCTCATCTAACTTCTTTCATTTGTTTATACTTACATTCTCTGTATATTGTATATATTTCCAGATTGTCTACATTGTTTATTGTATTGTTTATTTTATTTCATTTAGCTTATTGTCTATTTTCACTGTCTTATTTTATTTTATTTTATTTTATTTTATTTTATTTTATTTTATTTTATTTTATTTTATTTACATATTTTATTTTATTTTATTTACATCTGTATATCTAGCTCTTGTTTCCTCATGCTGTATTTCTTCTTACTTTGCACAGAGCATCTGGAACAAAAACAATTTCCCCCCGGGGATTAATAAAGTATTCTGATTCTGATTCTGATTCTGATTCTGATTCTGATTCTGATTCTGATTCTGATAATGATCACTGTGAAACACACAGCAAACAAGAGTCTGTATCAGCCGAGAAAATATAAATGTGGTGCAAAACCATCACGGTTTTGCAAACAAAATAGCTGCCACACCCTCTCTAGAGAACAGTCCAATCTCAGGGGTGGCAGAGGATGAAGTTATTTTGCCCCAAGGATAATCTCTCATTGTTTTAGTGCACATATATAGGGATGTTGAGCCTTGAGGGTTCTGGGGAGCTGCTTGTAAATGATCTTATGTCAACATGAGCCATTTCTAGGTTGTTGCAATAAAGCATCTCCGGGATGCCATAAGTTTGAGAGATGGGCTTATCAAAAGGTCCAGCCCTTTGAGGGACTGGCTTAACAACTGGATTTATCCTTCAGTTTATTTAGAGCAGAAAAATAGGTGCCACGAATGACAACAAACATCAATCATCATCACATATTGTGATCCCCGAGCAAAACCTCAACAAGTCTTCTTTATTCTATTTCAAGTTAGTATCAGTCGCTGCCAATGTGTTTTCGAATCAATATAATTCCAGAATAGTGTTTAATATTCGTGTCCAGGCAGATATCTAGTGTCTATGGAAGTCAACAATAAACAGAATGTTTAAAGCTTGCTCTTTTAGCTCACATCTGATACAATGGATAACTGCGTGACCACGGTCCAATCTGATTACAGTTGGTATTTGGTTGTGCATTTGATTGCTTTCTCATGTTGCCTTTTGGGATATTTGAACCAATAACTCGTGCTCGTTCCAGTGAACCCTGTTGTTATACTTTAAAGCACTGAAACAAGGCAAAAGCTTTCAGTTTCTTCACCCTCTCTCTTCTTAATTGCCTCCAGTCTCTCCATCTCTCCCCCCCCCCCTTTTTTTTCACCTCCAGCTGTTGTTGAAATAGATGAGAGGACAGTTGTGCAACTGACACTTGAACATTGACCTCAGGGAGAACAACAGTTATCCTTCCTCGCTTCCCTCAATCTCTCTTTCTTTCTTTCTTTCACACCAGGCAGCACAGGTTGCAAGATGTTGTAACCCCAGTCCTCCTCCCTCATCATCCCTAGGGCCCTGCATCTTCTGGTACAAGCAGCCCTGTAGCTGCAATGCTATCTTCACAGTTCTCTGCGTCTTCAGCAAAAACATCTCACAACACTGCTCCTTTTTAGGACTTTGTATTTCAGAATAACTGGCCTTAGAGTCGTATTTGACGTCACTTAATTTCACATGTGGAAGGTAGGCACACCTGAAATCTCTCTCTCATTATCCTCAGTTTACATCCACCTGGGAGGGGAGACAGGAAACAAAGAAAAAAGTGTGTTTTGGGCTAATTTGTAAAGATGGAGTACATCTTGCCCTGGGTGAAGTGAATAAAAGGCTGTGGCAAATTACCTGAATGTTTAATATGTGTTAAAAGTGAAGTAGTGCTTTAATATTAGCAGATATGAGCTCATTTTTTCCTTGTCTTAAAAGCACTGAGAATTAGTTTCCTCTTTACTTTCAAGTCATGAATTACTGTTTTTTTTTTTTTGTATTTTCAGAACCTTGTAATGAGCTGTGATTAACAATTAATAAGCAACTAATGTTACCTTACAAGATACTAAACAGAAATAAGCAGCATAAACACATATCCATATAAGAGTTACAGCAGTTCCATTTTTACATAAAAGTGTTATAACATTTCACATATGAAATTTCTGTTAAACTAACTGTTCAAATAAGTTTTACAATATTCACGTATACAATGTTTATTTACAAGGGATATATATTATTAGACAGGGATATACACTTTGGTAACACTTTATAATAATACGCATTAATAAATATTAAATTCATCATTTATAACACATGGATACTGATTAGTTTGTAGTTTATAAACACATTTATACATGTTTTTACTGTCCTGAAGTGTTAGCATATACTGAGCGATTGCTGGATACACACAGAGAGGTATGATGAGAGCAGTCCCTTGTCCCTTGGAGGTGGATGCTGATTGGCTGCTTGAGAACAGCAGCTATTTGGACACTGTTCCTCAGTTGATGGGATGAGTAAAACATTTATAACTGTGTTTAGGAACTACATACTAATGAGTATTCATGCGTTATAAATGATGAACTCAATATTTATTCATGCTTAACTAATGCTCATATGGGTGTACTTATTGTAAAGTGTTACCTAAAGTTTTTACACATTTTGTAAAAGAAGCCTCTAATCCACTTAAAACAATAATAAATGTGTTTTTGTGTAATTATGCTTTAATGAACTTGTATTTGCTTGTTCTTATGTTTATAAGCATCATATTAGTTATAAGGTCTTATCGGTGGATTATTACAGTAATTAGACAAAATAAAGTGCAATGGCAATGAAATATGGCAAGTCAGTCCTTCCCAAACATCCCTGACACCTGCAAGATACACTGGCTTAACAATATATCCAATCCATCTGTCTTACTCTGCCACAGTGAGACTGACTGACATGGTCTACAAATTGGTCTCTAGGCTGAAAAGTCTTCCCTCTTGCGTCGACAGCACAACTGTTGGGGTCGGGGTTCTGGTCTTTCACAACCTTCAAACCTAATTAGAGTGAGGGAAAGAGATATTCCTCTTTATCTCCCTGGCTTTTCCATTTAAGACTGTGCCTGAACCAGAGAGCACTGGGAATTATGCTGTCATGTCATGTAGATCGAGCTCCTCTCATCTAAACGCATGCAGATCTGAACTCTTTAATATTTCATTGCACAGGTCGGGCTGTTTGTCCTTACCAGAAGAAAACCTCCTTGCAAAAAAAAAGTATTTGGAGACTGCTGTCAGGAAAGGTAACAACAGAATTATTCATGGCTCTGTTTTCCCTTTATTTGGCTGTCTCATTTGTATTTTTTTCCCTTAGCAGCATTTTATCAATTTCACTCTTGCTCCTGCAATTTCCCTTTCTGTCCTCGACTGCTTTTAGCGCCTTCTCACCTTTTTCTCTTTCCATCTGCATGTGTTTCCCTTTTTGTAAGCTTTCCCTTCTCCTCTTTATATACAGTTCCCACTGCCTTAAAAAACACACACATTGTTTGGGATACATCCACTCAGGACACCACCTATGTGAACTGATGCCTTCAGGCAGAAGATACAGGGCAATGAAAACAAGGACAAATTAACTAAATTCTCTCCAAGGCGAAGGAAACTGCACTTGATAACAACAGGAGATCAGAATATGTGCTTAGTCAAATTCAAAGGATTGGGCAATGTGTTTGCTTATTGTTGTGTCCAACACTTCCAGGTACCTGGCCAATCACAAGACAGTTGGGAAAGCTCTCGTTGGCTGGCCAATCACAACACAGTCTGTCTTCTGGGGGTGAGATTTTTTATTTTTTTTATTTTTTTCTCGAATAACTTTCAAGATCTGGCCGTTATTTACAATTTACTGCATGTTAAAGTAATGTATTAACAATTTAAAATGAAGAAATACAACCAAAAAATATATATAGGAAAAACACTGTAGTACCAGATTGAATAGTATAAAACATTTAAAGGGACACTGCGTAGTATTTATGAGTTTATATGACCCAAAATCCACTTTTTTATACATATTTGCTCCTGCATTGTCTAGTTGCTGTATAATAGTTTTTGTTTAATTTTGGTAGTGTTTCAAAAAGTCAGGGCCACTGTTGCATTGCCACTGTTAGCAGTGAGACGCCATTTTCTACTGAAGCCTGTATGGACAAACCAGAGAGAACAAATCGAGCGCTGAGACGAGGCTGAGAGCGGATCTTTTTACGCGCTTAAAATGGAGGACCACACATATTTTACAGCGGATAAAGGAACACCAGTACCTGACCGTACGCCCGCACCACGGAGAAAGACGACGAGGACGACATTTGACCGGCTGAGGATACCGTAGTGCTCAGGGAAGGGAGGGGGTGAGCGGAGGAGCAGTTTGTTGTTGTAAATTTCATCCTCTCCTCTAGATGTCACTATAAACTACTTACTTCACCTTTAAAATAATCATTTGTTTGAGTCTTTATCTCAATGTCCAAAAACAGCCCAAACAATGGAAACTATGTACGGGCGTTTTTTTCAAATCTCTCCTCTCTGGCGACAAAGACGCTGATTATCGTAATAATAACCACATGTTGGCTTTGACTTGCAACTTCTCAGTGTTCATAAAATTTTATTTTGCTCTACAATGACGATAAATATTCCATTATACCTCTTACTTTAATTTTCCTTTCAAGCCCTCTTGTGCTTTCTCCTTCTTTTGCAGAATCTCTCCTGCCCCCCCCTGTCAGGTGTAAGACTGCTGAATATGGGAGTCTCTGACAGCTGCCGGGGATTGTGCAGAGCAGAGATCTTGCTTGCCCTCTTGTCAGCTGTCTGCTGTCTGTGCTGTGTGACCGGGGTGACGGGGTTATGACATCCTTTGTGGAGAGACATGTTTTTGATGTTGTTCTGTCAGTCAGGGGTGGAGGGAGCAACAATTCTGGGGTGGGCGGTGGTGGGGGGGTTGGGGGGGGACACCTTCACACTACATAATATTACAAGCAGCCTGCTCCGCGTCGATCGCATTAGACTTCAGCAGCAGTGCAGAGCACTCCGATGTAGAAATCAACTACATGGCACAAATGTGTTTTTGCTTTAGAGAGTACTATATTTGTACTGTGTTGTCACTGCGATTTTAAGAGCTGCCGCTTCACATTTCACTTTGACTGTAGAGCGAGTGAAGAGGGAGGTTTAGAGGGTGGAAAACAAAGTTCCCTCACAAAAACAGACAGGGAAAGTCACACTCACCCAGGTGTGAACCAAAATTTGATTTTGGCTCGATGCTTATGTGTTGTTGTTGTTTTCTAAGACTGACTTCCCTGATGCACAGTAAAATTCATAACCCCACATTTGATGTTAATCTGCTGGAATTAGTGGAAAAACAGACGAAGCACTGAAGCTTGGTGTTCACTGCATTGAGCTTGACATCAGTCTCTAAAGTGGCCAAGTGTAATTACCGTGAATTAGCTGAAATTCATGCTAATTAGAAGTTAGTCACATGAGCCCCGTGTCATAGCTGCCTGTTTTCTGCTTTTTATCTTCTTTTTTAAATGTATTCATAAAGACAATAACTCAGTTAATGCCTTTATATGCCTGTCAAATTTTAGTTAGACAAAGATAATAATTTGGTTTTGTTACTGTGATGTAAACACATTAGTCTGACTAAAATTGAGGTAGTCTTAGGGCCAATTCCAATTCCTATCTTAACCCTCAAGCTTAACCCTTAATCTTAACTGGCCCTCAAAACCAAGTGTTGAGGGTTATTTTGTCACTTAGAAATGGGACACCATGGACATTTTTGAGAGTGAGGGTTAAGATTGAGGGTTAAGCAAGGAATTGTGTATTCGATTGCCTAAACTAGATTAAACTGTGCGTGTAAATGTGCCGAGTCAAAGGAGAACATCCACTCTAAAGTACGGTGGCCCTGAGGTGCAAAACACAAACAAATGATTTGTGTTTTGTGATTTGGGTTTGTGTTGTTTTATTTATGTTTGTGTTTTGTGATTTGCGTTTTTTTTTTTTTTTTAATCTGCATTTATGTTTTTTTTTATTTGCATTTGTGTTTTTTGATTTGTGTTTTGTGATTTGCATTTCTTGATTTGCATTTGTGTTTTTTGATCTGCGGTTTTTATTTTATTTGCGTTTTTTTTTATTTGCGTTTGAGTTTTGTTGTGTTTGTGTTTTTTATTTGCATTGGTGTTTTGTGATTTGTGTTTATGTTTTTTGATTTGCGTTTGTGTTTTTTGATTTACGTTTGTGTTTTGCACCTCAGGGCTACCGTACTAAAGGCCCTAGTAACCTTCCGCAGAACTTGGACCAAACGTGCACTGTACACATGGTGCAAATTGCCATGCTGCCCGAATGGTCTTTCAGCTGTGAGCCACTCAGACCAGACGTGTTTGAGTCGCAGCATTGTTCTCTTCGGAATGCGTCCTACTCACTGCGGTGTGCACAGCATGTACATGGAAGTATGCCACGGGCTTCACAGTCCTGGGTCGTCCAAACAGCATGGGAGAGGAAGAATTGGTCTGCAAATGTATTTAGTACTCTCTGATGTTAAAGTCAGTTTAAATTCTGCTTTTGTCACTGGACTATAATAGTCGTCACTGATGGGGCTTCTTCATACGCAGATTGAATGCACACAGACAGATGGGGAGGATTCACACTACACAAACACATCTGATCTTGTTAGACAACAGAGGTAGAGGCAGGGAATAACGCTCCCCCATGTCTCACACATGACTGCCCGTCCACAGCTTCAGTGTGGGCAAACTCAGTTCAGCCTTTGTCAGTTGACAGGGTGAACGTCTCTGACATGTTCAGTGATTGGACTGGCTCGGGCTTTGGATGCTGATTGGTCGCTTCAATCCGCTTTTACCTTGTCAAAGATGTCAACAACATTGGGGACCCGTTGTGAGAGATTGCAAGTCCGCAACACATGGAGTGATTGAGTGATGATCAGAAAAAGAGAAAGAGAACGTTGAACAAAAAAAAAAAAACAGGCTTTTTGAGGACAAAGTTCTCAGACTGAAAATGGCTCATCTCCTCACAGACATGCACCATTAGAGAGAAACAACAGGGGTTCTTGTCTAATTTCAGAATTTTTTTTTTCTAACTCCAGGACTTATGGCCATTAAGAAAACACTACTTGTCACATTAAATGTAACTGAGATTAATCTGTGGGTTTTCAGCTAATGTGTATGTTTTTCATCATAGTGTCACTCCCTTGTGGCTCATTGTGGTGGTGTTCCTTCATTATGTCTATAATGATGTAAATAGCAATGACTATAGTTCAGACATTAGTGGGTTAGACGTAAATGAGAATGGAAATAATTGATTTCCACCTAACAAAGGTCACACTGAATATACAAAGTGTATAATAATAATCACGGAAAATTAAATGAAATCCTTCTTGCTCGGCGAGACAGTGGCGTGCCCTCGTGTTACCCCACACCTCAGATGAGCCTGCAGAACTTTATTCTCACCGTTCTCTCTTTCAACATTTGTTTGGTATCACACTCGCTCACTTATGCTTCTGTTATGCTTCTGCTTTCACTTAGTCAACTGTGATGTGAAACACATGAGTCTGTTTCCACAGACATGAAAACAAAACACTGTTATACTGAGAAGAAACAAAGAGCGAGTCATGTGGAACTCACTCACTCACTCACTCACTCACTCACTCACTCACTCACTCACTCACTCACTCACTCAACTTCTACCGCTTTATCCTCCATATGAGGACATAACATACAGTGCACAGTGGGATACAGCCTGTACAGGTCACCGGTCCATCATACGGACACACAGAGACCAACAACCATCCACTCTCACACTCACACCTACGGTCAATTACAGAGTGTCCAATTTGCCTAATTCCCAAATCTGCATGTTTTTAGACTGTGGGAAGAAACCGGAGAACCAGGAGCAAACCCATGCACACACAAGGAGAACATGCAAACCCAATGCAGAAAGGACCTTGTTCAGCTGGGTCTTGAACCTGGGTCTTCTTGCTGCTACAGTGCAGTTAAAAGTTAAAGAGTTCACAGACTGAAACTTTAAATGGTTCACTTTGTGACACGATATGCCAACATTTCTATTACTTGTTCAAATACAAAGGTTTATTTGTCAACGTAAACACATCCCTTAATATAATGGCTGCAATTTAGACTCTAACGCCTCTAATGTAGGTTATCCAGTGATATACCGCTGCAGCCTCATTCATCAGTAATACAGTTACTGAGACTACATTAGAATCGCTCCCAACAATCGGTGTGAGGCAGACACAGTGGGTGCTGGCTTGTACATTTAATGGTAAAAGGTGGAAAGTGCATTTTAGAAAAGAGCTGCTTTTGTTTAAGATGCACTGAAAATGCGTGTCTCATGCAGGCAGTGTGGCTGTGAACACGGGGTGGCCAAATGAAAAGCAGAAAGTTCAAAAAATTCATTGTGGCTCAACACTTTGCTGCTGCGACGATTTGTGGGGTGGATCCAGAAGGTGGCAGTAATGCAGTTGTTTGCTTATGATCAGTACCTAGAAGAGGAAGAAGAAGAAGAAAAGGAGGAGGAAGTAGAACAGGAAGTGGAAGGATTAACATATGTTGTGAAGGGTGGTGCAGTTGTCCCAATGCTCAAGAAGCTGAGTTTTAATTGGAAGTAGTGATGTTGAGGACTGAATGTGAGTTGCAGCGACAAAAGCAAAGGTAAGACATGGTTTCTGTTTATTGCTGTTTGAAGCGCATGTGTGTTTTGCTTTACTTTGGCTGCTGGTTGTTGAAGATTTTTTTGCAAGAGCTTGTGTGTTGCATGATGCCAAAGTGGTTGTGGTCCCCTGGTTTGTGTACGGTGTGTTTATCTTTAGGTTTTGCTGATTTAGCTGCTTGGCTTTGTGTTGTATTTATGTGAAAATGGCTTTTCTAATGAAATTTGAAATTCAATTTTTTTTTCGAAATAATTTTTTTTCGAAATAATTTTTTTTACATAAGGACACAACTGGATAGGCTGTTGATACAATTCTGATCTGAACTAAAATAAATATAGTCTAGGGTAGATCCTAGACATAATGATCACAATATAAATATCTTCATTACCAATTACAAGGATTCAATATAGACATTTTTTTTTTTCAAATGGGAACAAACTGTTTTTTTTTGTTTTTTTTTATGTGATGTTTATCACAATAGTAATCGATACTGAGTTTTTAAATCATTCTAATCTATATGGATCTATATGTTACTATCTACACTTAGGTTAGAGATTAAAAAAGCAGCAGAACTGCTCACTGACCTTCTCTGGGGCTAAAGTATAAATCACGTAGCACACTTTCATCATTTATCCCCAGACTGGGAGAGTGAAGCACTTATTCGTCTTCTTAATTTTCCATCCTGGTGCTCTGTAACACCTGCCTAATTAATCGTGCAGTTTGACAACAACAAAAGCACCACACACACACACACACGCACACACACATGCATTTTTTGTGACTCAGAGACAGTAACACACACTCCCAGTTTTCACCATCAAGAAACGACACACTATATGTTCAAATGAGAGATTTCTGTTGATGCAACAGTTTTAAGGACCCATGCTGACTTTTAGTTATTTCTCACCACCTGTTTTTTTTTTTGTTGTTTTTTTTTTTTCCCCCCATCTCCTTGTTCTAAATAGTTCAGCATTTTCTCACCTGCCTCTGAGCTTTCGTGGTTCTGGCTCTTGGGCTTTGTGAAAGCTGCTGCTTAGAGATTGTTTGCAACCAGAGACACTTCCAGCTCAGTTCCAGGGGAAAGGAAAAGCAATTCTATGCTTGGGCCACAGTGAATCCGTCTCTGTCAGTTCCGCTTCTTGATGCCCTCAAATCACCCACCCCACACCCCCCACCCACCCGTTCGCTCTCCCATCAACCCTTGCTGTTCTGTGATCAGGGAGTGGGAGACCATCAGCCTAGGAGTGAAATGAGGATGCACGTTTATATGCTCCCTTACCATACGATCCTCCTTGATGTCATTGCCATTGTCATTGTCACTGCTGTTCCCTGGCACTTCCAATTACCCACATTGCAATGAAACCCTATACTTCATGCAGGAGTAGTTGCAGCGTATACAGTTGTGATATATCTCTTCTTTCTGTCCATCAGACTTCATGATGTTTGCTGTCACGTTACAAAGATGGAAATTAATTAATCGTGAAATTATTATTGAAACACAACTAATTAAAAGTGTGATGGAAACAAGTTTGCTAAATTGCGTTGGTGTCCGCTCCGTTTTCCTGGTACTAAAAATAATTTCCATTTCATTGTTATGCCAACTGTTTCTCAGAACTGTTAATATCTCTGATACTTTATATAATAATATAATGTGAACATACAGCAATCGACCTTTTTGCACTGCAGTGATTTTCCCACATTTCCTCTCATAAGTTAGATGATCAGGAGATCTGTGTGGCCTCCAGTCAATACCTGTGATTTGATTGTAACTTTACCTTTTTGCTCCTCTCCCTCTCCATTGCCTGGAGACTAAATTTGTTGCTTTGCCTTTGTAGAAAACAGTGACACATAATTTTTTTAGAAGTGATGAAGGCACACGGAATGATTGATGGTAACATATTGGATGGGAAAATAACGTTCTGGACCGTTAATTTTACAGAGTCAAGGAAGCAGCCTCAGACTGTCAACACAGGAAATGAGTAGAATTTATCTCTGGCCAAGTGTCTGGGTAGCTCTCTCTCCGCACTGGATGCATTTATAGGGGCCACTGTGATGGTTTTCAAAGGTTGTGTAGTACACGAGGTACACGCTTTAAGATAAACATAGAGTTGAGCTGACATTATTATTGCCTGTTATAATTATTATTGGTTTTATTGTTAGTGCAGTAAATGGGAGAGCATGCAAAAAATGCACCAAGCTCACGCAGAGGTCATCTTAGGGGTGACGGTTGATCAGCGAGTGGTCTTTCAACTGGAAGGTGGGTTTGATTCCCGACTCCGCTGCTCCCGATGGCTGTGCCGGTATCCTGTGGATGGGTACGAATGATGTGTGAGTCGCACATGGATAGCGCTGTATGAATGTGTGAGGGAGTGAATGGGTGAAACTGTTAGTGTGAAGCAGATTTGAGTGGTCATCAAGACTGGAAAAGACTAGTTTCCATCAAGTCCAGCTAGATTTAATATCATTTTACTCACTTTCAAAGCATCAAATGGCCTCAATGATATCTATATCACCAAGTTCTTGATCACTGAGATCAGCTGATGGAGCCCTTAATTTGTAGCAAGAGGAGATTAGAGCTCCAACACTTTAGAACTCTCTCCCTAATGACTTCTGACAAATTACATCCCAAACCTTATTTAAATCCCGTCTAAAAACCTTAATCTTTATCAAGGCTTTTGGGAACAACCGACTTTACATATATAGATTGAAATTCCTGTTCGCCATTCTCATTTATTTTTATATATTAGCCTTCTTTTCTTAATTGCTCCCTGTCTCTCTCCGTCTGAGTCTGGTTCTGCCAAAAAATTCTTCTTGTTTAAAAGGGAGTTTTTTTTTCTCGTACCAACTGCTTGCTCATTGTGGGATCTGTTGGGTTTCTTTGTTTTTTTCTGTCCATACATAGTGACCTGGGAGATTTATACGGCTTTGATTTGAATTTCCCAAAACATGCAGATTTGGGGATTAGGCAAATTGGACACTCTAGATTGACCGTAGGAAGAGTGAATAGTTGTTTGTCTCTATGTGGCCCTGTTATGTGGCCTCCCTTAGACAATTCAGACGGCTCAGTAGATGGACACCACAATTTAATTTGTTTTTATTAACAAAACTCATTATTTGAAAATAAAGTGAACAGAAGCAAATGGTTGAAATGTTTTTTTTTTAAATGTATATTATTTGTCTACACAAACGACAGCCATGCAGATGTAGATGTGGTAATTTAAAGATGTAAGATGTAAACATTTCTGCATTAAAATATCTTAAAACTATAAGACTAATGGTATATTGTAGTAGTGCACTTACTTTAGCTAAAATTTCCCATAACACTTTTTTTTTTAAATCCATAGAAATCCATTATTTATGATCATGGTAGTGGTTCCATTTCATTTGCGTTGCCTTTGAATTATCACCCATGCTCTTTACTGACGTCATTAAAACCGGGTCTTTTTTGTTGTTGTTGTTGTTTTGATCGAGAGAGCTCTAGAAGCAGAAATGGCATACTTTGCATTTAAATACATCATGGGGAGCAACTACTGAGTTCAGTGGGTCTTCCAAGGTCAGGGTACTTCACTGCATTTCACCGCATTATCTTGTGGGGTGGTTACATGCCAGAAAAAAGCCGTTTACATTAGCACATGTGCCATAGTGATTAATATGCTACTGCATCTGAGTTAGTGGCTCTGTTCTGCTCTACTGAATCCTACTCACCAGCAAACCCACCCATACATGTGTAGACTGTAGGCCCCTTCCCAAACGAGTCTTCTTTAGTCTAAAGTGAAACAAATTGATTGAAAGTATACGGGTAATAGAGCATAAAACATTATCCCACCATTTTCAGTTATTATACTTGTAGGCATGGCAAGGGTATCTGAGGGACACTTCTTTGCAATTAATGGCTCATCAGACGAGTCATAGACGCATCCATGTCACCTCAAGAGTGTTTTGTTATATTCCTCAAATTTCTCTGTGTCATTTTATTCTATGGTTCAATTCTGTGTTATAAGCGAATGCCCTGTAGATTCTGGATGTATCGTAGCCTCACTGCCGAGGATTTCTGGACTGTTTCAGATTGTCTCCATGAGAGCAGAACAGAACTGTATTTTTCCCTTTGACAAGTCTGTCTCCTCTCACATAAGTCACTGTCAATGGCCCGCGAGTCAGGAGAGAGGTGTGAGGGAATCATGCACCCTCTCGCCCTCTCCGCTGCAGATAAATCTCGATGTTAGGTGTGACAGCACGAGTGTCTCCCACCGTGGTGAGGTGCTGTTGGTGATGATGTTGATGTTGTTTCAGAATTTAATATAAAGCTGAGCACACACTCTGTTTATTGCCCGATTTTACCCATGATTCACAGTTGGGCAGTGTCTGCACCAGTTGGCACTAGTTGGGGACAGTCGGCATGGCGAGTTGGTATGTGAGAGGTAAACATGTTGCTAACAGCCAAAGAAAAAGAGTCGGTTAAGTCTGGAATATCAAAACAACAATGGGGATGTTTCTTTCAACAACAAGTATATGGACACAGAGCTCTATTTTTCTGCTTTCCAGTATTCATCCATCCGTCTTCTATCGATTTATCCTCCACATGAGGGTTGCGAGCAGGGTGCTGGGCCAATCTCAACTGACATAGCGCGAAAGGCGGGGTACACCCTGGACAGATCGCCATTCCATAGTTTTTGAATTTTCTAGATATCACTAATGGTCTAGGAGTTACGGAAATTAGAAGTACGCACACCAAATCCTGTCGGTGATGACAGAATGGTCACAGAAGGGTTAAACTGTCGCTCTCTTAGACATGGTCGCTCTTGCAAGAGTTTGATGTCTTCAGTTGGTTTGACAAATCAAGTAGTCTGTGATCCCTCATCATCAGGTGCAGTCGTGAAATGTGTTAAACCGACCCTGAAACCCTGTTAACCCTGAAAAAAGACAAAATAATGAGATTCTTTAGTTTGCGTAACTTGTATTTTCAATCTGGTCGATATAACCTATTGCTCATTGTATGCACATTGTTTGAAATGTACCTTTGTGAAATGATGTAGACATGTTGTCCACATTATACATAGAGATAGATGACTTCAATATTATGGCAAGGGACTGTATCCCATAAAGTAGTCATATTTTGTAGTTCTGTTTGTGTCATGGTTTCAACCCGTAACATGAAGTTCCATAGGGCCAGTGCAGGCGGTGTGGAGTATGCCATTCATCCTGTAAAATGATGTACTATCAAAATGATCCTGGCAACAATATTTAAAGGTGGAAATCCTACATTGTGTTGGGATTCAGAGATATTGCCAGGTTCATTTATACACATGGCAGGTGCTGACAGACACTTTTTTGCCTGTCACACATCTACAGTATGTTAAAATAGGTGTCAAATCTGTTCCCACATAACATCAGCACTCACCTGCACTTGCACAGGCAGACTAGGTGTCTGGTGCACAAGACTGGGCTATGAATACAGTGTCATGATGTGTCATAATGTTGAGAGTTTCCACAACTGCTGCAGTGCAAATAAGACCTTGAATCCATATTCATGCTTGAATGCGTATGCATATTATCGTTTAGTTTAGAGCTGATCAATATATCGGAACTGTTCCTGATGCTCATTTTCTTTGGCCAAGAACGTTGTTTTTGTTTGTGTTTTCTCATTTTCTCCCAGACGAGTACACTTCCCTCATATCCAAATGACTTGGTTGGCTGAAAAATGAGCAGAGAATTGGTTTGACAACTGCAATGAGAGACGTTTCACTTCAATTAAAATAAGAATGTGTGCACAAATTTAGGATTTAAAGTTCCAGTGCTAAACCTCTATTGCCCCCGGTGGACCTCTGAGTAATTGCCATAAAGCTCTGGTTCTGATTTGACCTAGTTTTTTTGTTTTCCTCCCTTCACCCCTCCCCAGTCACACACACACACATGCACAAAGGGAGATGGGGAGAACGAGAGATAGCGACAGATGGAGACAGACAGTTTTTTTGTATAGTATTTTAGTCAGTTCTGTAAGTTGTTTATCTGTCTTTTACTGCAGCATGTTTGTGAGAGCCTAAATTCACGATTGTGATAAAAATGTGATTGTGAACTCTTACAGAATGTCTAGACTTACTTTTAGCCATAGTGCTGCTGGATGGAGCATGTCTCACTTAAAGGTACAATATGTAGTATTTATGGGTTTATATAACCCAAAATCCACTTTTTTATACATATTATGTGCTCCTGCATTGTCTAGTCGCTGTATAATAGTTTTTGTTTCATTTTCGTAGTATTTCAAAAAGTCATGTTAAATAACATGACCGCGGACCGCGGTTGCATAGCCACCGTTAGCAGCGAGACGCCATATTTCTACCGGAGCCTGTAAGGACAAACGCGAGAGAACAAAACAAGCGTCTCTTTACTTGTAGCGGAAGTCCCGCCTCCTCTCTCTCCGCTTCGTCTGCTACGACCGCGGTAGCTCGCTCTCTCCCTCGCCTCACGAACCTCATCTGCTGACACGGAGAAAGACGACAAGGACGACATTTGACCAGCTGCGGATACCGTAGCGCTCAGGGAAGGGAGGGGGTGAGCAGAGGAGCAGTTCTTTGTTGTAAATTTCAGCCTCTCCTCTAGATGGCACTATAAACTAATTATTTCCCCTTTAAGTCACAGGCTGTGCTTCTTTGGCCTTGCCTGCTCATCTGAGACATAAAATGAGACATGCAAACATAAAAACTGCCTCACTGAGAAACACGAGAGCGTCGTGTGGAGCTGATTAAATTAGCATTGTGTGAGCTCGTCTCCCAGTGGTTTGATTGTAAGAGACATTTGTTGATATTCAAAAGTTACAAACTGCAGCTTTAACTCGAGATAGTCCAAGGCGTGCGAGTGTCAGTCAGTGTTGCGACATTCAAATTACATCCATATCGAAAAAGTCTTTGGCTCTGTGAAGCCGCTCACTTCTCGATAACCGTTATTAAATAGCTTGAACTCTGGCATTCTCTCCCTGCAGCAGATGAGCAGCGCTGCCACAGAATGGTAAATTATGAGCATATATGTTGAAGAGAGCCAGAGTGTGGTTCTGTTGTCAGGATATGTACACACACACAGCACCTGATACCTTTTACATAGAACAGACAAAATCTTTTGTTTGATCCATCCCCTATTAACGTCCTGTCAATCACTCCGACTCCTCATTTCAGGCTAAAAAAATGAAGATGGCCTGAATCCTCGCTTGTATAGTCTTGAGGGCTTGAACTCAATCTGTGTTGCAGGGAAGCCAATGCGTACACACACCAAACACAATAAAAAAAAGACATTGTGGAGCCTGGGTATAGCAGATTGCTACACAGTGATACTGTTACACCCAGGAGAGAAGGCTTGAATATCAGGAAACTAGCTATTATTACCACTTTGTTTGTAATTTCAGACAAGACCTGTCGTGTCGAGTTGAAACTAGTGAGTGCCCTCAAAGCAAAAAGCTGGTGAGTAGTCTCAGCTAGTTAACATGTACGTACACCATCATAAATGAAGTGGCATGTTGACACAGTATCACCATGTTCACAAATCTCTAACATAGGAATCATCTGCAACTGCTGCAAATAAAGTCACAGTTTAATGAGGCAGATATGAAGTCAAGCAAGGGAGCGATATAGCGTGATGCAACATGCTTGAATAAATCATTATCAACATGATTATGGGCTGTTCTCCGTACTTTACAGTGTTTTCCCATGAATATTATTATGATTTTTGTGACAAAACTTGTTTTCAGATTTGTTCATTATTATTTGAAAATCCGAACAATCCAGCTTGTAAAGGATGTTATTTTGTGTTGAGTAGGTAAAAGGGGGCGCATTCAGAAGTTTACTGTATACTTAAGTAATTATTTATTAACCGTAAGCAATATTATCATTGCGGTAAACGATGTTATCACGTTTCTGCACGTTTTCCCTCATATCTTGCATCATAAATACCCTGTGCTTTTCTTCTGCTACTGCGAAATGTCTGCTGTGGAGACTCTTATTTCAAATATATTTCAGATGTATTCTCTCATGTAGGATAGCAGCGTATATATGATATGATTAGCCATAAGAGGACAATGGAACGATAGAGTAGTCTGATTAAAATGTGTAGAATCTTTGTCCTCATAATTAGGGCTTGAATAATTCTAACGAAGCGCCACATGACGCTACTTGCCATTGACAGGTTATTATTCAAAGAAACTGATTTTCTGTACAACTGTTAATGCTCTTAAGTATTTTCCAGGAATCTGAAGAGAACTTAATGTTAATTCTTTCATTTCAGCCCAACTATCAAGATAATCTGCTATTTGGGTCACGCTGGTTTAATTGACTATTCATATGTGGCTGTTGAGTTTATACAGTTGTGTGGGTTTAGTATTGTAGCGTTGGAAATATCATGGGCTGAAATGTATTCATATATATATATATATATATATATATATATATATATATATATATATATATATAAAATGTATGTGTGTGTGTCTGCATGCATTAAACATACTTGATTCTTTGACAGCCTGAGGATATGTGCTATGCTGGATGTTTGACATTATGAACAATATGGGTGAAAGCAATTGAATAAACCATTTTAATAATAACAATTTGCCAACAAGATTATCTGTCACTTTTTTTTAGCTCGGGTATGATAGTTTCAGTAAATGTCATTGGTGAAAGGATTCAGGACTCTGTTTTGTATTTTACTCCATAAATTTAAATATAATTAACCTTGCTCTATCCTCGTAAGAGTTTAACAGTGGACCTTACAACGTGATATAGTGGCTATGTGACCAAGAATTTACAAATTGAGAGATAATTAAAAAGGGATAGATCTCAAACCAGGGCCTCTATAATGACCCTTCAAAGACATAAACAACTCTCGTTATGACTGCGCCAACAAAGTCTTTATCAAACCCTTGTATAATTAACAGGATCAGCATAAACGTTAGAACCCATTGATCCTCCAGTTTTACCACCCACAGCTGGCTGAGCTCATGTGCCCTGAAGTCTCAAACCATAACTTGTACTCGATTTAGTGGCTTTTAAACCATCAAATCGTGGTCATGTCAGAAACTGTGCTAGAAATGAGGATGGGTCCAGAATTTAAAGGTTCAGGGAAACTTTCAGAGGAAAAAAAAAAAAAAGTTTTCACACAAAATCCAGTTCTTCTGTTTTTCCCCATTAAAGCTAAAGTCCTTGTTTTGATGATGTTCCATCATCTACTTCAGATGTTGTGAGATGAAAGTTCTGTCCATCTGTTAAACTCTAAAACTTCCCTCAAGCAGTCTCTTCTGGTGTTCCTAGTCCTTTTAATGGACAAGTGGCTCCAAGTACGCAGCAGAGATGGGATCAAGTCACACAAGTCTCAAACAAATCCCAAGTCCTTTTGTTTTGAGCAAGTCAAGTCACAAGTTATGTCAATTCAGCTCAAGTAAGGCCCCTTTACACTTGGGATTAGAATGTGTTTCCTGTGATTAGATAGCACTTCACCACATGCATTTGCACCTGGTGTTAACATGCGTCCCCGGTGTCCACATCAAGATCCTAACTCACGGTCATCCCCCCTTGCCATCAACGTATTTCCGTTCAAGTAGTTGTTGTGGGTGGAGCGGAGATGCACTGGAGATGCAATTGGAGTCTTGTTGCGTTTACACTTCAGTGTTCAGTTTAGTTTGGCAGGCCAGATAAACATCCGTCCTCAATGTGTCTCGGTCCCTGCTTCTCGTCTCAGTGTGTACTTACAAGTGGTCAGACACAATCTGATCTCAGAAAACTCTTTTTAATGCCTGGTGTCAAGGGAGGCATTGAGTTCTGTGATAAGTCAAGTCCCAAGTCAAATCATCCTATTATGAAATAAATGATGCGTTGTGTTTTTAAGTCTCGTTGGGGGAGAAAGACAGAATCAATTTGTGTTGATGGTCAGTGTTGATTCTAAGGGCCAATTCCAATTCCTATCTTAACCCTCAAGCTCAACCCTTAATCTTAACTGGCCCTCAAAACCAAGTGTTGGCTTTTGACAAAAGATCGTAAAATAAAAATAAATGTTACGCAACAATGACGTCAGTAATCCATAATATGGGCCTAAACTAAGATAATACAATGGTTTTCATAATATTTTTTTTATCTCTATTAACAAAGAAAATACTTAATTTGTATCGCACTCGCTTCGCTGCTTTCGATGCCATCTTTCTTATGTGAAAGGGCGATACAGCCCTTAAACTTGCCCCCTTAACTTAATTTTTCTGAGAATCGGGACAGCACTTGCACTAGCGGGAGCACACATTTTTGAGATTTGAGGGTTAATCAAGGAATTGAAATTCACCCTAAGACTGAGGGATTGAGCTATGGGAAACTCTGGGAATGTTAGGTGCACCAGTGCGACCACAGAAAAAAATCTAGCTGCACTCCAAACATCTGTGTTGTAGTCTGACTGTCAGAAATCTTTGATGAGCACGTCTTTGCATCCAGCACTTCAGCGCCGTCTTCCTTTGGATGTGGAGTTTTTGAAGCTGAAGGTGACGACTCTTGGCACCCCTCTAGCAGACACCGTGATATCAGATAACTTATTTTATATTTACGAAAAACATAAAACAAACAACATCCAAGTAACAAGTAATTCATGTCTCAAGTCAAGTCCCGAGTCTTAAACTTTCAAGATTTCAAGTCAAGTCATCAAAACGGTCTCTGCGATATATTATGCCGACACTGCTCAAGCAACACTTTACTTATCCTCCTTAATATATTGCAGGATGTAAAATGGAGAAAGTACTCAATGTAAACCCATGCGAAGATTCCCACAGTGTCAATACAGTCACATGTCTCACAACGTTAACAGGTTGTTTGTTTTTATCTTTAGTTTTTTTCTAAATCCTGAATCCAGATCTGTAGCCAGATCAAAACCAACATTTAATCATGTCTTCCCTGTGCCATTACCTACGTCACAACAATTAAAATGAATCCAAATCTGCCCTTTACCTGATGAGTTATGCTGCTCACAGTCAGAGAGACAGACAGAGTTAATACCGCAGGGCTGCTTGTCTGTGGATGTTAATACAACAGACCGAGGGCTCTACCAGATGAGATTACAGGGGGTTCTGCCTGAGTTACAGCATCCATTTGGTCCGTAGCCCATGTCCAGAGTGCTTCTTCTTGACTGCTAGAGGGCACATAACAATACTCCAACACCTGTCATTGACACAAAATTGTCCTTCACAGCACCGGGCTGAACAAGCAGCCTACGGGTCTGAAACAATACCACAGGTCTAATGATTTTATTTATAGCATTAATACAAGGCTGAGAGAGTTCTTCCTCTCACTCGCGTCCCCCCTGGGGCTTATAGGGTCGAGCGGCGGTGTCACAAATTGATGTGGCACATGACATTTCCAGAGACAATGACCCATGGCCTTAAAACTATACAGTGAGCATTAAAGGAACCTTCACTCCGTAAAAGTGCACATACGAGTACTGTGAAGCCTGAGTAACTTTGTGTTTGTCTGATACCCATGTAGAGCAGAGGTGTCGGGGGCCACAGGCAGAGCAGTCTGAAATAATAGCATAAACGACAAGAAGTCCAATGTGTTCCCTTTTTCACAAAACATATTATGAAAAGCCTGAAATGAACATTTACACACGTGCATTGCAATATACAGGTCACAGTGTTGTCGACAAAACATTTAGTCACAGGTATCTGGAACTAAACATTCTAGTATTTCACATTATGATTAGAACGTTCCAAGACCAAGACATTATTTTACTACACATCAATGTAGTATACCTGAAGCTAAAAATAGATTAGGAATTACTGTATGTGGAACCACATAATTGTAGTTGATTATCCTCAGTGTAGTGTCAACTTTCCTGCTCTGCTTCTGGACAGTGGTCGGGGAAGGGGAGATATTAACATATATATTAATATAACATATTAAATTAATATATATATTAAGATATATTCTCAACAGGCTTAGAACACAACACATATTCACCCCACTTCCTACTGACTAATGCTAACTCTGCCCGTACGCTCACTCTCTCTCTCGCTCTCTCCCTGCACGTATACACTCTTAAAGGAGCCGCAGCATTCTTACAACAGCAGTTTACACAGATTCATCTTGCAGGCCGGATTAGAACTACCGGCGGTTCGGTTCTGGCCCGTGGGCCGTATGTTTGACACCCCCTGCTATAGAGCATGTGCACATCCTTCGTGTCTGAGTGCCTTTCACTTTGTGCTTCATAAGGCACTGTTTCAGGGGGAAATTATACGTTTGTAGAGAGAAATCGGCAGATAACGGCGGAATATACATCCATGTTGTCTTGTTGTGGATGAGCCACACTCTGATGCTGCTTTCTCTACCTAAACTTACAGATCCATTATCATACAGGAGGATATTGGGACTGAGAAATGCGTCTTGCAAAGAAGAAGAAAACGTTAGAGATGGAGAAAAAACCAAGAAAACATACGGAACACGATACGTCTTCTACTGAAAGTCGTGCTGAATTTTCCAACACTCCACCATGACCTAAATGAGAGAGATGTCAAACTGTCAGCTGTGTTAAGCCACACACACACTCTCTGGCCTTGGAAGCATTCACCCATATCTGTATTTATTCATGCCTGTCCTGCCTGTCCCAGTGACTAATACCTTTCCTCCAAGAAGTTATGCATGAAAATGTGATCTTTTAGAAATTTCAGTATTTTTCTTTGATCGTTTTGTGAGTTTGATTTTGCCGAAGAAAAAGTTAGAAGAAGAAGAAGAAAAAGAAGCATTATTTACATATGCTTATGTAATCGACACACACATTTTGCATACACAAGTATGAAATACCTTTTCCTATTAGAAGAAAAAGAAAAACAATATAAATACCATATATCAATAAATAATGTACATTTGTGTATGAAGAGCAAATGAGAATTTAATTGAGATGAAACTAAACGGTTATTTTTATCAACATGTTTTTCCCTTTTGTCACATATTGCTTCTCTCAACATATCTCGATATTTTATTCAAGAACCGAGGGAACCATGCACACGACTGTGTCCGTACTCTTTTATAATTTTTTGATTTATAATTGCACCGGGATGCTTTAATTAATTCAGAGAGATTTATGTCACTTGTCCTAAAGCCTTCACCGCTTTGCTTGAACTGCTTAGAGTCAGGGCGTTTTTAACTGTAACACCGAGGAGCCTAAATAATATATTCAGATTTATGTTTTGAAGTGGTCTCAATCCATAAAAATCCAAGAAGCATGCGGTTAGATTTGTTAGAAAAAATGTCTTGAATACAAGAAGTGAAGGGTGCACTTGAGTTGAGAAGAAAACACGACTGAGCCGCTGACAGCACTCAGCAATAGGTCATGTCTCACTTTGATAAGGAGCGCTGCAGAACAAGGGTCTGAAGCCTGTTTGGAGGATGTCGTATTATTGAAATCACATTTTCGCAAACTGATGCGCATGATTCTTTTTTTTTCTATCTCTCTCTTACTTTTTCTTGCTCCCTCTCTTCCAAGCGAGGCACCACTGGTTTGGCTCGAGTCGGTGCTTTGCATAAAAAAGCCAGTGCTGGTAGAACAGCCTGCACTGAGCTCTCTCTCGGCTCCTTGAATTGCTGCGTTATAATGGCTTTCACAAACATCATCAGAAAACCCTCTGCCGGCAATAATGGGCCTCTATTCAATTGCTGGCTCACAATTATCCCACCAAGTGACATTGCCGGGTCTTTTTGGACATCCTCAATAATCATATCTCTCCTGCCCATGCGATCGTTATATTTTCACATTGCGACTGATCGGTAAACACACACACACACACACACACACACACACACACACACACACACACACTTTTCAGACAGGATTGATGCACACTCAGACCTGCACAAGTGCTGTAAATGAAGATATTTGCACCCACACAGTTGCACATGCACACAGACAAAGTACACAGCAGTTTATTGAGAATAATGGACAATTGGAGGCGGTAGTCTTTCAGTTTGTGTCATTACAGACTCTTTTTCTCACCAAGGAAGCCACACAGATTAAGGTAATAACTTGTTATTTATGTCTCTCTGCTGGTGACAGCCACACCACAGCAAGTCCATTTTCTGATTGTATTTCCCTATAATTTCACCGACTCCCACTGGGAGACAAAATGTCCCACAAGATTAACTTTTAAGTCACTGGAATAAGAGTGTGTGTTTGGTTAAAGTTAAATTCAAGAGTGGGATGTTTGCATTCCCTGACAAGGGAGATTTACTTTGAAGTTGTTTCAGGTAAACTTGATAAAGAGACGAACCTTCACTCCGCTTTTGTGTGGCTGTCTCCCCGACACAAAGTCCTTACTCAGTTAAATTTCCCCTGAAGATGGGGAGTTCAGGGAAAAAATAATAAAAGACTTGATAAAGGGATCTTCCAAGTTATTTTACATTCACAGACAGAATCTATTGATACTCTATTTTGTTAAAGTATGTGTTGTTTTTGAGCTTGGTGATTAATCATCATTACTGACACCATGTATGAAAGAAAGAGCAAACAGATGGCTGGGTAAAGCGATTTTGCTGCACAGACACAAAACACAATAGAACAGTATGTAATTGCGGCCATTACGTTGCACTGCACAGCTACTGCTTTCCCACACAGATTTTTCTTGATGTCGAAGGGAAAGCAGTTTAAAAAACATAACACAAACTAACGAAAAACAACATAATGTGTTTGTTAGTTTGCACTCAATAAAACCTATTCCGAAGAAAATACAAGATACTTTTACAACCGGATTACACTATTTCAATTCTGTAGTGGTTAAAATTAACTACTGGAGAAAAAAACAGGACAAATGTGTTCATATCGAGGCCGCTTAATAAGTGTCTCATTTGTCATTGTGCTCTGCATCTTGTATTGGTTTGAGGAGATAGAGATGAGGGTAATGCAGTTGAACAGGTGGCTGTTGCTGTTGTAGCCTGTGATTCTCTGCCTCAGCTGCTGATGCTCAGTTGAACTAAGGTCAGTGGCTGCTGTCACATTTCTACTTTCCTCCATTTGGCGTCATCCCATCCAGGGTCTTTGACAGGTGACATGGACCACTATTCGCAGCTAATAAATCCTGTGAGTGCCAGGTCACCAGCCAAAAATGATCATTGACCTGTAAAGTGATTAAGAAAAAAAAAAAAAAAAAAAGCAAAAACATTAACCTAGTTTAGGTAAATTGATGTAGCAAAGAGAGAGAAAAATCCTCCTAATGTAAACTGTGGTTGAGCAGGGTACATTTATGAGAGCATTACTGCCAGGTCTGCAATCAACTTAATGGGGTATTTTATTTGGAATCTTAAAACACAGTCACCTTTCACTCTCACGCCAACCTTACTTCCATGATTAGCGTCTACCACTTTGTTCTCTGTGGCTTCTTTGCTTTTAGATGTTAATCAATTTGGACAAATATTGAACCAAATAAATCACAGAAAAGTACTTTTATGTAATTGCAGTTTTCCCATCTAACCTCAGCTTCTTATGCATTCTCACAACTATCCCGGTAAAATGTTCAGAAACTGTGAAGCATTTGTTTATCCTTAATATTGTCCAAAAAAATAGTGAAATATAGAACATTCTGAGTGACTCACCATGGGGTGCAAAATAAGCCTGAGACTGAACGTGGCAGTGTCTCACTTGTCTTTAAAGTGAAATTTCTTTGCAAATCCTAAAAGAAGTCATGGTCCACTGGGTCTGATATGCAACTACAGTGAGACAAAATAATTTAAGATTAAGTATATTGGTGCTTTTTCACTGTACAGTTGTAGCACAACTCGGCTCGACTTTGCTCGTTTTCTTTTGCTTTTCCATTAGCGAAAGTACCTGCTCTGGTGAGGTTCCCGAGCGAGCCTAGCCAATACTAAAATGTGATGTTGACAGACTGTTGAGCGTGAAGAATCAAACCGAATAATGCCAAACTGTAGATCAGTTATAACGATTTAAAAATCCTGAAAACCTGCGTTCATCTCCAACATTCGGCAAGGAAACCTCAAAAACTCAATATTTAACAGATGAGTCTGGTGTATTTAGTGACGGCACTGATGAAAGACAGCGATCGTGAGCCGAATCACAACCTGTTCAGCTGTATTTCAGTTCAGAGACAGATGGAGTCTGTGCTCTGTTCATGCAGGAAGTCCTGAACTAATGTTTTTAATTAACCGATTCTAATGAAATAACGCAAATGACGTTCTGAAAATAACGTTGTGTTGCTCATAACTAGTTTATGTGTTTTTGTTGTGCAACCATGACGACCCTGTCTATTTTGAAGAGGTACTATAGCAATGGAAAAACCACGTTCCTGGTACCAAAAAAACGTAGAAAATATTGAAATTTGAACTTTTGCTTTTTCTTTGTCATTAGTGACCAATTAGTCATTGGTGAATAAATCCTGTTGAATTGTGCTAGATAGTAGCTGTAATAATATTTCTAAAGAAAAACGTCAAAAACCATTCATTTGTGTTACATTAAAGAATCACGCTGTGTCATTGTTGTCTGCAGTACTACAAACTCTCAGTTCAACTCGGCATATCAGAACATTATGGTTTGGAGCAGTCATTGCACTGAATCCATAAAGCTGACATGTTCCTGCATCATTGGAGTTTTTGGTGTTATTTTGAAACTTGTCCGACACATTTTTCTGAAGGACTTTTATCTCATTAACATCATACTTCACCCATAATATATGTTTCGGAGTATGAGGTTCTTACTCTCTAGATTTCAAAGGGTGTAAAAAAGGCTGCAACACATTTTATAGTTTGCCTATTCATAACAAATTTAGTCTGTAGTTGTATTAGATTCATAGTTCTTGCAATGTATTCCAGCAAGGACTATAGTGAAAAAAACAAAACAAACCACCCATGAAAATGCTTCAGCCTGATCTTGCAGCAGCATAATCTATTGCCAAATGTATGACCAAATATGACTAAACGCTGTTGCATAACTTGAGTTACCGATTGCATCTTCATTTTTCGTCAACTCAGCAAATTCATAGCTGTTTAGTTGAAGCTCATGTAGTTTCCCGTCTGTGCTTCAGAAAACAAGAACGGCTGATGTTCACTGAAACGCATTTGGCTCTGTCACAGTGAAAGAGCATTAAATCAGGATGTAAAAAGTAGTTTTCTTGATTATACTGTTTGAGCAACATGTCTGGTAACTAATCTGTCCACTTCACTGTGAATTCAAACCAACAGCAATCTGAGGGTGGGCCTGTCAGACATCTATTTAGCTTATGTGTAGATCTTTGAAGTGCCTAATTGTGCACTCGAAAAAAAACAGGGGGGAAAGAGCATGTATGTTCCCCCTTGGTGATACAGCCTGCCTTGGCAAATGCCAAAAGGATCAACCAGATGCTGAAACATCTGCGTGTTTAATTCGCTCACTGGAAAACCCCATATGGTGATTTTCCCCTTGGTGGTATGGGTAAAAGATAATTAATCCTATTATCAGTCATCGTTTCCACAGAGCTTCCCCCTCATAAGGCAAACATCGTACTTGTCGTCACATGGTGGCACAGTGTCGATTTCATTAATATGCCAGTTATTTTCTTAACTTACATTATTTTGATCGGGTTTCATACCAGCAAATTTGAATCCTTGAGACTCGCGATCTCAATCCCACTGGCGCTATTGCAGTTTTTCCAACTGGAAGTTCACCGACTTCTCCTGCAACCAAGCACTTAGATGATGCAGCTGTCAGTCATGCTTTTATGTGCCGTGCTTTATCATCTATGTTCTTCAAGATTGGGAACATAATTTACAAAATTGGCAACATGTGCTATTGGAGAAGACTAGAAACTCGGATAATGACAGGATAATGAAAAGTAGGATTATTTTTTTTCAGATTCAATTGGCATTGGCTAACCTACAATTGTTGCATCTCTTATATACAGAACTGTAGAAACTGTATAATTTCTTAGTGGGAACAAGCTGACATATCTGTGTCATCTTAACTTTTCCAGAACAGAAATAACTTTGTGAAGATAAGTCTATTGAAAGTTAATCTGTTGTTATTTGATGTCTAGAGACTCATTAAAGTCGAGCCCCCACCAAAATTACAAAATGAAATGCCCCCATTGAGCCATTGTATAATGTTTTAATCTCCTTAGTGATGGCAGAATGCATCATCTGGCCAAATTTCATCAAAACCAGACCTGTGGGGCCTGAAAAACTCCTAGCACATGAGACATCATGTTCAGCAGTAGCATAAACTCACCTGATTAATGTTCCCCTTTGGTTTCATGGTGTGAAAAACAAATAAATGTCAAGCACGAGGGCAAACTAAAGGACTGATGATCACCTGATAAAAGACGAATCTATTTTGGAACTCATTAGTTGCATACATGTTGTCCAAAATTCATTTTAGATGATGGAAAGATAATACATATGTAAACGTGGTTTTATGAATGAAACTGATGCTGTAACTATTTGGCTGTCTTCCTCAGGTCAGGAATCCTATTATAAAAATTAAATGCACCATTAATGACGCACACTGTATGAGCAGCACACGGATGGAGGTCATGCAAGGTACAGCCACTGCAAAGAAATGATGATGATGATGCATACAAAACAGCCCAGAAAAAAACAGTAATGACTAGAGAATTTAATAGTTACAGTTAGCCAAATAATTGCACTTAAGAATTTAACTGTAAAGAGCACTAATTTAATTATCATGGAAGTGAAGCTGGATGTAGGAGAATCATCCGGCTGCAGCCTGCGGCCACTCGCACTATATCTGTGTCATCAGAGACAGAGATTTCTCTCCAGTCAGACTTAACGGTTTTGTCAAGCAACAGACTTTTTAGGCTCTAATAACGCTCCACTAAAAAAGACATGCTTCTGTAATTTATTGTTAGTTATTAACCAACTCACTTTTATTTGAACTAATTGCATGCATGAAACGTGCAACGATCATTTAATGAATAAAATAATAACCTAGTTGCAATCCAAGGTTGTTGTATTTCTTTATAGCTTGACCCCAACCAGGTATGTTTAGCAAAGGAGAGAGAATGAGAAAAAAGATTAATGAAAACCCAGAACATGACCCAAAAAGACAGCTGAGTGTGCCCAACAGGATAAACAACATAAATTAAAATGGACCAGGCTAAGAAATAACACCTGCATACCTGGGTAAGGATGATCTATTATCCGATGGAGAAAATGCTATTTTCAAATGCCTGATGTATGTGGTTTTCTTATATGAGACATAAGTCTGTCTTTGGAGACTTAGTGTTGTCTACAAGACAAAAAATTATTTCTAAGGACTTTAAAATGAAGTTCTGGGATCAGTAGGTAGTAGACCACCATGTTTTCTCTTCCCCATTTTGGTACACACTGTGTCCACTTAGAGAGCATGAATCTGTCTTGGGTGAAGCAGCAGCCGAAAGGAAGGCTGTCTTCACACAGAGAATCAGTAGCCTGACACTAAATGGAGTCAAAGGGGCAAATATAAAGAGCTCTGAGCACCACTTCAAGGACCCTGGTGGGGAGCACAAGTTTCTGTGCCAGCCAGCTTCTCCCCACCACCTTTTTAAAATCTTCCATGCCAGAGGAAGAGCTCCCAGGGACAGCCCATCACACTTATCCTGGATAGTAGAAAATTGCTGTCAGGTAGCCCCTCATTGTACACTCTGCCTGTCCCAGTGTAAAGAGATGGTGGAGCAGCGGCAGGATCTCGCATTAGGGTTAAGGCCCTGGGGCTTGGGTACCATATCTTGCTTTGGAACTTTGACTTCATATGCTGTATGACTGACTACAGGCTGTTCCTCAGAAGCTCCTAACCCTTTGCCATTGTGGGACATCTCCCTCAACCCCCCCGAAGGAAGACGAAAGGTGGAAAACTTTCAGATGTAATACACTGAAGTCTGCAGTTGACAGTTAGTTTTTTTTTTGCCTTCTTTGCAAAGAGGTTGACCTCTACTTGGCCGAGGTGTCAACCTACAGGTGTAAATGCCACTTTGATGGTGGAGGTCCATTACTGTGCTGGGCCCACGGGACCCTGAACACACCTCTCCCTGACGAGAGAAGTTATTCTAACTTCTCAGCTGCCATTCTGATGATTGCATTTCACAGTTAACATCCAGAGGAGCCATAAGCGGGACTGTTAGTATTAGTCCAAAATTGACCACAAGAGACACAATGTCACAGATTCAGTGTTGGGTTGCTGCCATGCATCCATTTCCTCAACATTTGAGATCTTCACATTGATGACACACATGTCCCTGCTTTCCCAAATTCTGCTTACCTCTGCACTTCCTCTGCATAATGAGGGTAGCACGCCGTCCTCGGGGTCTTGTCCACCACATCACCTTCTTTAGACATCAGACTTGACCCTTGACTTGTTGAGTTGTAATTTGCTAAATGCAAAATAAGCATATACTTTTTTTATTTTAAGTGACAGTTGAACATTTCAGTATAGTTTTTATTGCTATGAACAGTGTCGGGCTTGCTGTTTTTAAATGCTAAATGTCTAAATGCTAAGCTAGTAGTTACTCAGGCTTGGAAATTGTATTTTGTTTTTTTCGCAACAAGAGAATGAATAAATGCATCATCCATGTTTCTTTTAAAGTAGAAAATATTAAAATGTCATATCAGATCATTTACTTCTCTGTAGTAAATCTGTGAGTTTGATTTACAACATTATTTAATGAGAACAAAGTGCATTATCGAAGCTGAACAGGCAGATAAGCTATCACACTCTATCACACACATTGCTCTGTCGTTCTTTAGATTTTTATGTTAATGTTTTCATTTTTGTTCATGGCTTAGTCTTTTTTTTTTTTTTTTTTTTTTTTTTAATGTTTTGTAATGTTTAAATCTTTCATCATCTGATGAATTCAAAACCCATTACAGTCTATTCAGTGTAATACTGGATTTCAAGCTTCCAGCCAGGCCTTTAAATCTATTTGTGGCCTTGTGAGAGGTTGACCAGGAGCACTCATGTGTTTCCTCCTTGTTGGTCCAACTGACAAGTTGTGCTGTCAAAGGGCACATGGTTTACTTAGGTAGACAATAGATTAATGGAATAAAGTGAACAGGGTTGATGAGCATGGATTGCTGAGTGTGCATGTGGGCATTGTGTAGTCTACAGAGGCTGCAGGAGACAGGATGTTGGCAGATATCTGAAAAGACTGCAAGATAACCAAGGCTGCACAGAGAAAAATGTATAAAGACACGTTCAGCAACAGTTAAAGACGAACCATTACCACCAGTACCACACAGTCAAGAAGATTTTCATTCTGGATCAAATGACGATTATGATTTCACAACAATCTTTTGTTCCCACAAGAAAAAAAAAAAAATCTATTGTATTTCTATTGTATTTTTCTTTGTATGGAGCATGTCCGAGGTAATTTCTTTGAGACTGCTCGTTCTTCCATGTCAGCCAGCGAGAGCGGAGTTAGACGTGAAGAAAACAGTGCAGCTGTGAAAATAGCTTTCAAAGGAAAGTTGTTAATAAAAACAATGCCGTTTCAGGAAGAACAAGGATCAAAACACCCCAAAGGGAACATAGTGGACAACATCATCTGCTCTGTTGTAGTAGTAAGTACTTTGTCCAAATACTTTCTGCCCTTGTTTATATCAGTTCTGCAGTTGTTATTTAAAGCTTGCAGGGGCAGCACACGGGGGAGTATTGTTCGGATGTTCTGCTTGATCGTGTGAGTCACCTTTGGTCACAAATTTACTTCCATGGAGCAGAGTTTTTTTTTTACCTTTTAGCTCATGTGGAGGATAGAGCAGTAGAAAATGGATGGATGTATAACATATATATATATATATATATATATAGTCATTCATACAAAGCCACATTGAAGGCATGATTAACAATCTACCCACAAAATAATAACAAAATCTTCAGTAATTTCAAGGACAACCACAATTTTCTACTTCATAAGAACATTATCCACTCACCTTGCTATGAGTAAGCGATGATATCCTCTGCACATAAGGCCAATAGTGTCAGCATCAGTATTGCAGTAATGAAAGCCTGCATTCTGTAATCATAGAAGCTTCCGTGTAGGTGGCTAGCAACCTTGTTAAAATGTATTAATTCTATAGTTAATAGTTAAAGGTGCACTATGTAACACATCTAAAGCAACTGGCCATAAAATCCTCCTAATATGTCACAGAGACTCAGGAATAATGTTCATATAACAAACTGAACTCACCAACAACAACTGTACAGACAAAATATTTGCATTAAATAAAATATTTTGCAGACTGCAAATCATGTTTATGTTTTGAAATCATGTTTTGGCATGTGGCGCCACCTAGCGCCGTCTACCAATCATTGCAGTCAGTAGAGTCTCAGCTGCCGAGCAACCACGGGTTGCCAGTTACGCAAGAAAACGAAAACTAAAAGACCATGGCATATGGCACCTTTAAGTTATTAATATAAAATTGAATATGTAATACTTCTATATGAAGTGCCATTGTTCTACCTAATTTGCTCTATGAAGAACGCACTGTTATGATCGGATTCATATTTTCATCTTGATTTTAGTAAATACAATTACAAGGACATCTTTTTGCCACATGTGAATGTGAATTACGATTTTCGTAAGTGCTTGTTCCAGCTAATGTTGGATACAATTTTGCTCTGTACAATAAGAAGCATCATACTCTGGAGACTCCCTCCTCCCTCCCTCCCTCCGTCTCTGTCTGTCTTCTCTCTTTAAGTCTTGGTACCTCTCTTTCTGTCACTGTTCCTTGGCTCACTTCTTATCAGACATGTTCAGCTGTTGGTGGAGCATCCACAGAGACTGACAGTGTACCAGGCTATTTGGCATTGGTCAAAGGTTTCAATGTTTTCCTACTTCCCAATAATTTAAATAACTTCATACTCCAGTCTAACGTCGCCACATTTCATACCACCCGTGTGTAAAATAATTGACAGGAGCACACACTAATGATAAGCGCATGGAGATAGTTTACCCAATCAGAGGTTGTGTGTACCACCATATGTAGGTTTAGATGCAAAGTGTGGATGATGATAGTTTTGGGCAGTAAGGAGTCAACAAATGGCTACGCTCTCTGTTCTTATCCTCTCCTGCTTCTCATGCATGGATCACACATGTTCTTGTGCATGTTATTAGGCATCAGGAAATAAAGGTTTTTACATATCAGGCACAGCTGTCCATCAGGCCCTCCAACCACAAGCTGCCTGGCTCACCATCAACTCGGCTCAGGTGTAGATGAGCCGCTGGTCGCCCTAGAAACTCTGCTCTTGATAGCTAGCAGAGTCTGTCGAGGGGATCCCATCACACCGCCAGTTAAAAATTCCAGTCAGTCATTTCCATTTCTCAGATCCATTCACCTGTCGCCCTCTTCCTCCAGCTACAACTTGAGAAGGTCCACTCGGGGACAATGGGACGGCATCATCCATTACCTCCTTTACACTGTACACCTGCCCCAATGTAGATGAAATACCGAGAACACGCCACCGTTAATGTCAGACGCAAAATTTACCGTGCATCTGATACCAAACTTTTTCACAAAAAACTGGTAATACACAACAAGGGAATAACAACAATACTCCTTCGGGCTGACATGGCAAGAGCGTGCACGAGTGTGACGTCACCACACACCCTGCAGCTTCACCTGGATTCCCAGGTCCACAGCCTTACTAACTACCCAACTCAGAACTCCACTTTAAATTCTGGCTCCAGGTTGCCAGAAATCCTTCGCTTTATCGCAGACTCCCAGCAACCTCTCTCCACTGGGTTGCCAGCTTCTCATTTCCGCATCCCTCCTCAACAACCTCTCTCCGCCTCTCATGGCACGGAGTTGCCAGTTCTTCCCCTCATCTTTGCTCCTATCCAGCAATTACTCTCTCTCTGCTTTTGTGTTGTGCATGTAGTTACGCATCCACCATAACCCAAGCCTACTTACCGTTTCCCTGCTGGACTATCGTTCATTGGTTGGTCACTATTTCTTTCTGGCAGGCACCAGTTAGCAGCATATCTTTTGATGGCCATGCTTGAGTGTCACGTTTGATTGAGATTTAATATCTACTATATTTTGAGGCAACAGCAGTCACTATCTTAATTTTATGCAGTTGCCAAAGTTACAGTCGTTTTAATCTATCATGAGATTAATGTGAAAGACATGGTTTCCTGTAACAATGTCCACATCTCTAGCATCACAGCAGATGCCTGAGTAAATGTAGTTATTATTGCTATATATATATATTATAACTCAGAACTGCTGTCTCTGTGTTAAATCATTATTTAGTTTTTATTTGTTTCAATCTGTCTGCAAGACAGAGGTTATTTGTTGACATTATTATCCGCGATAAATGTACATGGTGTATTCAGGAATAATCATTTACAATTATAGGTAGGTAATTTCCCTGACACAGGTAGGGGTGCATCAGGACTGGCTTCTGTGACTGACCGCCTGAAGCGCAGCCCCCGAGAGAGTTTAAACATCCAATTGCATGTTTAAGGAGAAGCAATTAAGGGTGTTGACCGAACAAGCAATTATTCATTGACTTGTGTTGAAATCGGCACTTTTCCTGCTCAAACCTCTTTGTCTGCATTCAGATAAAGTGTCCCTGCACAAATCAATGCTGCAGTTTGAGTATTTCTTGCAAGCATGAGAGCTTGTGAGTCTTCTGAGCTCAGATTTCTCTCTGTCTCTTGGATTTTCTTTTTTTTTTTTCCAATTCTCCTCAAAACTCCACAACTAATATGATGCCACAGATGACAGTGATTTGTCTCTTTAGGCGTGTTCTTCTCACAGTGTCCCTTGTGCTAACTGTTAAACTGGGTTCAGTGGATCACTTGCCAGCATGGATCACTCCAGTCAAGGATCTTAAGCAAGTGCTTTAACAGCGCTATTACTATCGTTAAACTTAATGTATTTTGTGACACAGCAAGTCACATTGAGATTACAATCTCTTTTGTAATGATACCTAAACCTAGTCAATGCATGTTTTTATGACAATATATTGAATATATTGCCTATTCACAGAATCTGCTGGGATGTCGCACCTTAGACCTAGTTTTTCTTCACTCGTTAATTAATTGTGATTGACTCATGATTAAGCAACAGATACTGTTACTGCTCTTACTGCTTACTCTTCACCACTGAATGTTCCGTATTACAATTGATTTGCAGCTCTGAGATTCATCAATTGACAAAATAAACAACTGCTCTTGAGATTCAGTGTGGGTCTCAGGTTGCAATGCTATTGGCGTTCCACAAGCAGGCATTAAACATAGCACCATTACAATGTGATGCCGACTACTGCTGCAGTTGTTGACTGTACTAATTGTCGAATCAAATTTTCTCACTCAAGCTGCCAACTGGACATAACACATCAACAGTGATAAACGCAAATAACACTGTGAGTTATTTCCTGCAGTCTCTAATGTCTCTGAATAGAATCTCAAATTGCACAAATTGCGGAAGATTGTGCAGTCTACGGCAAGATCGATAGCAATGTTTATATTCACACTAATGTAAAACAAGACCATGCTAAAGTAATAATACTTCAGTGCTTTAAATTGAGACCATCTGATTTGATAGATCGCAGCGGTGAAAAATCTAACATGTGATGCTGTGATATATGCTCAAATAAGAAGTGTTATACCAACTGTTTGATTGCAGCTTTTTAAAAATCCATTAGGGTTAGGAGAATGTGTTCCAGTATGTTAGGTTGTGAGGAGTTCTTTTTTTATCACCTAATCAGGTGCAGCAGCATAACTTTGAGCTGAGAAATGCTGATGAGGAATCCAGTACCATCGATGATTGCTGTGATGTAAACAAAACAAGGAAAATAAGGTCCCAGGTTAAAAAATAGGCTATTCATCTTCTTTTTTGTTTTTTTGTTTTACGTGTTGATTCTTTGTATAATTTCTCAAGAAATCAGCTTTGTTCTGTATGAACACACTCAGTATTCTCTAATACAGTGGTTCTCAAACCTTTTTTATACCAAGTACCACCTGAGAAAATATTGAGCTTTCAAAGTCACGCCATCATAGCCAATGTTTAAACACAGTGTTGTAAATAGGCCGAGCAAAGTCAGCCACAGGCTTTTCACAGTAGTCAGGTTTATTCTCAATAACATAACTTTCTCTCTCATCATCCCCCTCTTACTCACATATACTTCAGACACAGCTATAGTGAAATTAGATAAAGATGGAGCGAGAAATACGTTTTTTTTTATATATCTGTTTCATTTTCTATGCACTATGTGGTCAAAATTCCTCAGCTCCTCTCTGATCACATACCCTGATATATACAGTACACTAGAACAGTATTTCTCATTTTTCCTCCAAGCACCACCAGAGGAAGCTTGCGTACCACACCACCGTTTGAGAACCATGGCTCTAATACATACACTAAGGTTCTAAATAGCACTAAACATTCAGGCCTCTGATAAATTGTTCCTGGTTTTAATGAAGGATGTGGCCATCATCACACTGTTTGAGCTGACAGTCATGAAAGCTGCTCATCAATAACCCACCTCTCATTTTTTTTCTTACCAGTGCATCAACTGAATGGGAGGGTGCGTAGCTATTTCTCTACTTCAGAACACGGCAAACCCAGAGGGACGGACCCATTAATGGAGATCTGTTTATACTGCCTAACGTCAATGTTGCCACATTCCTCCTGACTAATGTCCGCCATCTTTAACAACAACCCGTCTTATCGCACTAAACCCGCAGAGAAGGAACTGGCGGCGCAATCGTTAAAGAACATCACGGCCAGAGAAAACTGGAAATAAGAAGCCACTATGTTCAGATCTGATGCGACCACGTGAATCCGAAAGATTTCAGGTTTTTAAATAATGATGAGAACATTTCTCACAGCAGAACCAAATCTGCTTGTTTAAAGGGCCTTTGTCATAGTCACAATGCTATGTATTTACAATAATACTCACTAATCCGTGACTCTCTGTCAAAAATGTAGCATTTCCCTCACTATCAATCATGTGATTATAATACATGACATTTTAACACAATCAGGAAATCAGGAAATTTACAATTACAGTGTATGTAGGTAATTTCCAGGTAGGGGGTAAATCAGGACTGGAAGCTATGACTGACCACATGAGGGAGTTTAAACATCCGATTGCATGTTTAAGGAGTACGAGACTGTACCTAAAAAGGTGCAAATGCTTTGTCGCTCCAGTTGTACCCTATAAGTGTACAAGCACTTACCTTTTAAAATGTTTACCTGCTTGTTTGTACCTCTAAAGAAACTTTCTTCATCCCTAGTGACGAAAATGTACCTATACACGTACAAGTAGGGTACAACTGGAGCGACAGCAAAAGGTACAGTCTCGTACTTTGGTTTCTTAGTGTGTATGCATGCAAACTCCACAACATAGGATTAGAGTTATGCCAAATATGACCCTGGTTTGTGTCTTTAGACTTCTCAGAGTGTCCCTTGTGCTTCCTGTTAAACTGGGTTCAGTGGATCACTTGCCAGCATGGATCACTCAAGTCAAGGACGCAAGTGTTTTAACGGCGCTATTACTATCTTGAAAATTGAATAGATTTTGCCCGGAAGTCATATTGAGATTACAATCTCTTTTGCAAGTGATACCTAAACCTAATTGATGCCTGTTTTTATGACAGTGGGAGGGAACCAGAGTATCCACTCTACTTAAAATGCACCCATATTGAATATATTGCTGGGATGTCACACCTTAGACCTAGTTTTTTCTTCGTCCCCTGTTGAATTAATCGGGATTGACTCGGTGGCGGAACAGAAACCGTTTCATGAGAATATCGCAAATGCCCTCAGGGGAACTGTGCTACTTGGAACTATGCTCGTGGGGAAAACCATTAATAAGCAGATAATAAGTACCAGTACATACAGATACTCCCATGCCACACTGAAGAAAGTCCCCGCTGAAATAAAGTACTCATATGCTGCAGAGTAATCTGCTGATCCTATTCGCTCATAAGCAATGCTGTAAGAAGTGAACACGCTTGCAATGGTCAGCATTGTAACTGTGATCCTATGTGTTGAAACGGACCTAGACCGGAAGTTCCAATTAACGCTGTTTTTTAGTGTGTATCTGCGTCCTTACCTTGTTTAGGAAGCCCTGAAGGTTCAATAATAAGAATAACGTCCGTTGTGGAGGTGTTTCACGAGTGACAGTGTCTTCTGACTCTGGGTCTGACTCCGGGTCAAAGTCATAAAAGGGACTGCGGCGGGGAGTCGTGACGAAGCTATTTTGTAAACATTGTTAAAACAATGTTTTGATAATGAGTAGCAGTGCATCCACTGTTCCAGAGGGGGGAGCTGTGCTTCTGAGAGTGGGTGTGCTGAATATGTCACTTCCGGGTACTGGCCAATCACAAGACTCTGTCTTCTGGGTGAGAGTTGAGTCTCAAATCTCGCGGCTGGGAAACAGCGTCAGAAAAGACGATTTCTATCGGCTCGTTTACAGCAACTAGGAGGTTTTTGACCATAAATACAAGTTAATGTATGTAAATAGACCTCCATAACTTGTGCAACAGGACCACACTATGTGAGCTTTAATGACAATGTCATTTAAGACAAATCTAAGAGGAGATTTGTGTGACCTCTGGAGGGTTGATGCAGTCAACTTCGTTTGATTTGAGTAGCTTCTTCTGTAGCTTTGATTAATCTAGCTCTTGGATGAGAGAAGAAACTCTTACAAATTCCATTTGTCTGTATTTACACTCCTGAGGATACAGTGACCTGGGTGACTGACAACCTCCACAGATATAAAGACATCTGAGTGTAGACAAACACCTTCAAGCAGCAGGAAAACATGCACACAGACAAAGGCTATGAGAGACAGATGCTGCACATCATCAGCAACTCTATCATCCTGAAGAATCTGGAGTGTAAAAGGCCTATATGAAAATGAGGTATAGCTCAAACGTAACCTGATTGGAACACCAGGAGACATTTTAATGTTGTGTATATAATCAGTACTGTCTGCTGGAGAAAAGCAAAACTGTGGCTGTGTGCTAATGAGCCAACTAGGGAGAAGTAAAACATTACCATCTACAATTATTTCTTGTGTTTCTTGTGTCTAAAATAATCATTCATCCAGAGATGTGATCATAAATTAAATCACATATGAACCATTTTATACATAATACCTCCAGTATAGCTGCAAATTTGCATTTGTGTGTGTCTTTATGCAAGTGTGTGAGGTGACGGGCCAAAATGGAACCTTTTGTAACAGGCCGTTGTGGTTTGTGACGACGCATCTCGCTGTGCTGTGACTGTTTCATAAAAGTGTGACACAGATAGGTGATAGTTACATGGTACCAGGAAAGTAGGGAAATTTTCAGCTCTAAAATAGGATGTAAAACCACGTGACCCATATCCCCAGCACTCTTTTTACATTCATTATCTTACTACATGTCAAACATAGCCAGGAGCAGTAGCAAAGAAGCCATTAAGCCTTATCTATTATTGAGCAGTCATAGGCCCTCTAATGGTTGGAAATTGCTGACACCAAGATTCTTTCAAAGTCGTATGATTTAACAGCTATCGTGGCTTCAAAAGGTACACACGTGCGTGCCTGCATACATGATCGTGCACACACACACACACCCAAAGCAGAATTGTTTTCATGAGATTTATATGTTGAGCAGTCAGAGGTTTGGCTTAATCTCTTCTCCTTGTTGTTCTGCGTAAGGGTGTAGGATAGTTAAGAGTTGTTTAGCCGCGTGACAACTGTCCGCACCCTCTGGATATTCCTAGTCTCTGCACTGCAACAAAAACATTATTATTTAATGTGGATAAAGACATGGAGAACACAGAGATGGTTGCCCTTTCACCAATAACTAGCGAGGGTGTGAGGCAGTTCCACTGTCTGCTCTAATGCTGCTCTGTGGGTTCACTGCATTAATGTGACCGTTCAGTTAAACGTTCGCTGGCCTCTACAGAACGAGCGGCCATCTATATCCTGATCATTTAGACAGACAAGCAAAGACGGTACTAACAAAATGTGTGGTGAGTCACACAAGACGGTGGGTGACACCCGTATGTCAGAAAAGTCTGTGTTCATAGTTTAAATATCTAGTTAGTCTTTGTATATATACTTGTGTCACACAGGGATAGTTTTTTCTCATTAAACCTGCTCTGTGTGCTCCACTTTCTTCCATTTATTCAGTTAAATTGAGTTTTATTAAAACACCAAATCATAAAATATATTATCTCAAGACACTTCATATTATGGTCAAGACAAGGCAAGCAAGAAGACGGTTTGGATGAGGTCACTACACTCTAAGAAACAAGGGTTCCAAAAGGGTCCTTCTAGAAGGGCTGAGGTTCTACCTGGAAACATTTGCTTCTGAAAAACCCTTTCCCAAAGAAAGGCTTTTTTAAGGGTTCTTGGTCACACTAATGGCTTCAGTAAGAACCATTTTGATCCAGGGAACCCTTTAAAACCCCTTTCCTGAATAAAGGCTTTTAAAAGGTGGAACCCTCCAAAAGAATTCCAAGTGGGACCTTTATAAAAAGGTTCTACCTGGAGCCAAAAAGAGTTCTCCGAAGAACCTTAAATGGTTCTACTTAGCACTTTTATTTCTAAGAGTGTACGTTAACTTAGTCTGTGTTCTCGGTGGGTGGTGTTGAGCTCTGGTGGCTGAGTCAGAATCAAAACAATGCCATTTTGGCAGGAAACCATTCTTTTCAAATACATAGATGTACTGTATTATGTCAGGCAATGTCAGTCTGTTGTGCCCCTGGACGCCAAATTAGTTGGAGACAAACAAAGGGAGAGCATTTAACCAGCTCCCCTAAGATCACAGGAGTCTGCAAATGTGGATCACTGTTATGAAACCCACTCGAAACACACATAGAAGACGCAGCCATGGGAATCCACAGGCAATGGATTCTGCTCGTGTAGTGGTCACTTCATCTCCGGTACGGAATCCAACTCTCACTTATTCTTGTTTATTTTACAGGTGTTTATTGTGATGTCCAAGTGTTCTCCAGAGTAGGATGAGAGATAGTTTATCGGAAATTTGAAGATGTCCGAATGCTGTAGGATTGGAATAATGTCCGCTTTGGTTGTTTCCATACTCATGAAAAGCACCCCGGGGCATATGGGGCAGTTATATTCAGTCTGTCAAGTTCTACAATCAATGGCTCGCTAGATCTCCATTGATTTAGAGTGCAGTGGACTCAGACTGTTGTTCAACATAACGTCATGAGCACAGAATTGTAGCTGTTCTTCAGACTTAAACTAATAAAAAGACGCTCATGTAACAAGACCGCAAAACAGCTATGTAAGCCTCATGTATTTCAACTGTCTTGGAAATAATTTATTGTTTTTTACACACATTTTCAACAAGCTCATATTTCACATTATGTTTGCATTAAACATTATTGTTTTCATAGTCCACTGGGAGAGGCCATGTCAATTTAAATGTTTTGATATTTTTTTCTACTTAAAGGTGCATTATGTAATAAATCTAAAGCAACTAGCCATAAAATCCTCCTTATATGTCACAGAGACTCAGGAATAATGTTCATATAACAAACTGAACTCACCAACAACAACAGTAAACAGCCAACAGCCAAAATATTTGCATTAAAAAATATATTTTGCAGACTGCAAATCATGTTGATGTTTTGAAATCATGTTTTGGCATGTGGCGCCACCTACCGCGGTCTACCAATCATTGCAGTCAGTAGAGTCTCAGCTGCCGAGTAACCACGGGTTGCCAGTTACGTCAGAAAAACGAAACCTAAAAGACCTTTTGAATTTGAATGTAGTAACAGTTTTTGGCCACATTCTTACATATGGCACCTTTAACTTTTAATAAAAGGTGGCTTTGTGTGATTCTAGTCAGTTAAGTTAGATGAAGGCTGTTTTTGTGTTCAACCTGTGTGGCAAATGAATCCGTCTTGTTACTTTGTTTTCAAACTAAGTTCTTAGTTTGTCTTTGAGTGCAGTCGTGGTCGTTACAGTGAAGGAGAAGATGCCTGTGCATTGAGTTAAATAACCGTCTTAAATGGAGAGAGAAAGAGCACCTTGTGTCTCAGTGTTACTAATGAGAAGGCAATACTAAAAAATACTGTGAAATGCCTGTGAACAGAGTTGACTGGTGTAAGGTGAGAGCTAATCAGGGTCTTTTCATGCTCTGACAACTCTGTGTGCCTCCAACAATTACAATGTTGAGGATTAGAGAGTTGTGTGGGAAACGCATAATATGTCAAACAGTCAAATGATGGTTCCTCTTGGTTGCCTCCGCCAAAAATCACATGGCGTATATATGTATGCAAATGCAGGTTTACAGCACTTCCCGCACATAGTACAAGTATCATCTGTGGTTATTTTTGATGCCATGGTGAAAGCAATTGACCGACTTGTTTCCATGGGAGAAAAACACATACAAACACACTCATTTACAGTATAATGTTATAGAAAATTACACATATTGCAAAATATCCAAAAAATAAGTCTGCTTACTTATGCATGCATAATGATCGTAAAATGCTGTAAACGACTCTCATTAGCAGAAAGGTTGTGTCGGCTAAAAAAAAAAATGTTTTTAAGAATTGATTTTCCTGATATATGCAAAAAAAAAATCCCCTTTTTTTTAACGAGAGTTAGTAACAAACAGTTTTCTGGAACTAAAAAATGAGACATGACGATTTAATTAGTAAGCTTAACATATGCTGGATGGCTTTGTTGTGTTGTATTGATTGCTGTTTCCCACAGTTTCAGACATGGTGCCAAGCTAAGATAACCGCGTGGTGCTTATGATCACTTCCACATGAAGGGGGTGATACATTTCAGTCTTAAAAATAGTTTTTTTTTCCAGAAAATTAGTCTTTCAAAATGTTGTTTCAGCCAAATGAAGTGTGTACTATTTGAGCACCGTAAGTACAATTTAATTTGCCTTCATTATGGTTAAGGAATTAGTCGATATGACATTCAGATATTGTTTCAATAGTGGTCAACATCACTGAGTTGGATATCAAAACAAAATGTGTAAACCTGCGATCAAAACCTCTGAATATCACACAGGTGGCTCATTAAGCACAGGCCGTACAAAGAGAGAGACATACACCATTAATGTCATGTGACCAAAATATGACTGAAGGATTCAGTGAACATGTGAGAAATGGGGACTTATTGTAAGTCCAAAGAAAACGAAAAGAAGAAATGTCACAAGTTACATCTTTAATCTGCAGACTGTCTACAGTTTATTAACACAGTTTTCAGTCCGACTTTGATTCACTGAGACAAAATCACCATTTGTTTTCGCCTCCGTCATTAATATGATGACTTCCTGATCAATACGTATTGATTGAAGGCCCCCGTTCTTGGCTTGTAAAACATTACTGTTGTTCAATTATCCCTTAATTATAATGAGACAGAGCAGGTCTGGTGTCACCCTCTCTCTTACAGGAGAGAGACAAATTCCCTATCATTTCTCACACACACATCACCTTCTTATTGTTATTACATAATAACATTAATTTATTTGTCAAAATTAACACATAATGATGAGCTAACGATCCTCAATGTCTTACTTATTGTGGAGATTTAAAGCTCCAGTTAGGAGCTTCTATCACCCCCTGTGGACTACTTAATAAATTCCCAAAACATTGTGGTCTCGAATGGCCAAGTTTTTGTTCTCTGCTCCTCCCCAGTCACACACACACATTGCACAGGGTTATTTATTTTGGCAAGGACACTCACACTAGTCGTCCCTTACCCTAACCTTAACCATTTTCAGGTGTTTTAGCAACATATAGCACAACAACAGACATTGAGCCATAGTTCTTTACAAAACAAATAAATGAATAATGAATAAAAAGAGAAAATAATTAGGTGAATGTGGCACTCTAAATTGACCGTAGGCCGTGAGAGTAAATGGTTGTTTGTCTCTATGTGTGGCCCTGGGATGGACTGGCGAACTGTCCAGGGTGTACCCCACCTATCGCCCTATGTCAGCTGAGATGGGCACAGCACCCCCCGCGACCCTCCAGTGGAAGATAAAGCGGTAGATAATGGATGGATGGAAAAAGACAAAAGATTAAAAGTTACAATCGTAAACTTGTGACACATGAGCAATCAGACTGAATCAGGATTAGAATTGAGAATGGGACAAATAGATGCTATTGTTATATATATATATATATGAGCTAAGTGATCTACAGACAGAATATGTGGTTAAGAGATCAGAGATATATGGAGGAGCAAAAACAATGACAGCTTTATGGATGGATAGATAAATAAATAGGGGATAAACATGATTTTGGGATGGGAGGGTGTGGGGTAGATTTCCTTGGTATATTCCACATCTGATGCTCACTTGGGCAATGACCTTTGAGTTGGACCCCAGAGTCATCTTCCACAGCCCCATCAAGTTCTTAATGAAGGTCCTTAGAGTCCTGTTGATATTTTACAGCTCCAAGCATTCCAATTGTGGCTTTGAATCTTTGGCTTTCTCTTAGTCAATCCATGCAACGTGTGGTGTTACTGGTCTTACAGTTCTTTGCGACTGCCCTGTTGATCAGTAGTTGGTGCTTGGCCGCATTGGTGTTACTGCTAATTCCTGCTCATGTACTGAACCTCAGCCCTGGGTGGATTAGTTGTTGTCTTACTATTCTGCCATTGAGGATAGAGCTTGGATGGGTTGATGGAGAATATCCTGTTTATTCTCCTGGATTTCATCAGCTTCCTATTCTCTGCCCTCTTCCATATATGGCATATTCCTGTAGCTCACCCTTCTTCAGGTTTCCCTGGTTCCTTGTTGACCCTTGTGACTTCACTCATGTTCAAGGCCTATAGCATGAAGAGCAAATAGAGCCCATCTGGATACGAGCATGCCCAAACTGGGAATCAAACCACAATCCCTTGTGTCACCTGTACCACTGATCTATCCAGCTGCTATACTGTATACTGTATATATATGACGTCTATACTGCTGCACTCATGGCAGGTATAGAAGGTTTAAATGTTGCTCTGGCCTCAATATATCTTAAGTAATCCTGGAGCCCTGAGGTGTCTAGATTCCATCACCTTATATTATTTATCAATGGATAGCTTGTTATCCAAATCTCCATGTTCCAATGGACTCTCTGATAAAGTATTAGATATTGTCTGCACTCATATGATGCAGTTTAACATCTCTATACTGAGTGTGTTGTTTTTCATGTGACTATAGTCTGAGCAGAAATATCTGGTTATCTTCAGGCCCACACTTGATTTACAGCTATTTTTTATACCTCTTTGGATTTGTTCAGTATCATTATGTAATTGATTACTTTCAAATAATACAAAACACACATTACCCATATAATTTGAGATGTCGAAGTTCTGTTATTGTCAGTCTTCATTCTGGAGGACATTACCTACAACGCCCAAAGTCTTGGTCAATCTACACATTTATGTACATAAACTCGATCAGTCATGGCTCTACACACAAATCAAAAGTGTAATCAAAGTACAAAATCAATGCCAATATAAGTACGACCACCTTGGGTCGTCTCTCTGGAGAGAGAACGGTATAGAATTATGCACGTTATATTGTTCGCTTTTCAATTGATGACAAATCTGTGGAGGTCAGAACTGGACGGCGTAAAAACAGAGGGAGAAGCCACTCGTCCTTCTCATCAGAGATAAGACGGGCAAGAGTGATGAGACCAAAATGGCATGAGAAGGGAAAATGTCAAATTATTTGATATAGAGGCTTTGAATTTAATGTGTTTCTTGTAGGGAATAAACAAGATGGAGTGCTGACACTTTAACCTTTAGCATTTTGTTTCCTTTTGTGCTTTAATATCTCGAGCACATGCAACGAGGACGATTCCTGCTGTAATCTCAGATCAAATAAAAAGAAAATGTAATAATATGAAATGAAGCGCACGCCATTATGTGTTGGCTTTATGCCCTTTATCAAACCGCACATGCAGTGATGAATAATTGTTTGACTTGCACACTGAAAGTTTCATGCATGTCTTTAAAAAAAACTTACTGATCAGATGATCCATTTTTCTTGAAACTCCTGCATCTAATGATATTGAGTCTTTTCTCTCCTCCTGATGTGGTGACGATGGCCCCTGTCGGTGTCTGACAGTTCAGCCGCTTTCATTTCTGAGAATGTTCCTTTTATTTGAGAGTATGAGCTGATAGCAGCTCAATGTCAGTGCCGAGGTGACTCCGCTGCAGATCATTTTGTTGCTACAGTAGTCTTTCTGTATGTATCAGCAGGGACGATGGCTGTCAGTGAAATATCCATCAATTCTCCTGCCCAAATCAGGTTAATAACACGTCACAATTCCAATTCCAATGTGCACTGCTGTAGGCCGCCTACATCCTGGGATAGTTTGGGCCCACTCTTCCAAAAAGTGATAATTTATAGAGGCTACATTTAAGTCACTTTTATATTGAGTCATAAAATAATGTCATCAGAAATTAAGCAAATGTACGGAGCCCCCAAATGACATGAGAAAAAAAGAAAGAAAAAACAAGTAAAACATCTTGAGTTTCAAAGTCGAGATCTCGAGTTTCCCCAAAAAATATTTAAAAAAAAAAATAAATACATTTATTTATTTATTTTTTTATGTTTTGGAAACTCGAAATGTTTTTTTTTTTTTTTTTGAAACTCAAGATCTCGACTTTGAAACTCGAGATTTCAGCCTCATTTGTAGCCACAAACTGTATTTATATGTTGATCTGGTGTTTTAGTCTGTTGCACCACCTACAGCCAGTGTTTGTCCTGGCTTGTATGACATCCTGGCTGTCTGAAGACCGAAAAAGCCTCAGTACCTCTCACAAAAATGTCTCGACCAGAAGAGAATAAAATGAGGTTGGAGTTGTGCAGTGGAGATGCAGTAAAAAATATAAATCTATAAATTATCGACAAAAGTGGAGAGAAAGTTCGAGACAGATATGCCGTGTGGATAATTTTCTGTTTGACAGGGAAGTAAAACATAAAAGATTCCGCTAAGTATAACTAAGGCTCTCTGTTTCGCTCTCCCTCTCGTGCACATTGTTGGTGAAGATTTAACACATATGATGATTAACAGCCTGTCGTTGTTGCACCGTCCCATTCGCTCATGTGATAATTCTCCACTGCTGTGACTCGACTGTGCTGTATCGAAAGCACACTTTCACATGAAAGAAATGAATCAAATAGGTTCAGTGTTTATTGAATACTAAAACAGATTTGTTTCCTTGTTATGGAAACCATTTTAAATGCTAATAGTCACTATTGTACGGAGCCCCCGAAGTGACATGAGAATTTTTTTTTTTTTTTAATCTCGAGTTTCAAAATCGAGATCTCGAGTTTCCCAAAAAAATCTGAAAACATTTTTTTTTTCTTTTTTTTTCCAATTCCCCCCCCCCCAAAAAAGAATGAAAAATAAAATGAAGAATTTTTTTTTTCAGTTTTTTTTTTGAAAAAAAGGAAGATTATTATTTATTTTTTTTTCAGATTTTTTTGGGAAACTCGTGATCTCGACTTTGAAACTCGAGATTTCAAAAAAAAAAAAAAAATTCTCATGTCACTTGGGGGGCTCCGTACTATTGTAAAGTTTTTGTTGTTTTTAAATACATCTCCTTTTAAGTGAAGAAAAAGAATGGAACACAACGTGTTCAACTCTGATGCTTTAAATACAACTCTTAATGTACAGTGATTTTCACTGCATTCAGCTGAAAATCACCGTCGCCTGCAATTTACTTCCTTCTGATTGCCGGCCTGAAAAAAGCAAAGCTTTCTTTTTTCAGTAGAAATGGCATGAAGGGAAGACGAAAAATCAAGCACAAGGTTGAAGCTGAATGGATGCGAGTAATTTATACCTCCCATTAATTTCAATTACAAAGATGTCACTGTAGCAATCTGTCTCTCACCCACTCTCACTGAGTTCCAGGGAAGAAAACACTGAGTTCTATCCACAGTGTACAATTTGCAGTTGTGGATGTGATTACTGAAAGCTTTACTTTACAACACTTTCTGCTTGTGCTTAGTAAGTGGAAGCTGCTGAATGTGATGGGCTGCAGTCGTGTCATGCTGTCCTCTGGCTCCCATGCTGATTTTTGTAACACATGGTAAACCCTTGTAAACATCCAAACACTATTTATGTATTGCTGGAGAAAATGTTTGTGATTATTCAACAATAATAAAAATGGCCCTTTCTGAGGAATGTTTTATGCACAGAGGGTGTAAATGAACATTTCCCAGCCACTTACGTAGGCATCCGGAATGAGCTGTGGGTCTGTGTGTATTAGAATTACAATTATTTTGGGTATAATTCATACTGACAGAAAACTCCGAGTTTCTCTTGCTCACAGAGCCTTTTCCCTTCTTGTTCCTCATACACACAGGGTAGCAGTGCAAACCTGGCTTAACTTAATATAGTGTGTTTCTGTCTGCCTGATCAAAGCATATTAACCTTTTCCTTTGGGATAGTGGAGACCACAGCTACGCTTATATACAAGACTTTGTGTTGAAGTATTCTGACATCTATACATCGCAACTTTTGCCAAACAATTGTCAAACATTTTCATTCGTGTTTCCATCTTCAGGCTAAGTTTGAGTCACGTAGACAGCTTCAACTTGCTTTCGCATTCATCACTTTCGTCTTCACGTCATGACACACGTGGGTGTGACAAGTTACAGAGTGGAATTTATTGTGACCAGCTTGTTTAGCTCAGGGAGCATGAGTTCCAGGCACTAAATTGCAAGAGGTGATGGAAAAAATGTCCAGATAGTGAGCGGAGGATGTTCTTGGTCAACAAATCCCAGACCCCTTTCTCATCTCAGTAAAATTACACCTCTTTTTTGTGCTCTGTCTTTCTCATTTTGTCAAAGTTTCTGTTCTTAGAACAATTGCAGCAAGAAGCAAATGTATCGTCTTACACTGGTGAATCAAATTCAACACCGTCCTTTCAGCCCCTGTATTTGCGGCCATGTTTCCACGACATGTTCCCAGCTCGCCTCGCCTCGCCTCTGCGCGGTTTGGTTGTCTTTCCATTAGAATATAGTACCTCCTCAACGTGGCCGGATGAGGGTCTGACACTCGACAGCGGCAGGGTTTGTGATGCGCCCCGCTGGCCGCAATCACAGGCCAGCGGGGCGCATCACACATTGTTGAGTCTTTTTGATTGATCTACAGTTCGGCATTGTTCGGTTTAATTCTTAAGTCTCTTCCTGTGACCTCTGACCAATCAGTCCACAGCAGTCTGACGACGTCACACATAGTATCGGCTCAGTTCGCTTGGAAACTCACCAGAGCATGTACTAAAAAAACGTACCAAGTACCAGGTTCTATCACTAATGGGAATGCAAAATAACCGTGCTGTGCCAAGGCGAGCCATGCCGGGCTAGTGGAAAAGGGGCTTTTGTCTAGAATGGCATCTTAAAGGCCCTGTTATGTACCTCTATGGAGCCCCCGAAGTGACATGAAAAAAAAAAAATAAAAGACGAAAAAAAACAAAAACATTTCAATCTTGAGTTTCCCAAAAAAAACATGAAAACAAATTTTTTTGGAAATTTTTTTTTTTTTTCAAAATTTGTTGGAGAGTCGAGATCTCAAGTTTCCAAACATTACATTTTTTTTTCATAATTTTTTCGAAAACTTTTTTCCCCAAATTTTTTTTGGGGGAAAGTCGAGATTTCGACTTTCCAAAAAATAGGGAACATTTTTTTTTTTCAAATAATTTTTTTTTTTCATATTTTTTTGGAAAGTCGAGATCTCGACTTTGAAACTCGAGATTTCAATTTTTTTTTTTTTTTTTTTTCATTTTTTTTTTTTTTCTCATGTCACTTCGGGGCTCCGTATACTTCTGTGCACATGCCGAAATGAGTGCCGCATATCGCAGACCCTCGTATACTTGCGTGTTGGGGTCCTGTACAAATATTTTTTTTCAGCTTGGTGAGCAGGGATTAATTTTCCACCTACCGGTAGCGTGGAATTTCTATTCGCGAATGTGCTGTCCATGCGCATCGACGTGCTCTTTGCATGTGGTTCCAAACATCTGGATGACACTTTGATGACGCAAATCGCGTCATGTGCACAATGCATGTTGGGAAGCACACCAGGGGCCTTTAGAATGTTTCTTTTACTGGGCGTAAAGGAAAACTAAGATTTTGAGGACATGGTGATTTGGAATGTATCTTAGCTGATCTAAGTCTAAACCAGGTAACTGGAGCAAAAGTCTGTCTCTGCCAGGGGTTAAAACAGCCCAGTCATCTACCGAGATCTGCTCCTATGATCAGAATCGTTTCAGCCACGGACACCAGAACTGTAGTTCTCTCTGCTTCCAAGATACACCAAGGTTATCTTTCAGCCTCATAAAGACTCACTGTGCTGCTGTTCCTCTGGAGCTGGGAGTGCATGCTCGTGGAAAAATTTAACTGTTCCCCAAGGAAGTGTGTTTCAGATTCAGCAAACCCATTGTCAGCTGTAAAAACGGATAACAACCACTGCAGCACTGTGGCAGTTTTGATGAGTCTTTGACCCACATAAGCATGAGTTCACCATCAACAACCACTAACAATACACGGTGTATATGATGTATGATGCACAGGGATGGTTGGTTGATTGCTAGATTTGTTTATTTGTACTGAAAGATCGTGTGAAAGTAGCGTTAATAATAAAGAACAACATTGATTTTGACAACAACAACAACAAGCTAAATTCCACTAATAATTTAGAATAAAACCTGGTTCTCTCGAACAGCAAATGAATACTTAGACAATATTCAGACACATCGGTCTGACTAGACAAGACAATTATTTATCAAACACAGAATATCATTAATATTATGCTGTATTAGCTTTTTAAAGGATCGCAAAGCCAACTTTTATCTCAAATACAAGTAATTGAATATGTTGTTAGAGGGTTTTAAAAACGGATAAATCATTCTGTGTAACATTTTTATAACGTGCTTTGGAAAAGCTTCCCCTTTATATCACTGCCTCTCAATTATTTAACACCATTTCACATTCAAATGATGGGCACATCATTTCATTCCCAGTAAAAAATCTGCATAATTGCTGCTATTAGTTATTAAGCAACATAATAAAGGCTGCGTTATCAAACTGTTCATTTCACAAAGCCAAGGCATTACAAAAAAAACAAAAAAAAAAATCTGTGTGTCTCATCAAGTCTGACCACTTAATAAACAGAATGATCATTGTGTGTAGAAATGGATTCATCTTCACTTTGACTGATTAAACGTAGGCCACAGCTAATGAAAGCAACGGAGCAGAAAAATAATCACTGTAAAACAAACAGAGAAACAGAAACGATGCTCTCGTGCTGGAAGGAAGGCTGAAAATCTACATTCATACACCTGTCTCATCTGGAGGTGGAAAAACCCTTCACCACATATTGATATTTATATTGATAAAGGAAGGAAGACAATAAAATGTTTGCTTTTTTTTCCCCCAATATGAAAATCCCAGTTTATATTAAAGTTATAGGCCCCGTTTTGTTGAATAATTTCAGAATAACAGATTATTTTCAGTGTTAGGATAATCTTTTACACCCTTCTCAGTTTCTTATATCATGTTTTTTTTTTTTTTTTATTGGAGAACAAAGTCAGAGAGTCTGTGAAGCATGTACAGTTTAAATATTGAGCTGTAAAAGGCAGGGAACTGGATGATCTGGATGATATGAGGACTCCTTATCCCTTTTAGTGGGAAAAAATATTAACTGTGTCTGGATTTTTCTTTTAGTTTTAAAAAACGACTTTAAATGTAGAGTGCACACTTGGTTTCTTAAACACGCTCTTTTTTTTTTGTTGAAATCCTCTTCATGTACTGATAGGCATTAACAAATAAAGTTGACTGATGATTATAGCACCAAGAATACCTGGAGGAAACATAACAACTTCACACAGAAAGAGCCAAAACAGCCTATTAGGTTTGAACATGTGAACGTGTAGCTGTGCTTAACATTTGCTTACATACGGAAAAATCCAACATCAATCATTAAACAGTGATTTCTGAGGAAACCATTCCATATCATCACAATAAAGAGTCTATTAAACCATGATCATGAGATGTTAAAGATAAGAAGATAATGAGACGCTTCAATCACGATTGTATGATCGCCGTAGATGCCCTCAGCCTCAGCACAGCTCAGAACAACTCCTCACTCAGTGATCACATTCATGCTTTATAGACAATTTCTAGTTTGACAAAACGACTCGCGCAAATTGAGTGTCAGCATCTTATCATAAAAGACAAAACAGCATCATCATATTTTCAATAACATCAACAGCAGCAGCAGCAGCAGCAGCAGCAAGGATGCTTTTTGCTTTTGTTAATATTCATAAACTTATTTTGCTGTGACGTTTCAAAACCTCCAAGGATGGATTATAAAAGCCTGCAGCGCTAAGAGACAGAAAAGTGAGTCACAACATTATAACAGCAGTGGAATATTCTATGTTATTACTGCAGACCAGTGTTATTCAAAATTGAATTGTCTGTTGTCATTATGGTTATAGTGTGACATCCAAAAAAAGATGTGATGATTTTGTGACTTAAAGTCATTTAACTATGAAAGCAAAAGCACAGATTTGTCTTACTCTACCTTGGGTTCCGTGACAGGTGCTTTATAAATCAAAGTTATTATTATTATTATTTGTTTTACCAGTAATCAATGAGGAACTCCTGTGATATTTCATTTCTGTTCATTGAACATTGTGTGCGTTTGTCCGTGTGCTCCCGTTTCCTCCCACAGTCCAAAAAGACGCTGAGGTTTACCCAACACTCTCAATTGCCTTGAGGTGTGAATGTGAGAGTTAGTGGTTGTTTGTCTCTGTTTGTTTGCCCTGTAATGGACTGGCGGCCTGTCCACGGTGTGACCCCTTCTTTTGCCCTGTGTCAGCTGGGATTGGCTCCAGTGATCCGTGACCCTCATGTGGAGGATAAATGAATGGATGGATAGTCTGTCATTGGCATAACTGCCGTTTAGAAAGTCACCATTTTAATAAACAAAAGAAGATTTGAAAATATTTTCAGTCAAGCAAAGGCTATAGATGGATGTTATGTCACAGTAACAGGGCAAATGTTGGATGGAAATGCCTTTGGTGATGAGCGTGCTGACTGCACATTTATAGTTTGTTTTCTGCTTGAAACCATTAGTCTCTTTAAATCTAGAATCTTCCCCTTTTTGTTTTTCCAAAACCTAACCAACCATTACTGCTCTATATGGTGATTAATTTTATCACCATGATTATTTTGATACTAGACTATTTCAGGAGATGATCCAATGAATCATATGAGAGACAATCATTCTAGTCATCAGGTCTGGGAACTTTTTTAAATGTATTACTTATGAAATCAGACAAAGTACTCTACAGGTGGAAGATTCTAGACTCCACAAAAACATAAATAACAGTGTCCCAAAACCCACAAGACTTATTGCGGACCTGTTGCACATATATGTTAGTTATGGAGGTCTACTTTCATACATTAACTTGTTTTTATGGTCAAAAACCTCCTAGTTGCTGTAAACGAGCCGATATAATTCCTCTTTTCTGACGGTGTTTCCCAGCCGTGAGATTTGAGACTCAACTCTCTCACCCAGAAGACAGACTGTCTTGTGATTGGCCAGTACCTGGAAGTGACATATTCAGCACACCCGCTCTCAGAAGCACAGCTCCCCCCTCTGGAATGGTGGATGCACTGCTACTCATTATCAAAACATTGTTTTAACAGTGTTTAAAAATAGCTCCTTCACGACTCCCCGCCGCAGTCCCTTTTATGACTTTGACCCGGAGTCAGACCCAGAGTCAGAAGACACTGTCGCTCGTGAAACACCTCCACAACGGACGTTATTCTTCTTCTGCGGTTCAATGTACGCAACCAGATGTACATGGACTAGTGCCCGAAGCAGGGACGATCTGCTGTTCCGGAGAACCGATGTTTACGTAACCGGACCGGGTTTTTTCAGAGATCTCGCTGAGCCCGAGATTACAATAAAACACAGCGTTCTCAGCAGTGGCTAAACTGTTGGTGTTGAACCTTCAGGGCTTCTTAAATAAGGTAATGACGCAGATACACACTAAAAAAACAGCGTTAATTGGAACTTCCGGGTCTAGGTCCGCTTTAAAAATCTGAATAAAATATCCTTTCTGAAGCTGCACTTCCATCGTAACGAAGAAAAAGATTAATGCACATAGATCCTGAACAACCTCATTACTGTGAACACACAGTTAAAGTGCTAGCATTCAGGCGTGGTAGAGAAGCTACCAGCTTGTGTGTGATGTAGAGAGGGAGCAGGTAGAGGAGTCATTGTGAGCACTCCCTTTTCCAATTCCCTTGGCATTATACTCCCAAGATTCCCCCTCGCTTTGTGTGAAAGATGTTTCCTCTTTGACAGATCAAGAATAGACCCTTGATGACACTAAGGACTCTGCAGCTGCAGAGCAGAGCTGAGACAACAGCGGGAGAAAGGAAAGGAAACTGATTCCTCTCCTATTGTATGCGTTCTCACAGCGCTCCAGGTGGTCAACATGTGAGCAAGCTGTTACTGTGTGTGTGTTGTGTAGGTGTTGCAGAGGACTGGAAAACAGCAGCTAATGAGTGAACCTTCATCTTTCTTGAACACACCCCACAGGGACAAAAAAAAAAACAGCATTGAAAGAAAAAGAGCAAGATGCTTTTCTATTAAATGCAATAAAAATAGATATAGTTGTTGCTTTCTTTCTGATGATTTGGTTTGAGGGTGATTTTATTATGGAAAATATCATCTAATGGCTTAACATATGCTATATTGCCAACAATAATACTAAAACGGCTGATGTATGTTGTTATAAAAACATCACAAAATATCCTAACGATTGCGGGCTTCAATATATGAGCCATTTCTAAGTTAAATGTCCTCCCCCTCAGGCTGTGAATGTCCAGCCACAGCTCCTCATTTTCACAGAGAGCGAGGGGGGGAAAAAAATAACAATGCCTGTGTGCTCTCCCAACAAATCAAGTACATTTGTTTTGCTCCTCATTTCCATGCATTTGTCTGGGTCTGGGAAAGCTCAAGATAGATCTGTTGACTTCCAAATGAGTTTCATGAGCGCACCCCTCATTTTGTAATAAAAATCCAGCGGACAGTCGATGATAGTAGCTCATGTAATGGCCCCTGTGCTGTCAGAGCAGCCGAACGTGGCTGATGCATGAGAATATCCCTTCTGATTCTGTTAGGAAATAAAAAAAAACTTTACATTGCATTAAATACAACAGTAAAAGGGTGAATATGCATGTGAATATACCTTGGATTTTACAGTTTCATTTTGAGCGGCCTTTGTTGTGCGCTGGAGTTTCGTGACAGGGTTTAGCTTTGGATATTAAGAGTAAGGAACAACTCACTGTGTTGCAAGAGAGACCCTTCTCCCATCATAAATAAACGCACAATAAACACAAAATAGCATTTGAATTGTCGGCCCCCTGCAGGACTGTGCTGTCTGCTACAGGCGGGTCTGTTTTAAATTGAAGCAGGCTGGCTACACCCCTGCTATAATGGGCCTTATCTGACAAAGGGATTAGTGTTCAGCAGAGCAAAAACACCATTTAGCCATGGTCAGCTGGGACGGCAGTCGAAACCCCTGTGTGGTGCATTGGCTTTGTGATCTCTCAGCAAATGAAAGGAAACAGGGGAGCTATGACTTTGACTCATTACTGCAGCATACATTTAATGGAATTAAGGCACAGCAGGGTGGACATAAGTAACCATCTAGGCTAAAAAATGTTAGAGAACAGTGTCGGTCACTGAGTGCAGTGTGGTTCACTCGCCTTATTTGCGCTGATATTAGAATTAGAAGGTATAGTTGCTCTGTTGTTTGTACTGGTTTTCAGACGGTTGTCTGACAACATGGAGTTTAAAATAAACCTTGAAGAGACGAGAAATAATAAACAAATACAATCTAGCTGTGCCCTTTTGGTTGTTATATGGATCAACAACTTGCCATTTGTTCCACTTGAGAAGATCATTGCCATTAACCATCATCTCGGCGTAACTCAGTAGAATATTTGATAGCAGCACAGTGTGGAATTAAGTGTTTAAATCTCCCCTCTTGTTTGATCAGGCTCCGCCACCTAATGTGTGAGGAGAAAAATAACCTCATATCGCAGAGTGCTGTGAATGCTTTATCTACAAAACATTAACTTGGGGACAGAAATGAATGAATGAAAACAGTGCCATAGTGTTCCCATGGGAATAATTCAAACGGGGGCAAAGCAGTGAACTTGTATCAAAAAGGGAACTACAAACACTTTCGTCGTTTCACTGTTACTATGGTAACAAGTAACTTAGGGCACCTGAATTGAACATGAGGCCAAAGCAGTTTTCCCTGTCATTCCAAACAGTGGTTTGTACCCCACAGCTCCGTTGGCTTGGAACGGACAATGCAGCGTTGCAGCAGGCGTTTCTTTGACCTCGGCTTTGGCCTCATCTGTCTTTAGACTGAGCAGCAGTGAGTCATATTCACATTGCCCTCACATGCTGCTCTTCACATCTACTCCAGGAGAGGATCTGCACACCCTACCGAGCTGGTTAAGAAGCAAATTAAGGTTTTTTCAAAAGGGAAACCATTTGCAGCAAAGAAATAACTGACCACTGCTGTTTTGCTTTGGGGCTTTTGTTCGTACGGTGGCCCAGAGGTGTCAGGCCAAATACAAACGACACAACACAAATACAAAAGCCACAACACAAACACAAAAGCCACAACACAAACGCCACAACACAAATACAAAAGCCACAACACAAACACAAAAGCCACAACACAAACACAAAAGCAACAACACAAACACAAAAACCACAACACAAATACAAAAGCCACAACACAAACACAACGCAAATACAAATGACACGACACAAATACAAAAAAAACACAACACAGACACAAACGCCACATCACAAATACAAAAGCCACAACGGAAGTGACCTACAGCGGTTGTGGCTTTTGTGTTTGTGTTGTGGCTTTTGTATTTGTGTTGTGGAGTTTGTATTTGGCCTGACACCTCTGGGCCACCGTATGTTTGTGTAGGTATTGTTGAGTAATACCATTTCAAGTATGATAGAACCTGAAAAAACTGTGTTTGTCTTATGTGTTGTTGAGTGAAAGTTATGATTCATTTTATATCACATTTTTAGTAGTGATATAAAGTTGAAATAATTGTGCAGAAGTCACAAAATAGACAAGTGAACCTTGAACTGTGGCGCATTTCCAAATTCAATCAGATTTTTAAACATTTTGAGTACTTGTCGCTCAGGTGTGTTTATATAGCTGGTGAAAATGCATTTTTTTCCCCATCAGATTACCTATGTTCTGCTGAAAAAAATTTATATAAGACACTCTATATTCCCCATTCGTATACTCTCTATACATACTGTATGTGGAAAAAAGCAGCCAAAATGCTCTGTGTTCTATGGCTTAACTGAAATGGCTGCGAGGTGTTTCTTAATCTCTGAACACAGCGCAGTGCATGTAGTATGTATATATCATCATATACTCCCCTGTTGCTCTAAGGGGGGGGGATGTCAATCATTTTGTGCAGATGTACAGAGACATCGTCCCAGCACCTGTACTCGATCGACTCATAGCCGTTGCAAAATGCACAGCTCACACACGCATACACACTGTAGTATGTGCCAGCGTTATGATTTCCTTTTTTTTGAAGCAATACCAGCATGAATATAGTGTTTTTTGTTATAATTAAGTTTTCCTGCATGTTTTCCTCTATTTCTATCACACTGTCATCCTCAAATTTATGTTGTTTATATATGACTCAAATGAGGTTTTTCTGCTTTTATTGCTTTGATATCATGAGCGGTAACTCTAGCTGGTCTCTATTGATTTTGCAGGGCTTGATGAATCAATCATTCTTTTCCTGCAGGTATATACTGTACTTATTGAGTGAAAATAATAATCTCTTTTTCTCCCCCCCCCCCCCCTCTTCCACTGCATTCCTATTCACACACACCACATCTGAGCCTCTCTCGCTCTCTTTCTCGAGTTATCCATTATCTTCTGTCTGCAGACGCTTGTCACCCACAATGCATGTGGTGTTCCTAACACAGCTGCTGTCAGCAGAGACAAATCAAATGCTACAGCCAAATCACCATTTCTCATTTAGGAGAGTTAAGATGGCGTATATATTGGAGCCAAATTCACCTTGCTACCGACGGTGTCACATGCATTTCGCTATTCTGCCCATTATCTTCTCAGAAGTAGATCGTCAAATTGGCGATAAGGCCGGCACACGTATACAGTGTATGACATACGAGGCTGTTGTGTGCTTCACCACAAAAACAAAGATTTTCTCTGCCAAGGCTCAGTAACTGTTCACGGAACGCTGTCAGAGATTATTAAAATGAATGCTGACATTTATTTAATCAAAGCCAAAAGAAAGAAAGAAAGAAAACAACTCTGAAATTCTGTTTTACCAACAGTAGATAATATGATAATGTCCACATCAGAGTACTACCTGAGCTGCAAACACCTCAAGGCTTTGCCTTGGCACTATTTATTGTTTAAAGGGTCTGGTATACAAACAATTATAGGAATAACTTTGTTTTTCTCCCTTGTCTAACAAAATTACACAGAGGTGTTGTACGGTCGCAGTGTGGACTCTGTCACTCCCTTGTTTTCGTCTTTCCCCCTGGGCTCGAATGTCCCTGTGAAACAAGCGGCGGCACTGTTGTTGAACCTGTGGGGTTTTGTTTGTTGAAATCACGAGAGACATTGTTATTTCACCTGAATCAATTACTCGAGAGACACTTTGCAGCCACTCCAAAGGGAAGCATCCATCTTAGGAGAGAAGACTCGGCTGTAACCAGATAATTCACGATTAATAATTTACATATCATGGCCTCATCTTGGTTTGCCAACACATTGAAACCTATAAGAGCATAGAAACAAGAGAGTCACTTCAGTCTGTATATGTGTGTGTGTGTGTTTTTCACCCTTTTCTTTGAGCCAATTTAAGCTTGATTACCACATTGCACACTATCATCAGGTGCAGTGTCTGGAAAACAACATGTTTCTAACTCAATAATTCAACCTTTACACTTGTGCTGAGGGGCCTGACATGACACAGCAGATGGTGCAGGTGCAACATTTTGCTTCTCTGACAAAGACAAGGAGGAAGAAGATATGGCACACAGATTGAAGCACATATGGGCGAGGAAAACTGTTCAGTGAGAGCCTGTCACTTTAATCAATCACAGCAGCAGTGACAAATGTCACCTCCATTAAAAAGCCACCCCCCTTCCTGGCTGCCCGTGAGACAGGAAATTGGGTTTGTCTCAACTAATCACAGCAGAATAATTAAGTACAGATATGCTGGAGCATACCTGTATATACTGCCATTATTTGCAATAGCGTACATGCACATTTCTTTTGTACATTTTTACTCAGTCACACCACAAATTCAACAGTTAAACTCACAATAATAACTGACTAGAGCAACGCATCTGCAGCCGCAGCAAAGCTATTGCTTCAGGATTGCAAAAACAAATGGAGGCCAGTCCTCACACAATACTTTTAGGAGCTTGCATTCCTGTTCATTCTTATTGTTTATTTTGTGGGGGAGGTTTTGAGTTTGCACGAAAATGTCAGATGGATTTAGGCTTTTCAGGAATCCGTGAGGTAGCATCATCCTTATAGCTGCGGGAATGAGAGCATGAATCTACCTCGGTTGTTGTGCAGAACTTTTTGTAGGCGAGACAGAAATAATTTATTATTTCTGTGCCGTATGAAAAGCAATGGATTCATGTCTCCTAATGATTATCTTTTTTTTTTTGAAACTCTCATTTTGTGAGATTTGAAAATTAAAGGAGCCTAACAATTAGCATTTCTCACCAAAACCCACTCTGTGTATCTTTCAGGTCTAACAAATACTCTGATTGTTTTTATGTTGTTGTTTTTTTTTTTTTACAATGTTAAACTGTGCCCACAATATCATTGTAGAATTCATGCCTACCTTCACTCATGTGACTCAGAACTAACAAAATAGAAACCTATGTCTAAAACATTGTCCCATAGCATAACTGTTGGCCAAAAAAATCCACTGCGTACTTTGTTATAGTATAGTATAGTAAAGTATAATTTGTTTAGTTAAAGGTCTGACTGAAAAGTATATGAAGGATATTATAATATAGTATAATGCAGTTTACAATATAGTATAGTACAGTATAGTAACCTGTAATGCAGTATAGTCAAATATAGTATAGAATAATGCAGTATAGTAAGCTATAATACAGTGCAGTGTAGTATATTATAATGCAGTATAATATAGTTTAGAATAGAATAATACATATATATATATATATATATATATATATTGCAGTATAGAATAGTGTAATTAAGTATAGTGTAGTGCAGTAAAGTACAAAATAGCATAGTATAATACAGTGTAGTGTAGTATAGTATAGTATAATGCAGTATAGTCTAGTATTATAGTACAGTATAGTATAGCGTAATGCAGTATAATGTAGTAAAGTATAGTACAATATAGTATAGTATAATGCAGTGTACTTTACAATACAGTGCAGTATAGTGTCTTATAATATTGTGTGAGCGAAGTAGAGTAGGTGTATAGTATAGTGTACTTCATATGACAACAGATGCTTCTGTCAACTGATGTAAACAGGAACAGCTGTGAAGAGGATCCAGCACCTTGTCAGCAGTTGCCCACACTCACAGTCTAACAATATTTTAGGAAAAGCATTTCCCGCCTCACATAATTTTAGCCACCACTGAAAATGTTGAGCCGACACTCACTTTTTTTTGTTTTTTTTTAATGACAGGATCTGATATTGAACCGTCATGATCCAATCGCAGTGTTTGTCAAATATGGCTGCTTGATCGCAGCCTCTGGCCTTGAGCAAACAAACACCTCATTGAATCCAAGTTGATGCATTAGGAATTCTGCTCTCATTTACAGAGCAATTAGAAGTCTGCACGGGTAATCATCACTCCATTTGCAGAGCAGGGCATGCTTGAAGAAATTATTGATAAACCTTATTGCTGGAAAATTAAATCTTAGGAAGACAAGGCTTTTAAGGGGGGGATTTTCCCTTGAGGATGGACTGCATGTAATGTCCTTGGCAGTCAAATCTGTGTTAGAGATTGACAAAGAAACTGCATAAGGTATTTGCTGTAGTCCCCCTGCTAATCTTTTGACTCTTGTTGTTGGCCGCCTTGTTGGGCACCATTAAAATTCCATCAAAAAGTATATGATTTAAAGCGGAACTAGACCGGAAGTTCCTATTAACGCTGTTTTTTTGGTGTGTATCTGCGTCATTTCCTTGTTTATGAAGCCCTGAAGTTTCAAGCGAGATCTCTGAAAATCCCGTTACGTTTACGTAAACAGCGGTTCTCCGGACCAGCAGATCTTCCTGCTCCGGGCACTAGTCCGGGCACATCCGGTTGCGTACATTGAACCGCAGAAGAAGAAGAATAACGTCCGTTGTGGAGGTGTTTCACGAGCGACAGTGTCTTCTGACTCTGGGTCTGACTCTGGGTCAAAGTCATAAAAGGGACTGCGGCGGGGAGTCGTGAAGAAGCTATTTTTAAACACTGTTAAAACAATGTTTTGATAATGAGTAGCAGTGCATCCACCGTTCCAGAGGGGGGAGCTGTGCTTCTGAGAGCGGGTGTGCTGATATGTCACTTCCGGGTACCTGGCCAATCACAAGACAGTCTGTCTTCTGGTTACGAGAGTTTGTCTGAAAGATCGCGGCTGGCGAACAGCGTCAGAAAAGAAGATTTCTATAGGCTCGTTTACAGCAACTAGGTTTTTGACCATAAAAACAAGTAAATATATGTAAGTAGACCCTACAAAGCTAACATATATGTGCAACAGGACCACTCTATGTGACCTTTAATATATAAAATATTTGTCCCCTTGTCCTCAGACAAATGCATGTTCAAATGCATAAGAGAACAGGCTTTATACTGTTTTGCACCCATGTGTTCTCTCGGCAGACGTTGCACAACCCCCCGAAAGCTGATGACCCAAGTCTCACCACTGCACTTCGTTAAGTTCATTAGCTCGGTCCACTCCACTGAGGGTGAAAAGATTGCACAGCATTGATTTGCAGTAATTAATATTGACTCGGATTAATCGAGCAGGAAAAGGCTAACACGTGAGAGCTGAGGTGACATCCCTTTAAGAGATTTTGAAAATACCTGTAGTGATTCATTTATGTAATGCTGTCACTGGTAAACTGAGCAGTAAATGCAATGAGTGAGTGAGCGTTTTTTTGGATAGAAGTGGAAACATTTCAGAAGTTACTATAGAGTTGTTATGGTGATCAAATTATTAAGAATTTGAAGGACAATACAGTGTGGATGCAATATTGACATAAAAACCAAATGAAAAACTAAAAGCTGTTGCGAGATTCACATTCAGCCAATTTCACATTGCTCTTATTTAGTGTAGACATCTTCTTGCGTTGTCTCTTCATAACAATACAGTTGTGCTTTTTGCTTCCCCTTTAAATGAAATCTTTATACTTTTTAAAAAAAAAAAAATGTTACAAAGCCCTGTAACTTTGTTTAGAAAAGTGCTGATACACTTTATTCTGCAGGGTTGTGAAAAAAACCCCAAAAAAAAGTATGAAGAGAAAATAAATATAAAGAAATAGAGTCGCTGTAATCTTTCTTCGATATTTGAAGGGCAGAGAATGAAATGGTCCCATCGTAGAATCTCATTCTTACCCCGAACTTTGCTCAACTGCAAAGTAATGGTTACTGCGTCCAAAAAAAACCAAAAAAAAAACAATGTGTGCATCCATCCCACCGAGCAAGCAATAAACACACCCTTCTGGAGGACTGTCTGCAGTTATCAATTCAAATATATTCTATTTTTCAGCCACAGAGCCAGCGCGGAGGAATTAGAAGTTGAGTGAGAAAGCAGTGGTGTATGGCCAGCCATTACTTATGCTCTGGTAATTTGATTATACTGACTGCGGGGCAGCATGTTGTGCCACATTCCTGGGGATAGGAAATATCAAATTAAAAATTGCAATTGACAGGCCGTCCATATGTCAGCGTGTAGTGGAAGGTGGTTGGGTTAATGCTCTCCTTGCCTCACTCCTTTTTTTCCCCCCTCACGTAAACATCTGTGCAGTCAACAAGCAGCAGACCTTACACCAACAAACTGCTGGAACTGTCTGTGCTTATGTGAAGCCAGGGCTGCACCACAGACTCTCTTCTCTCCATTTCATTTCTGACAGAAGGTGCTTAAAACAAACACCAGTCAGACACACGTGGAGTCCCTCAGCAAATTAAATAATAACGATATAGGTTTATATACCGTATGTCAAGAAAATGGATGAAAAAGACCATGCACCTCTCTTGTCACGAGGGTTTAGATAACTGAGAAATGTTGTTAAAATCTATACACATTTCAGTCATTGTGAATTTTTGACAACAAATTTCAAGCCGAGTTCCTCTTAAACTTGAGGTCATCATAGGGTCTGGCTTTCAATAATTTGACTAATAATAGTTCAACGTAACATGCTTCCCAGCATGCATTTCTCACAGTTACAAGTCATATTTAAGTTCCGAAGTCGGTTCAATCGCTAAACCCATAAGGTTAATCTCACATGTTGTTTGCAAAGGTAAATGCAGGCCTGTCACTAAATATCTCCCTCAGGAACCACATTCTAATTTTGCTAAATTAATCCTAAAACACCTAAAACAGAATATAATAAGAAGACAAATACACCACCAGTGAAGGAGAAGTGGGTAAACTGACAAGAGTCACACTCTGATGATGAACCAATCGTCAACCAATGCCAGTATTCAACATTTTTTTAACACTTTTCCAGTGTCCAAATTCTTGTTTTGCATGAAACGAATAGATTATCATGTCACTATAAATTATGTTTGTGTGGCAGAAAAACTGGTGCCATTAAAGAATGATGTAGAACCATCATTATGCTTTTACTGTGGCAAAGACTATAACTCATGAACTGTCCTTTAAACTTGATCTAGGAAACAGTCACCAGACTAGTCACATTTTTAAATAACATTGTCAATATGCTTTCAACTGTTGTTTTGGGGGGTAATATTATGCCCCTTTTTTTTCTAGAGGGACCACTTCAGATATCATAGATTTCCAAGATTAGTATTTTCAGTGAAAGTGTATTGTGACATCTGATATTTCCTATTTGTTGTTACACTATGTTGTCGTGCAAGGCCACCCGTCTTATGTTGTCAATTTTACTTTTGGCTGCTCAGTGAAACAGCAGAAGCTGCTCAGAGGACTTTAATGACTTGCTGGTGCATTATTTAAGACTTTTTATCAATATTGTTTTTGACACGATGCTGCGATCGCTCTCGGTCTGATCGGACAAAGCAGGCGTGTTAATTATTTACAGCTCTAAACGCCACTGAGGTCAATAAATAACTGATGCTGAGGAAAATCATTAAAAGCACAGTGGAGTGGGGGGGTTATGCATTATCACGTTGTTTCATGTGAAATGCATCAGACACAGACAAAGGGTTTGGTTTGATACAGTCTGGTTGAGTCAAGTGGTTATGTGCATGTGTGTGTGTGTGTGTGTGAGGACAGAGCACTGCATCAGCTTTAAATAGTGAGTGATGCCACTGACAAAGAATGTGCCTGCCAGCTGGTGACTCTTTTGTTTATGGTTAATGCACATTGTTTCCTCTAAATCTGCACATGCTAGCAAAAAAAGCAAACGGAACAGAACAAGTCATGTATTCATCGGTGACTCTGACGCGAACCCGCGCAAACGGCATTTGTGCAAACCTGAGCGAATGAGCTCAGAGAAATAACAAAACGATTAGTCAACTTTTTGCAGGTGTACAGCTCTGTGAATCTACTTCGTTGATATGGATTGTGGGTTGATGACTGTAGAAATTATTTACACACCACATTTCATAATCTAGAGTGTTTGCTTTCATGATGTATATATGCGTATTGGACTAGGTAGGTATAGTAGATATCTACCCAAAAAATGTACCTGTTTTTATAACCTATCACCTTTTGTACTTTATAATAATACTCTCCTATCATCACAACGAAACAAGTTAGATTTGAACACCATGACTGTGAAATGTATTGAATTTGCTGGGTATATATAACACATGTTTGTATATCACTGTTATCTGTAAGCCCATACAACTCTATGGCACGATCCCAATTATGTGTGGCAAGGCAGAGCTGCACTTGTGTCGGTTAACTGTTAAATAGTGTAGGGGCAGTCACGAAGGTGTACAGTTACCTGGGTGTGATCATGTAAATAAGTCTGTGAAATACCCATATTTATTTTTTTTTCAGATCTTGTGCTTCCTCATATTGGAGTCACGAGTTCATGTACAAAAATCCTTCTGGTAACTTTTGTGATGCTTGGTCCAAGGATCACATTATGACCTGTGAAAGTTTAGTTTCGCTTTATATTCAATCCAATATGGCGGAAGAACTCTGGAATGGCCGGCTGGACGCACCAGCCGACTTGGACTGGTGGAGAGAGATATCTCAAAAGGTCTAGGAGCAGGAGCTGACCAAAAATCTGGCTGACAGGAATAAGAAAACTTTAGAAGGACAACAGTGTGCTGCCTTTCAGCAAGCAATCTGGAAATCTACTATGTGTCTAAGTCACTCACCCTATGTCAGCACCATTACACAAAATAAGCATTAGTCTCATCTTTAATCAGGGTTCGATCCTCACATTCCAGGTGAACACTAATACCAGAGGAGTCATACATTTTGCCAGTTAGTCTCTCTGGGTGCAAAGTAGTCCAGATTAGGGATTGTATATCGCTCCAGTACTGGTCAAAATCACTGGATCTGATATTGGACGGATAAAAATGCAATCCAAATATCCTATATTTCTCATACTTCACTATGCACAGAGACTGTAAAAAGGTCAGCAAAAGCGTTTTAGCCGAGTCATGTTTGGGCTGAGAACAATAATACAGTATGAAATGACTCGTGTGTTGTTAACAGCTTCATAAATGGTCCAAAATGACTGTATTTCGGTAACTCAAATTTGTGATATCGGTATCGGAAACAAAAAAGTTGTATTGACCCATCCCTAGTCCAGATAAATACTGCCTGACCAACACATTAAAAAAAAAAAAAAAAGTATGTTCACGTAGGTATGTTCAATTAGAAATATTCAAATTTTAAACAATATTGTGCTACTATAGGAGAAACTAGAAGCCACAGACAAATTAATGACAAAAGAAACAGTTTCCTTCACCCTGGACAGATCACCAGCAGGGCCACATGAACAAACAACCATCCACTCTCACACCCACGGTCAATTTACAGTGTCCAATAATTTACCTAATCTCCCAATTTCTTGGATGGTGTGAAGAAATCGGAGAACACGAAGAAAGCCCACGCACAGACAGGGAAAATATCCCAAATCTGAGAAAGGTATACAATTTCCAAACTTTGACCAGGTGCAGAAACTGTGAGTTTGATGAGAAAACAAATCAGACTCTAAGCTGAACCTAAGATTTTCACCTAAAGCTTGTCAGCGTTGTTTCTTTCCAAGCTCCATTTGTTCTCAATACACTGTTCTATTGCTGTATCTAAGTAAAATGTAAACCTATCACCCCATCTGACTGATGCACAGCCACTGTGGTGAAAACACTAACAAATAATACCTTACATAACATACTGTAGAAGCGGCTTCCTAAGGCTCACTGTAATGTTTAACAGTGTGAAGCTGCATCGTGTTCCAAAAAGTTTAGTCTTGAAGTTTCGTCTCGGATACATAAAACACCTCTGACAGCCAATGTTTTACAGTTACCGGGAGAAGTTTTACAAGTAGAGACAGCACAGACGACGTCAGGCGCGATACCGCGGCAGGACCTTTTTTTTTTTTTGTTCCTTCTTTATTCTTTTAAAAGAACCATCTTCACAATATTGCAATTTAACATACAATGTGAGACAATGGAGCTTGATTGTTTTTCAATGAAGCGCGAATGTCTCACATTGTAATTCGCATAGATTTCTATGAAGAGGTTTGACATTCCAAAAATCTCCGCATCATTTTACTCACAGCACCCAGATGTACTGCTTTTAAGTGATTTTAATGAATAGAATGTAACACAATCCAGTAAGGGCCATGTGCAACACGCGGCTAAACTTTGAAACAAAAAAGTGAGAGAAACTTTAATCTCTTTCACCCACCTGTGTCAGTTGCATTTTAATTGCAGTGCTTCTCATCTCTCATCTGTCTTCGTCGGGTGAGTGGGTGTAGGGGGGTCGACCTTCTTACTGAATACTCCGCTAAGTGTTTACTGTAATTCTTTGCTGTCTGAAGGCGGTGAAACAAGTCAGTCTTTAACACCAGACAGACTCTGATATATTTTGTAGCTCTGAAACACATCCACCTTTTCCCGAAAAACCAACCCCCCCCCCCGCCCCTGCACCGGCAATTTAGAGCAATATTCCTGTGCCAATCATTTCCTGCAGTGTGGCTGAAAGTTACACCCAGCCACAACGGTCGTAAAAATCGAACCGTACGGTGAGGGAAGCTGCCCTTCATGATTATGAGCAGGGTTTCTTCACCTTTGATTTCAGAGGGGCTCTGAAGATGAAACCAACTTCTTGCATTCCGATCAAGAGAGGTGGTTTATGCCAACCATCATTCTGATCAGTTTTCTTATAAACAGTTCTTGTTGACTTCCTAGTTTGGGGTTATTCCGTGTCTGCCCTTTGTAACACTACTAGATTCTTAAAGTAAGTATTAATGTTGACCTAAACCCTTAAACTTGAACAATAGTACAACCCTGGCTCTCTTAAAATTGGAATGGAATCCTAATTAATGCTACTTGTAAAGCCGGAGTTTTTTCTACTGGTTCTTGCTGACAAATATCCACTGGGAATAAAACGTATGCAAGGTTTATTCAAGACATGCTTGAGGAGACTGTGCTCCACCAACAGGAATTACGACCCATAGGTACATTTTTAAAATAGGTGTTCCTAGTAGTAGTATAAATAACTGCACTCTGGTTGGCAGAGGTGGAAAAAGTACTAAAATATGATACTCAAGTAAACATACCAATACTTTAATGAAATATTACTCAAGTAGAAGTAAAAGTAATCATCTGAAAATGTACTCAAGTAGAAGTAAAATGTAGTTCATTTGAAATGTACTTTAAGTAAAAGTTGCTTAGTTACTTTGCGTGGGGTGTGAGGGTAGTAGAAATATGACAAGGGCTCAGAAATCCCCAAAATTTTGGAGCTCACGAGCCCGACAGGATATTACTTCACTTTTTCTGATGTATATTTTCCCCCTGTAGGTCTTCACAGTGCTGAATTTTTATTTTTACTCAGTAACGGATAGGATTTATAAAGTAACTAAGTACAATACTTGAGTCAATACGTACTCAGGTAAAATACAAAATCCTGATTTTAAATTGTACTTAAAAAATACAAAATACACAAAAAAAGTATTCAATACAGTAACTTGAGTTAAATGTATTTCGTTACTTTCCACCTCTGCTGGTTGGTACCTGAACTGAAACTCCGATTAGTCTTGCTTTTCCATTTGTGTGAAACAGAAATTGGTGATAACCTTTTTGCCTGTTAGTGATTACAGAGATGTGTTGTATATCAATGCTTCTGCTCATTGTCTTGTCAAGCTGGATAGCGTTTACCATGCAGCACTGAGATTCATTACCAGCTGTGGTCCCCTTACACACCATTATGTGCTCTACTTAACTAAGTTCACTGGACGTATTTCTGTGCCCATACGCCTCAGTCATTGGGATGTATTTATTTCCAAAACCATTGTGGATATTAATTCTTTCTATGTTGTCTTTTAACATGGAAACATGGAGGTCATAATCTCCGACCTATGAATGTTTTGCATCTTCTCATCCCCAAAGTATAAACTGAACGGGGCAAGAAAGCATTCGGATTTTCATGCCTAATTCATGGAACAAAGAACAGACTGAACTTCAAATTCAAGCCCTCGTTACATTGAATGCGTTCAAATAAATTCACTCGGCCAGGTCTCCCTTGCAAAAGAGATATTTTGATCTCAGTGGGACCAACCTGGTTAAATAAATAAAAAAAAGAAATATCTTGCATGTGTCATCATTAAGTAGTTTTGATGAGGTTTCCAACGGCGGTTTGCTTATTTGTTAAATCATTGTACTTTGGTGTGATGGACAAGTGCTTGACTCCCATGTTTGACTTTTACACTCGTGCCCAGTATGTTATTGTCTGTAACTTGGTTAGCCCTGCCTTTGTTCACCCTAACCCTGACCTCACTAACGCTAGTGCCTAGTTGAGTTGAAAAATACGGGTGTGCTAAAACGTACCTATGGATCATATTAAAATATTGCATTGCATTATGTGGTATGAGTCAAACTCATTGACAGCTTGCTAATGTATAAAACCAACTTTCAGACACTTTATTTCAGTGTAAATGCCAAAGATCAAAGAATTTCACAGACATAAAAAACAATAAAGGTGGTAGTGCCTTGAGACCTTATATAATACTGTATTTAGTGGAAATAGTGCTGTATTTTCCACTTTATATGTAGTTGGAAATGGAAAGAAACGTGGCAGAAGATCTATGGATTTGCAGGGCAATAAATTAAATGTCTCCAGTTTATCCAACACAGAACAGAAGAAACTAAAGTTTAGTTTAAAGAACTTTTTTTTTTTTTTTTTTTTTTTTAAGTACATCCATGTAAACAGGAAGGATGCAATTTCTAATCTGTCTCATTTTAAGTAGATTGCATGTATATCTTTGTGTAAAGCCAGAGATAAAAATGTGACTGCTCAATGACTTAACACCATCTCACTGTTTCCAGTAGAATACTCAGACAGACCCGGAGAAAGTGTCTTAAACCTATAAATAAACTGACACATACAGTAAATTCTCACACAGGAATTAGATAGGACCTAAGTGCTTTGCTTACTAAGCTTGTTCCTCTTTAGCTTGTGTCTCTGGGGCAGTAACTCTATGCCCCTCTCTTATCTTATCACAGGATTGCATTCAGCACAGCAGCACACAGCAGAAGTCACCTTGGTGCTTTTAAGAGATGCAAACACTCCTCCAGAGACGCCTGTCACGGTGTAGAGATGTGTGTCACTACATCCAGGCTGATCAGAACAAACCGACCTCAAATAAGGGCTGCGGAACTCAAATATCCGTCTGCCATGTTTTTGGTGCACAATTAAAGATGTAGTGTGTAACTTTCCCAAGTAAATAAATGAAGGTTCCATTCAAATTGTTGTCAGATTAGTTCACACAATGCTGATTCGGAGTGTGCTCCTCAATATAGAGCAGCATTTTTTTCCTGTTTGGTGTAACGTGAGGTGTTCTTTGTAGCAACTTTGTTATTTAACCCATGAATGTTAGCTTCACATTAGCTCGTCTTTTTTGTTTGATTTTCGTCAGCCGTGTACGACCAAAGAATCGCGTTTCGAAGTTTTCTTTGTACCCTGGATGTCCTCCCACACACACAACCCTCCATTTGTCTGAGCTTCGGAGTGTCCAATTGACAGTGGGGATTGAGTACCTTGGATTCGAACCGGCAACACTCCGGCACAAGCCCAATTACCTTCCACTCAGCAGTGGGCTGTTATTACTATGCCACTACACGGTGTCATTTTGTTTCATGACAACCACATACTCCACCATTTGCACTTGCACCACCTGGGAGGTGGAGGATTGTTTTTAGTATTTTGAAAATACAAAAAGGTACTTCATTTTGATACATGGTGTGACTGCTGTATTTTGTAGTTTCAGTTGGGGATTTGGTATTTTATTTTAAAAACGTGTTTTTGCCCATGTGGACCACAACAGCTACACTAGAGAAGTGAGACGGCAGCAAACGTTTGATGAAGGAAACGTGAGAGAAGTGAAACAAATGGTGAAAGAGAACTTTGGGTTAAATAAATAACCCTTGTTCTCTGAAATGAGAGTTAAGTAGTCACATAAGGAAGATGGATATTGGGGAAGGGGCAGTGTTAGTGACACTATATATGTATATATATGTAGGGATGGGAATTTTTTGTCGACAAATCGATCGACAATCGACACGTGCGCACCTCGACAAAAAAATTACGAGTAAAAAAAGTCGAAGTGTCACAAACCACGTAAAGTTCACAACCACGGAGGTTGAGGAAGCTGTGCACGAATAGGTGATCCTGCAGGGAGCCTGTTGTCCAGGTGTGATGGTGATGGTGCACGCGTCACCGGCTCGTTCTCTCGAGTGGCTGTGCGCGTCCAAGCGTGTGTGCGTGTGTGCGTGCAGTGCGAACGAGGTTGCGCTTAAGTTTAGGACAGGGGTGGGGGACATGACACAAGCGCTACACAAATGAAGACACATTTTGAAGTCTCAAAGATTTGCACTATATTCATCCATTTTTCTCTAAACTGAAACACGTTAACTTCTTGCAACCAAGAGTTGCCTCCTATTGGCTTTCTATGACTGCAACAAATAACAAACATGGATATTGTTTTCGATTGATTATAGAACATTTTCCATAAATCATAAATGTACCATGTAGTTTTCTCATAAACTAGCCAATTTCTTTTTTTGCGTCGTTGTCGACTTTGAAGTCTTCTCCTTCCCCACCTTGGTTGTGACTCCAAAGGATGGATGTTTATTTATTTGTTGGTGTGTTACTGCTTCCTGCTGAGAAGTGGAATGATGAGAAACCCATGAAACTATGTTTGTATATCAACAAAAAAGAATGTAGAGCATGTACCTACAAGCCTCTATGAGGCGACGGGTGCTGCATGGCTCCATAAGGTCCACTTTCTGACTTTTATCGAAGCTTTTCACATCATTTCATTTCAGATTTACTCAGTTTTCAAAGCTATTACCCTCAATTGCTGATTCAAAAAATGTCTGCAGATTCAATGCTGTGTGACTCACTGTGATTCTATAAGCTAAAAGGAATAATTGTAAACCTTAAAGGTAAGGTTGGTGATCCTAGAAAAATCGTTTGAGCAGGATGCATTTTGAATTCAAAAGTCCAAGCGCCTTTCTTCAGACTTCCCTCCGAAGCTAAGTCTCCAGAGCATAGGACTGCGCACCAAACACAGATTCACAAGCACTGCGCAGCATCAGTAACTTCTGGGAACTTTTCAGTGATGCTAACTTTTTTTTTGGATACGGGTTCAAATGACAAACGTGATGCCGAAAAACAACAAATAATACACTATGCATCAGCCTTTTTCTTGGCAGGAGCTGACCTAAAAACGGTCTCTCGTTTGGTACCTTTTCTGTCATAACATTGCTGCAACTCTCTGGTTTGATTTAGCAAGCTAGCATAAGCTCTGGCACTGTCTTCTGAGCATGTGCAATTAGTGCACTAAGCGGTGTACATGCATGGGGGGAGGGGGGTCAGATGGCAGTTTGATTGATGCATCACAATCCAATTCATTCATTCGGACTGTTCGTTATAATTGGATGGTACAGGCCTGTCCGCTCCACAGGTGATTTATTTATTTATTTTAATCTCTGTGACAATACATTCACTAATTGGTTATAATCACGATGTGAAGAGGATTTTAAGCAATACAGTTAAAAATGCTGCAGAAAATAATCTCCACCCCACCTTTAAACATTTCCTGTCAACAGTGATCAGTATCATTAATGGTCATTGCACTCATTTAGTTGGCTTCTCTGCCACAATAATAGATTCGGTCATTTCTATTTCTATTACAAACACTGTTATCAGCATCGGGACATTACTGAAACTATTATTTCTAGATTCCGATCATAATCATTGTATTAAAATAGACAACCAATAGTACACATTTCAGTGATAGACTCCCGCTCCAGATTGTTTTCCAGTCTTTTATCATCATTTTCGATGAATTCCGCACAGAGAGAGCACTCAGGCAATTATTAGGTCTCTGATGTAATGGAGAGAGAGAGTGTGTACGGAGGAGAACGAGAATGAGCATGGGGTGATTGCATCTCTTATTGTTTTTTTTTTTTTTCTCCCAGGTAATTAACTAAATAAATCTTACAGTCAGCTTCACACTACTGGAAATGGAAGCTCCCGTGTTCGTATTGATTACTGTTCTCCACGTGAGAAAGCATCATTGACCAGCAAAGGGAGAGAGATGTCGTGCAGCCCCCCCCCCCCCCCCCTCCCCCTCCCAGCCATAAAATAGCTAGACTAGCTCTAAGGTTGTATCACCTACTTGTGGTTTGTTTTCGTAAAAACTAGCACTTGTTGTTGGCAAGACGACGACGACAAAGGTTTTTCAAAAAGTTCGAACAAGCTCACTGATTATTCTTTCACACTTGATTCATGAACTTTGTGAGTTACGCGGAACTCTGCAGAAGTCCTTGTTAGCAGAGGAAGTCATGGACAAATCCATCTGGTTTTCCTCTCTCAGGAGCCTGATAACACTCTCAGTGTGCTATTAAAAAGCCACTCGTCACATCCTGGTCAATCCACTGTGTCGATTCCAAAGACAGTGATACATGCTATAGATTCGTCAGCTGCTAATGGGAATAATTAAGAGAGAGCAAAGTGTCTTTCTTTGAAAGTGTTGCTGGATTCATTTGTTGTGATTTAATGTTAGAGATGTGTGTGTGTGCATTGAACACTCCGTTCCTCCACACCTGTGGGCTTTGAGGTAAATGATCCCGACTGACTACTTAGTTGAATGAGGTGATACAACATAAAGTTATCAATATCCACAAAGGGCAATTGACAATGGTCCCCAGGGCGCAGCCACAAGGTGAACATGATAATCCATGCTTTAATGATGTCCATGAACATCAGGGAAAGCTGTCCCTGTGCTTCTGCAGAGCACTTTTACCTAACTGCCTTTGCTAAGTGACCTTGTCTGAAGTGGCACGGAAAGAACGTGGAAAAACACTGGTAAAAAATAATATTATATCATATAATATATTACATATAACAATGTCCGTAGAGAAAGTATCACCAGACAAATTAGAGGCATTTGAAAATGCAGCAAAGAGAAAATATTCAATGCATGCATAGTAATAGTCGGAGAACACATTGCATATCATCTGTCAGAAAGTGGGTGGGATGTGTGGGTTTGAATATGTCTTTATTTATAATGTATTATGACAATTTTTGGGCATATGGTGATTTTACATTTTATTTCACCCCTCACTGTGGATTAGAAAAACAAATGTGTCATATTGGTTTGTGGAAAAAAAACACACCACTCAGGCTGCAGGTGACTTTTTATGCAATCATCCCTACGTGTAATGAAGATGTATTTACTACATTTACAGAGATTATGTATAATAAGTAATAAGAAATTCCAAACCTTATCACAACAAGAAAAATCAAAAAATCACAACAATCTGGACTTGCTTGAGAAGACGTTTCACTTTTTAATCCAAGAGGCTTTTTTACTGTTTTTTCTGTTTCCTCAGTGATCTACATTTTCACAGCTGTGTGTAGAGCTACGGGAGCTGATGTCAAACAATCTTGTCACACAACACTCGGAACTGAAACAACGTCATTTTGCCAAGAAGTCACACTGTTCAAATCCATAGACATATATAAAAGGCAGCATATATACGAGGGCTATTCAACTTCAGAAGCGGGTGGAAATAGCTGGTGTTTTGCGGACCATAAAGAATAATTGTCAAAAAAAAAAAGACAAATAATACAAATCCATCTATCCATAATCTAATGCATTATCCACTGGAGGGTCGCTGTGCCTATCTCAGCTGATATAGGGCGATAGGCGGGGTACACCCTGGACAGTTCGAGACAATAGAGACAAACAACCATTCACCAGAGACGACAACCAACCTACAGTCAATTTAAAGTTACCAATTCACCTAATGTGGGAGGAAGTCGGAGAACCCGGAGAAAACCCACGCACACGGGGAGAACATGCAAACTCACAGAAAAGCAGAAAAGCCCTTGCTCCAACCGGAGCTCGAGCCGAGGGAACCTGGGTCTTCTCGCTGCAAAAGGCAAGAGCGCTAACCACTACACCAACCGTGGGCCGTTTGTCTAAAAATAAAGGAAAATTATAGCAATAATTCAAATTAGGGAAATATTATACCATATCTTTCACTTAAATTTGGCGTTATAATCAAAGCCAGACAGCAGCCATGAGAGATTTCAAAGCATTAGCTGTTTTTTTTTGTCAGCAATTACACAGTGGTTGACATGACATCGCTTGAATGTACCTGGACATTTAGTTAATAATAATTGGTTAATAATAGTATCCCCTGTCCTCCGTGTCCTCTGGAACACTGGCAGTAAGTTAATGTGCTTTATTAGCACAGAAACTGCACAATAAACACATAAAATATATCAGACAATTCCTTTCTTCACCCGCTTTACTCAGAAAAAGTGAAGATGCTGTATAGCTGTTGTGCCCCAGGATGACAAAACAGTATTCTTTTTTCGAATGGAATGTACATTATGCAACTGTAGTGTGTATGATTGTACCGTACATACTTTACTATAATAGTTGATTGAAACCTATTGACTTAATAGCTGGTCATTTGAAGTATCCGCTCCCGCTTCACACCTGGGGATGAAAGCAGCATTATCATCACTATAAAATGATCATATTTGATGTGCATCATTGACTTGATCAAAGCAGCACTTTTTTTTTGCATAATACATAGAATAAAACACATTTCCCTGGACACAGGAGGGCACTGTTTCTTAAATAAATGTTTTATCTCCGTTTAGCAGAGAAACGGAATCAACCCACGAGAGCATTTCGGGCAGTTGTTTAGAAGTTAAACGTTATTTTAATTACAGCGTGATATTAAATGATATAAAGCAGAGTGAAAGGGCAACTGCTGCTCATATTTGGCATCATTTGTCGATTGTTTTCTCAGGGAAGAATCTTGCACTGAGATAATCAGACCATGACACCACCTACATGATGTCCTCACACTGCGCTCTTTGTCATAAAGCACATGCAGCACTTCATTACCTCACATGCGCGAGCGGTGCAAATGACTCCTGCTGCACAGGTTTTGACGATCCGCTCGCATTAAGTGGGGCAGATATGGTGGGAGGACATTCAGTCTGTCTTATTCATGGGATTGCATTTGTGGAAATGCTTTATATAATGTAGAAAAGCTGCATTTAACACAATTTCCAGATCACTACTAAAACAGCACAGAGAGCATTTAGAAGAAGATGTTTTCTTCTGATGTCTTTGGGGACTCGGTGCTAATGCTCTCTTGGAAATTGGGTGCTGGAGATAATACACTGCAGAGTCAAAACTGTGAAGCACTTTTACAGACATTTGCATGAAATCCCACCTTGTAGCATTAAAGGCTGCATGGGAAATAATGTCAGTAGTTTGGGTTCCATTATGTTTGAGAGCACGCAAAACTATGAAGAAGTGTGTCCTCTATGAATGTGCAGTTGGTGTTTACTCGCAGAACAGTTTGTTTGCTTGCATCATTTTCCAGGTCTGGTTCTGAAGAGGGAGGCCCTGATCATCCTGGCAGCGTCCTGTTCAGTCGACCTCCACGGGGAGTCGTTTGATGTTTTCATTAACCTGCACGCTGGTTGTCTGGAGGCAGCAGGGTGGCTTCTGGACCTTGACGCTCCATGGCTCTCGCGGCTCACATGCGCCCGGGAGAGTTCAATCACATGCCCAGCATGGGGGCCAAGATGACTGTTAGGGCACACTACAGCCTTGGAGAAGATTAAACTGCATTCCCCAGGTCAGTGAGCACAGAGGGAACAGTTCAGTTAAATGCATATTCTACTGGTGTATAACACTCAGTACTTAGTATGTATCATTAGTTATTTGTCTTAATGAATACAGCTGGATGTTTGATGATAACAAGTAAGACACTTCATTGATCACAAATAAGAAAAGAAATGGCACTGAAGAAATCTTTCGCATCGTCAAATATTTCCAGCTGCAGTAATTGTTGTTATTCTGCCTCTGTTTGGTCTTTGTGCTGCACACTTCATCTGAAAAAATGGGCTTTGTCCAGCAATACTATCAGACCACACCAAGGGAGTGTTCATACAGCTGAAACACAGATGCGGTTGGAAGGTCTTACTTCTGAATGAGTTGCGTAGTATAATTCATATCTGAAACTTTTAGTCGACACTTATGCCCGTTTTCAGCTCTCTCAAGTTCCTAGTGCAATGTTACTGTTACCTCCGTCTGCCATGACGTAAAGTAAATCACTTCCTGTGTGCAGCACTTGAATGACACTCCACTACACTGAGGAATACAGAGACGGTTGTGTGGAGCTGATAGACTTAATTAGCATTGTATGAACTTATTTAACAATAGTTTGACTATAATGGCACTTTTAATTTGTATTGTTGTACATTCCTCTCGAGCACCAGGGCTTAACTTGGCGTCAGTGACGTTAATCACTTCATTTATGTTTATTGGAATGTTTGTGCCAACGGAGAATGGACACGAGGATGATTTTATATAAATATCTAATTTTGACTGCGATTATTTTGACTGAAATTGAATATGAGAGAGAATGGTGTTTTTTTTACATACATGTAAGTATTCTCATTTTAATTTGAATAAGATGAATATTTGTGCAGATATGTGTGTAACACAGATGTTTTCTTCGGTCTATAGAATATGATATGGTGGATAAGGTGTATAGGTCATGACAATATTTCATCTAAAATGGTAACGTGACAAACATTTTGGCTGTATAAAATATTGCGCCTCCTGTGATTTGAAAAATGCAGTTTATAATGCAATTTTGATGGAATTTAAATGTATTTTTCAGCCCTAATGGACACTATGGGAAATAAAGTCATAAACTACGGACAAAGCTTCTAAACAAACCTCAATCAATAGTCATGTTCAATGACTACAATGTGTATGTTTTAGATACAATAATGTTGTTTTATCTTGCAAAATTGCAATCTAACGGTCATTACAATATGCGGCGTAATCTGTATTCTCTTGGTTGAGCTGCAGATTTAACTACAGTAAATCAAAAGGTCATTCCTTGCTCTATAAATGTGACATTTGCAACTGACAGTTTGGGCAGTAACTCAGTGTTCTCCTTTGGTTTTCAATCCTCAGTAAGTGATTTGAAATTTGACCGATCCTGTTAACCGTTTCTTCTTCTTCTTCTTCTTCTTCTATTAAAAGGCTGCAGTTGCCACACACCCATAAATCAGGAATGAGACAGGCGGATAAAATGTCACCATAACTGTAGAATGATGCCGCAAAGTCTGAAAATATGATTTAAGAGGGAAGGATTTTTGTAAACAAACACAGTAACCCACAGCTGCTGCCTTATCAGAGGAGTGAATTGATTAAAGGCAAAGTATTCTTTTCTCATGTGAGTGAGGCATTCACTTATTGTTCTGAGCACATTTTTCCTTTGATTCAGACACCAAATTACATTAAGGTGAAAAGAAATATCAGGCACCCAGAGGAAAACCGGTATTATTTTCTCTTTTAAGTTGGCGCCTTAAGAATAATAGAATAATATTGTGCTCATATTTTTTACCTCATTTCCATATTTGTTGACAATGATTTGCATACTGTTATTCTGAACAATAGTACACACGTGTGAAAATAGGAAAATAACTCATCTGGAAGAAAACATGAGCACAGGATGTCATGGAATCTGTAACTGTGAGGTTATGTTATATCAGATTAATAATCTGTGTGTGTGTGTGTGTGTGTGTGTGTGTCAAAATTCAAGTTTGACATAGACAAACAGTAAAAAAAATAAATAATGTGATAACATTTTAGCTATTTATTTATTTTATTGATTTAGTTAACAGTGCACATTCATTAAAATGTCTGTAGATGCGCCAGAGTTCGCCAGAAGGCAAAGTCAATACATGTCTATTTAAAGTTAAGAACATTTTATATTCAAACAATATTTGAACAACACACAGCTGAGGTAATAAGACAAAACAACACTACAACATAAGACGGACTAAAGACAAAAGGCATCAAGAGAATTTTTAAGGTGGAATTTTCCTGAGTGGAATAATGCAGTCCCATCTTGTTAAATGATATGCAGATGTTTGGATATTTACAAACTCTTGTGGCGTGGAGGAGATGTCAAATCATTGATGATTTCGTACATTAGAAAAACAGTTGCATATTGAAACATGCTCTCCCGGTAAAGCATGTCATATTTGTCCGGAATGTTAATGACATGTTTGTTTGTACAGAGACTGGAGTGGTTTTAGCAGAGTGGTGACCGGCCTGTGACCATGTTGTAAAACAGTCCATGATATGAGACAGACTCATAGAATGCATATTCATTCTGCTACTTCATGCGATAAATTATATCTAATACATCTGAAATTTTAAAAGTTGAATTTGACTCCTACCGCAGACCTTTTCCACTTGAAAACCTGGAATATATTATAATGCAGATATTGATATGCAGTTACTCTCCCCTGATTATAAAGACCTCTGGCTCAACGTTGAAACTGTTGGATTTTGTCACAGGTGTCAAATAAGCAGAGGATCCAAAACGCAGATTTCAATGTCCACAGGAAAGTAAAACTTCAAAAACGTCTTTTTCTAAAAACGAAAAACTGAGAAAAACATGCATACATTCTCAGGAACTTCTTATCTAAAGATTCTCTTAAATACCTATAAATTAAAATATAACTGAAATGTAATTTGCAGAACTTGGTCCACAAAATGATTTAAACGTCTATTTTTTCCAATGATGAGACACAGACTAGCAGAGTTTTTATATACTCCTACTCCTCCTTAGCTGTGAAGGCAGCTAATAACAGTTCAAGTTGCTTTTTCATTAAGCATTGCCTTGATTTCCTGTCTGAGACGAGGGTCACTTGAGTGTCGACGTATGTATCCTGTTGAGATTAAACAAAGCCAATGACTCATTAAAAGGTACAAGAGGAAAGTGTTAAAGGTGCATTATGTAATAAATCTAAAGGGCCTGTCCATAAAATCCTCGTAATATGTCACAGAGACTCAGGAATAATGTTCATATAACAAACTGAACTAATACTAATAATAATGAACAAAATATTTGCATTAAAAAAAATATTTTGCAGACTGCAGTCAGTAGAGTCTCAGCTGCCGAGCAACCACGGGTTGCCAGTTACGTCAGAAACGAAACCTAAAAGACCTCGGTATTTTGAGTTTGAATGTAGTAACCGTTTTTTGGCCACATTCTTACATATGACACCTTTAATCAAATGCAAACATTTGCGTCTCAACAGCTCGTGCAAACCTCTGCATATGCACAGGTTCACGGGGGAGCCATATTCCAAAAATAAAAAGTAGGTCTGGAAATCAAATTCATGCTTCATAAACCTTTTTGCACCATCACCAAAAGAAAAAGAAAAGTAAAAAGGATTCCTCGCTCTCTTCTCCAAGCGCAACTAATCTATATGTGAAATATAGATATAGTGTGTAAGTCATAATCAGTCATTGTTACCTGTTGGAAGCTTAATTCTCTTCTCACTTGGTCTTCCTGCACAACCAAGTGTAGCACGAGATTTCAAGTTGCCTGTGAAGTCGGGTTAATGTTTATCCTCGCACGCCTCCTCTGAAGCAACTCATCCCTACAATGCTTAAACATCCTTCACACAGTGGTGCGTGGACCCTATTGAATCTATAAGGTTTATTATGTTCTTTGTATTTCTCACATGAAATCACCTTCCTGCACACAATGCATCTACTTTTCTACATTAAATATTTCAGCCGGATGATCCTCAGCCGCTCTCTTCCCAATGATCGATGGGATCTTAGAAACTATAATTCCAGCTGTTTTTTTTTTGGTGTCACAATTCTCCGCGAGAGTTCAAGCCAGGATTGCTTAATGGCACGTCTCACACTCCTACACAGCTCCTCAGTGGGACGCCATCTTCCCTATACATGTCCTCCGTGTAACGACAGATACATACATTTCTTTTAAAATGATAATAATAATAATACAAAAAAAACACAACTTTCCCACCCCTGCGGTTTGTGCTGGGCTGAGAAGTGATAACTTAATAGAAGGCTATTTCTTGGAGACACTGTGCTGTTTCTCTGAGCGACCAAATCAAACTAGAAAATGTAATTTGTTCGTACACGAGAGGGAGAGAGTGCTACAGACAAATAAACTGCTGGGTGGTAAATAGCCAGAGTCTGTAAATCAGCTAAATTGAAAACTTGCAGATTTTTCAACTTTACATCTAGTTCATTAATGCAAAAGTGGAAGTCTGATAAAAAGGGTAATGGATATCAACAACATGTAGTAAAGTGGCAATTAACTTTGGGACAGAAAAGAAGGAGAACAGTCTATGTTGATGTATTGGCAACATTAGACTTAAGCAAAATGAATTGTAAATGAATTGCATTAACTTTCATCATCAAATGTTTATTTTTATTTTTTTTATCAAAATATAAAACTACAAATTGAGAACATTCCAATTAACTCAGCTTAGGTATAGCAAGGTGACTTCTTAACTGGACAATGTCCCTGGATGGCTCCTGCCTTAAAGGCGGATTTCCACCCGGCGCGGTTTTACTCCGTCCTCTGCACAGCGTCAATCCCCACCCGGTGCGTTACAGCAGCGCAGTGGTGCCTTGGGAGCCAACGGTATTCATGGAAGATCACCATATGATGATGATTATGATCATCATCATATGTAAGAATAAGATAAGAAAAGATAAGATAGTCCTTTATTCGTCCCGCAGTGGGGAAATTTACAGTGTTACAGCAGCAAGACAATAAAGAAGGATAATAAATAATAAACATGCATTGTGGCCAAAAACGGTTACTACATTCAAATTCAAAATACCGAGGTCTTTTAGGTTTCGTTTTCTGAAGTAACTGGCAACCCGTGGTTGCTCGGCAGCTGAGACTCTACTGACTGCAATGATTGGTAGACGGCGGTAGGTGGCGCCACATGCCAAAACATGATTTCAAAACATAAACATGATTTTCAGTCTGCAAAATATATTTTTTAATGAAAATATTTAAGCTGTACTGTTGTTGTTGGTGAGTTCAGTTTGTTATATGAACATTATTCCTGAGTCTCTGTGACATATTAGGAGGATTTTATGACCAGTTGATTTAGATTTATTACATAATGCACCTTTAATCTGGAACAGGTCTGAAGATAAAGAGTTTGCATCACCGAAACAGAAATATATTTTAAGCTGGTTTCTCTTTTATACGATATGATCAGATCAAAAAAACAAACTTTCTCGTACTTGTTGTCTCTTTGCCGACAAATGGTGTTTTCTGAAAAGGTCACCTCTGAAAACACTACAGCTATATTTCACCTGATAGCAAAAAGTCAAAACGACCATCCCTCACCACTATGTTTGGCACATGAAATTATATACTTTTACAGTGGGAGCACTTTGAAATCCACAGGGTCTCGGTGGGCTGAAATAATGATAGGAGGATATGTGAGACAAAGACTGTGTCCTGCCATTTGGTTGATGTGTCATCCCCGACATTTCCAGCTCTCCTCATTGGATAGTAATAATTTCCATTTTAACTGGACACTTTGTTTTCTCTAAAGTTCAGGTGTTTTTTTTCCTGCCTTTGATGGGATATACTGCTAGTATGAGCATGGAATTGTTCACATTTTTTCGAGTTTTAATTTTCCTATTTGTGGCTGAGTTTGTTCTCACACAAAAAAAACCCTGATTTATTCATTCAGGTCTGTATGTTATGTTTAGCCTTTTTTTTTTTTTTTTTTTTTTTTTTAAGCGGGTGATTAGAAGAAGACAGAAAAATGCATTAACATATTTCCCCTGCCCACAAGGCCGCTGAACCGTATATATACGGAGCTTTAATTTAAATTCAAAGTCATAAAACACCAGACAGAAGCTACAGAGAGAAGCAGCAGCTCACTGTGGTTCTTTGCGTTACAGACGAGACAAGAGATCTTTGGATCTTGTTCGAGACTAAGGCTCCAGTTACTGTATTATAAAGAGATTTTTTCCACAAGGCTATATGATTTATCCGAGGATGCTTTTGAGACAACATTGATCCATATTCCAATAACTGCTTGTTTACTGCAGGATATAGATTTTTTTTTGTTTTTTTTTATACCCACAGCGTTTTATTTCTGTGAGAGCGGCCAGTTACTGATTTAATGCTCGCAAATCAAGTGTCGTACAAAGCCATTAGCAATAAACCGGCACTGATATTGTTGATGTCTGACAGATTTACAGCGCAGGAGACCCACCTTAAACCCCACACACCAAAGTAAGACGACAGACTCCCCCTGCAGTGACTCCCCCACACTGTCTACTATAATTTATGAATGTAAATACTGCTTCCTCTGCCTAGTAATTACTTTAAGACTACACTTCAATTAGAGTAGCTAATTAGTGTTTATAGTGTTTGTTTTTCCACCACGCCTTCTGTTTCCCCGTTTCTCTCTCTCTCTCTCTATGTGTGTGTGTGTGTTTTTGTCACTCTATCTGTGCTCTTCCACTCGCTGTCATTTTTTAACATCTGCTGCCAAAAACTCTCCCCGAGCAGTTTCTCAAGTTTAAAAATTGATGAAGTGATATCATTTTGAGTCTACTTTGAAGTGTGCTCCCCTTGACTCTGCTGTTTATATCACGTGTTATATTTGTAAAGTAGCCTTGGCTATTATTGAAGTATTTTTTGGAACACTTATGTAACCAGCATATGTTCTAATTACCTGTCGTGGTTTTAGAAACTGAACACTGCTGGTATTCAATAATTATAATGATCATAATAGATGTTATTTATACTTTCAAATACTTGAGGTCACTTTCCATCTTAACACCAACCTCTCCTAACCCACCAAACACACAAATATAAAATAAAACAGACAAATTAAAAAGTTAAAGATAAAAACGAAATAAAACGGACAAGACGAATTATGAATTTGTTTTGTTGTTTTTCTTTTTTAAATGCAAGAAGTAAGTATTAGTTCTTTATTTATTTCTTTGTTTGCTACATTTAAATGTGCACACGCCTTCCTTACGATTGTAATGCTTACTATTATCACTTTAAACTCACAAAAAGTTTAAATCTTTGTAGGTTTATATTTTTAACATATTTAAATGTGGAATATCTGGAAAATCATGAGACTTGAGACTTGAATGTTGAGACTTGAGACTTGAAGGTTGAGACTTGAAGGTTGAGACTTGAAGGTTGAGACTTGAGACTTGAAGGTTGAGACTTGAAGGTTGAGACTTGAGATTTGAAGGTTGAGACTTGAGACTTGAAGGTTGAAACTTGAGACTTGAAGGTTGAGACTTGAAGGTTGAGACTTGAGATTTGAAGGTTGAGACTTGAGACTTGAAGGTTGAGACTTGAGACTTGAAGGTTGAAACTTGACTTGAAGGTTGAAACTTGAGACTTGAAGGTTGAGACTTGAGACTTTAAGGTTGAAACTTGAGACTTGAAGGTTGAGACTTGAGACTTGAAGGTTGAGACTTGAAGGTTGAAACTTGACTTGAAGGTTGAAACTTGAGACTTGAAGGTTGAGACTTGAGACTTTAAGGTTGAAACTTGAGACTTGAAGGTTGAGACTTGAGACTTGAAGGTTGAGACTTGAGACTTGAAGGTTGAAACTTGACTTGAAGGTTGAGACTTGAGACTTGAAGGTTGAGACTTGAGACTTGAAGGTTGAAACTTGAGACTTGAAGGTTTAAACTTGACTTGAAGGTTGAGACTTGAGACTTGAAGGTTGAGACTTGATTCTTAAAGGTTGAGACTTGAGACTTGAAGGTTGAGACTTGATTCTTAAAGGTTGAGACTTGAGACTTGAAGGTTGAGACTTGATTCTTAAAGGTTGAGACTTGAGACTTGAAAGCTGAGACTTGAGACTTGAAGGTTGGGACTTGCTTGTGACTTATGACCTACTCCCATGTCTGCTGAGTAATATCAGTGATGCCCAAGAGAAGAATGATATACAGGATTCCCCCAGATAATAATTTCAAGGTCAATGGAAAAACCCATCAACCACATGCTGACAACAGCACTGTTCAGGCTGTTGTCAGCGTTGTGGTCCGTGCATATAAAGCACAGTCAGACAATAGAATCGCCAGAAGAAATTACACATGATGCAACAACTAAGACAGATTACAGAAGCCCCAGAAGCCTTTGGATGTTGTTGTTTTTACAATACGCTCTTCTACTATTGGCTTCAATAAAAGCCTGTTGATGAAACATCCACAGTAGATACAGAAGTGGATAAGATGATACAAGGAGAAACTGGGATGGAAAGCAGCTAAACACAGTAAGAGGTTGTGTCTTAGCAGATTATGTTCCCTGCAGGCCAGACAGTATCTGTCACTGTCACGTATTACTGTGAGCGATCTCTCCACGGTGGTTGGCTTCTGAGTGTCTGTTATGTCAGCATCCTCCTCCATCATGTAAGCCTCTCCCTGGAAAACAGACGCTTGGGGCACAACAAAACCAGGGTGTTACACATGTCTAAATAAGTGAACACTTATTCAAGATTAAGATGATTATTATTACTCTAATTGGCTCAAACACATGTGCATTAAATGGGATGGATAGAGAGTGAGGTAAAGGAAAGACAATGAAGAAGGCAGTGATGCAGATATCAGCTGCTATAAAACAGCACATACAAACAAATGTTGTGGGTGGAACCAGATAAAGTTCACAGTGTGAATTCCAAGTCTGCAAAGAAAAACTTCTAAATCACTAGTACAAATCTGGTCCATATAAATGTTACTTGAAGCCTAAAAATGTCTGCATGGATAGTGTTTATTTTACCCATAAAATGGCCAAAAATGTCCTGTGACTGTGTTTTTGCCCATTTTTCCAGAATAACTTTCAATATCTGGCAGTTATCTATAATTTGCTGGATGTAAAAGTATAGTTTTACAATTTAAAATAAAGAAAAATCAATAATATTTGTTTGAGTCCACAGACTGGCCCAAAAAATGGAAACCATTTTCAGGTGTTTTTCCAACTCTCTCCTAATAATGTTATAACCACACGTTGGTTTTGATTTGCAACTTCTCAGCTTTCAGAAAACGCTGGAATTCATGTGAGAGCACAAACCGTCACGTAATTACGGTAATGCAAAGTGCGCTTGGGCAAATGTGTCTTCTATGTGTCTGCGATACGCTCGGTGTTCAACGGTTAAATATTTAAATGTTGGTGTGTCGCAATCAAGCATATAGACAATTAGACATCTAATAGTATTGTCAATTTCTGTTATTAAGTAAAGTAGAAGTAGAAATTCTGTGTTACCCCGTGGGTGGGTTAAGGGAAAATTACATTTCCCAGAAGATTTACTGAGCATTACTGGTTATTTATGAAGCAATTAAAATCTGTCTAGGTGATCTTCACAAAAACAGCGAATGAGCATAGTTAGTCATAACACACTGGAGTGCTGACATTTATACAGTATGTCATTTTCCTTGAAAACAACATTATTGAAAACGGATGGAAACTGACAGGTGTAATTTGATGCAATTTCCTCAACCATGCTCATGAAATACCTCTTCCTCTCCCCAGATGGATTTATGAGGAGATTTCGACCAAAATAACATAATACTGCCATTTGCTAAAGCAAAAAATAGGCTGCCAGGCCAGTAGCTCTCTTTTTCCAGTGTCGTTGTCTCTGACCTCAGTATAGCAGGTATATGCTCACACTCAGCATCTATATATCCAAACATACAATGGCACAAACAGATGGCGCACACACACACACACACACACACACACACACACACACACACACACACACACACACAGGTGAGAGAGAAAGAGGGAAAGGAGGAGGTGAAATATTAATACACAGTACTGAATACAGAGCAGCTCCCTCTGATCCTCATTATTCGATAATGGATGATCCTCATTCTATTACTTTTGTATTCAGTAAGTATGTGGGCCAGTTTCATGTGGGCAGCTCAGCTCTGCCCTCTGTACAATAATTGTTTGTCTGGCCTGACTGAGTCTGTGTATCTCCCACTGATAACGCTAAACACAATTTCCCCCAGGAGCAGCTTTAGCTGAGGGAAAACCTGTGCGGTGCATTTCCCAGGAAAGGGCAAATTAAAGAGAGAAAAACAGAGAGCTCTGGATGGAGGATGCGTGTTCACATTGTTAGAATCTTTGACTGTATTTGTGTTCTTAGAGGGCAAATGAAGGACAGGTGTAATTTGAAGTAATTTCTCTCTCAGGGTCGACAGCAGCCACGTTCAGCTGCTGTTCATATGGAAACCATCAGATGAGCCATTATAATACATAGAGTTCGTCGTCTATTCTTCTATTGTGACGCTGGTGATAACACCTTGGTTTAACCTTCATTCTGACATTTTATCAGATTTGGTCTTGAACTTGAAATTAATTGATATGGTCTGTATATGACATGATAATGGGACCTAAGTGAATAGAAAATAAAAAATATCTTTTGAGAATAAAGTCAGAATATTATGAGTAAAATGTCATAATATAACAAGAAAAATTGTAATATTATAAAATATTTTGTTGCATCAGGGCAAATGGATCATTTCCTGAATTTCAAAAATTCATTAAAGTTATTCCTTAAGAGGTTTGCAAATATTTTCAACGCATCCTTGTTCAGGGAGATGTCGACTATTATGATGGTAAATTTCAAGTCATTCCGAGATACTTTTTGTTTATGAGACTAAAGTCAGCTCACTGTCAAAGTGCATCATGGCAAATGGATCATTTCCTGAATTTCAAAAAATTCATTAAAATTATTCCTTAAGACAAAATGCAGGTGTCGACAAACGTTAACTTTGTAGAAATTAAAATGTGCTCCTTGTGTTGTTTGACTACTTTGAAAATGTAGCTAGCTGCTCACCAAAATCATTCTCGCATGCATATGTAATTATCAATGCAAACAAAACTAATCAAAACTAATCAAATCAAACTATAATATTATATGTAATATGAATCAATAAAATAAAGTTGCTACTCACTTAATAATTAGTAAGATGGAGATGGATCAGGAATGGCAGGTAAATAGCTTCACAAGTGCAGCTCAGGCAATGGTCTTCCCAGAAAGCCAAACATAATGCATGATACTGTTATCTAATACACTTTAATGGTAAAGTGCTGTAAAATAGGAATACATTAGAGTTCTGTTAAAAAGAAAAAAAACAGTAAATGAGCTGTAATTTCACTGATAATCTGTAATATTAACAGTAAAGCACTGTTTATTAAAAACACCTTAATACTGTTGAAATTCTGCCGTAAATTTACGGAAATGATTTACAGTGTATCTGGTGGCTGGATCAACTCATCCCTTGTTTCTTTGTTTCTCTTTGGTGATGCATGCGTAAATCGACTTCTGAACAAAACCATTCATCTATGTAAGCACTATAATATACAGCAATATAAGTGTGTGTCCATCATGGATCACTAGAAACTTATCCAGGAGAGGAGCGAAAAAGAGAGGCAATCGGAAAAACCCCTGTGTGATTGAGATGTCCCTGCTGTGTATAGATGTCTTAGAGGAGCAATGATAAATCAATAATGCTCGCTATGAAGTTGCTCTTTCTTCATTCCATTTTTCAGAGGCAGGTGAAAAAAAAAATGCTCCCTGTCAGGTGCGTTTGCATCTTGCAGGGTTCAATTTATCTAAGCCCCAAAAATAAAGAAATTGCTGCCTCCCCATTGCCTTGAGCTTGGAGAAATAAACAGTCAATATTTGCTCCTGGGGACCTGCAAGAGGACGTGCACATAAATCACCCAGCATGCACCTGTCCAAAGAATCAGCCACAGAGTCCTGTGTCATCGCATTTAGGATCATGCTGCTGCTGAGGCTCCCCTTCATCTTTGAATCAATGTGCCAGGGGGCACTCGGAGCCGCTGTGGCACTGGAAGGGACAAAAAAAAATGAAAATTACTTTCCCATCATTTCCAATTGTGCTCCCATGGCAGCCTGTTCACAATCATTTATGTGCTTTTGTCTCAAAGATCGCACATTCTCGGGCTGACTACTGGTTTCCTCAGCATAGTTCTCCCTTTCATTTCTCTCTTTATGTGTCAATAAATGGCACTTGTGCAGCGAGATCATTTCTTTCTTTCTTTCTTTCTTTTTTTCACAGGAACATATTTCTGTCCAGATCATAAAACAGTTCATAATTACACCGTGAGCTAATAAAAATATGGAGAGAATCTTGTTTTGTTAATTGATGCCTTTTTTAGCACAAGAACAAATACAGTAGAGAGTTCTGTAAGAAAAAGAGTAGCTCGAGGCTCAGCGCTAATAGACTTCTAGTGTTTGCAATAACTCCAGCTGACAAGTGAAAGGACATCCAGCGGTGAAAATGAGTCTGGATATATATCACTTGTCCAGCTATTTCTGATGCACTTTTCTGAGACAAATAAGATCTGTCCACTAATTGAACAGGAGTCTCACATCACATCCCGCGTCGCTGGGGCCGATCTGCCTTAAAGTGCCTTGAGCTTTTGCCCATAAAGTCTGCATCCACCGTTCCAGAGGGGGGAGCTGCGCTTCTGAGAGCGGGTGTACTTCCGGGTACTGGCCAATCACAAGACTCTGTCTTCTGGGTGAGAGAGTTGAGTCTCAAATCTCGCGGCTGGGAAACACCGTCAGAAAAGAGGATTTCTATCGGCTTGTTTACAGCAACTAGGAAGTTTTTGACCATAAAAACAAGTTAATGTATGTAAGTAGACCTCCATAACTAACATATATGTGCAACAGGACCACTCTATGTGAGCTTTAATAGGAAATGGACGTAAAGGTCTGGCTAAGCACGACTGTTAGGTTTGCATCCACAATTATACAGAAACAAAAGGCTTATATGCAATATTTGACAGAACTTGTTCACATGTTGTCTTACTGTGGTAGAATGCAGCTTGAGTGTAGTAGTGTAAAGAAAGCGACAAATATTCCAAGTGCAAAATTAAGACTTTGAGTGAAATGTGCAACGAAACTGTGGAATAATATGTTACTGTCAAGCATGAGTAATGCTTTTTGAAATCAGTGTTTTGTCTCGCAGTCTAATTGTTTTATCAGTGGGATATTCATTGGAGTGGAATACGGACAAAAGACCAGCAAAAGAAAAATGGAAACTCATATTGGATAATGGCTTCATCTCTTCTCCCTCTCTGCCTGTCTGTCTGTCCGTGTGTCTGCGTCTCTCTTTATCTGTTCAATCACTCTCTCGCATATGTCTTCATACGGCTCTCTGAGGTCTAATTATCGGCGACAGCAAGCTTAACCTGGTTGAACAAATGACGGAGCGTAAAGAACAGTCCCTTTTTCACCTCGGCAAGCGCGAGGTTTTAATGTAAGAGCCCTCTAATAGTTTGCGCGTTAAGTGTTAATTGACGGGAATCAGAGTCGCTCTTAAAGTGATGAAAAGGCTCAAGGATGAGAGCATAAAAGAGAAGAGGGAGCCATAATGTCCAGTGGCACACTTTTAATTGAAAATGCCATTTAATAGAGAGTCACATAGTATAGATGGATATCTCTCATGATTGCAGTGTGATACAGATCAGTGTTGAGTGACCCAGTGAGCACCAAGCATGCAGACTAATGGTGAGAAGTCAAATATTCTGCCTCACAGTGTTTTTCTGTCGGACGTGACACGTAATATTTAATTTGAAGTAATCTTTGATTCCACAAAACGTTTTTTTTTTGTCCCTTTAATTAATCCATATTGATGTTATCTGACTAATCCACTGTTAAGTGTCATCAAAGCTTAGTAATCTCCGTTTCCCATCACGTAGGGGTTCCTTCTTAGACCAAAGGAGAGTGACAAGTACCAATACATGAGATAAAACAGTATTATCAGGAGGGTCTGTTTCAAAGACTACCTGTCACAACAGTCATTTTCAAAACAAAGACGGGAGACTAATGGAAGTCTCTGTGAAAGCCACGTCTTTCAGAAAATACAGGAATGGAGCAGCGTGAGGAGAATCCAAGACGAGATAAGCAGTGATCGAAGTCAATTTCACAAAACTCAGCTCTCAAGTTTCTCTCCTCTTGTACTACTTTGTGATACAGCATCTAATTTATTCACTTGGCATAGCTTGTGCAGCATTGCTGAATTAGGAAGACTGGAAGCTGTGAATTGCATTTATCAGTCGAAGAAGTCGACGGCGTGCCAGGTGGGAAGATATGAAAGCCTGGCTTCGCCTGTGAAAGAGAGGGAACACAAAGTTAATCTAAAAGCACTGGGAGGTGTACACTTGAGTACATGATAGGACGAGGGCGAGACAGCTTACAGTCCATACAACGTGTGGCTTTTCTGCAGAGATCTTAATGAAAACCCGGGATGAACATTGTCATACTTGATGTCCCTTGTTGTGCTCTGCTGCCTCTCCCTAGATAACTCGTGGAAAACCTCTCTCTGCTTCATTGAACTTCGAGATAACAACGACCTCTAATGCCGTCATTCCGCCTTAATCTGTCGCTTGCGATGTCTTCTGCATTAATCAGATAATTTTATGAATTTTCAGACGAATTGTGCGAAAAGGTTATGGATGCTCGATCTACAACACGTCCACTGTCAAGGTTGTGTCCCCAGTGCGGAGACGCTTCTAGGCTATTCGTTGCCCATGGTTACATTCTCTTTTGTCGACTCTGGCGTTGTAGTAATTATTAATATGAGGTATCTAGTGGTTCGCTCCAGGGATATCTTACATCAGGGGTCACCAACGTGGTGCCCGCGGGCACCTGGTAGCCCGCGGGCAGCCAATACGGTGCCCGCGGGCTCACTTCACTTCACCTCACTTGCATGTATCCGTATGATCTGTCAGTAAAATATCTTTGATATTGTTTATAAAAACTGGTAATCGTTAGGAGTAAGCACTGGAAGGAATGTGTATGCAGTTGAATGCATAATATTAATCATTTAAATGGTAAACAAACAAAAAAATATTATATAGCCCTCCATATTATTTTTTACCCTTAAGGTAGCTCTCGGACTCAAAAAGGTTGGTGACCCCTGTCTTACATGATATGTATGCTTTTTTTTTTATTTTTTTTTTTAATCCATTTATGTGGAAGGAAATGGATTAGTATTGAGTTGACAGTTTTAAATGTATAAATATGGTCGCTATTGTGACGAGCGTTTATTCAAATGATCATGTCTGGATGAGTCGGCTCATTGGGCTGTGTCCAAACTTTGAAAATAATACGTTTGACAAAAATGACAATAATAAATAAAGAACTAGAATTGTGTAAGACATTACTCGAAGGAATTGCCAAAAAATATAAGTTTCAATCTTAATAAATAAATGAAACAATGCTGAGCAGACTGTGGTTAGATTCATTGGAGGCTCTAATTGTGGGTAGATTTGTTGTCATTGCAAATGAAACACATTACATTTAAATACAAAATATAATAGACAATATACAATCACTGTGTTAAAATAAAGCTGTGTGCATACAGTATGTGTTTTATGATTTCAAAAGTGAGTCCACAGCTCCTGAGAAAAAGGTTTGTTGTCTGGCTCTAATGCGTCCTGAGTGAAGTCTCTACATGTTACGTTTAAAGTCGACATGTGGAGATTAAACTCTAAAGTTGTCAAGATTTAAATCGACTGAATCCGGACAGTCCGTCTCAGACTCCGGTCGGTAACGTCACCATAGAGAGTGACTTAGCGTTATTGATATTTTAACCGCTTCCAGCAGCTCAAAAACTCAAATATTTAGTATTCTCCCCTAATACTAACAAGCACTTGGTGTCAGTGACGTAGCCAAACTCAAAGATGTGCCGCCATCTGCCATGGCTGGTTGAGGTGAAAGGAAAAAAAAAAGGGGGGATAGTGGAAAGGTGAGGGACAAAAAGCGAGGGAGAGAAAAGCTCAAGACCCTCTCAAACTTCTTCCTGCCGCTACACGGCTCAATGTGATGTGCCAAATTGACCATAGGTGTGGATGTGGTCGTGAATGATGCAGTATTTTGTCCCTGTGATAGACAAATTCTGATGGGATGTCCTTCTGTTCCCCCTGTAAACATCACAGGATAAGCAGCAAAGAATGAAACATGTTCATATAAACCTCCACATACTAAAAAAAAAACAGACAATGTCTATGTAAGTGTGTCAGTAATTTCCTCGTGTTACTGGTGGGCTGCAAGTGACAGCGCAACCAAAAGAAGCCAAGTTCCGTAGCATACAAGCACAGAAGATCAGTCTCTGCCAGAGCGATACAGATGGCCCACTGTCTTTAACACACACCGTCAATCATACATTCCTCAGAGCTAATCATTCATGCTCCACTCTTGGCCTCCAACACACACTCGCACACATTAAATCTTCTTTATCTCAAAGCACCATAACAGAGTGAATATTTCCTCTTGGCAGGATGCAGCCTGGTAGCAAACACACCCCACAGACATTTAAGTGTCATATATGATGATGATGAGGATGATGATGATGATGATGATGCTTGTATGGAGACTCTGTTTTTCCTATTGTCAGTCTTCATTTTACACTGGGAGCCGTTACTGACTGACTGATACCGAGTAAATCACACACGTTTTTTTTGCCAAATCTGTGCATGTAGTGACAGAAGGATGTTTTTGAGCTGCAAACTTTATTTAATTTGAGAGCAGAGGTCAGTGTGAATACGTGGACGTGTTTTCATTAAAGCTGCAGTAGGCAGGACCACTGTTAAAATAGTGCCGTCGAGTCGTTGGCTTTCATCTACGCGTTATTAATATATTCACATTTTGGGATCACGGCTCTCTGTCTTGAGCGCCTCTCATCAGTTGAGCATGAACAGATGCTCTCGTTTTCATACGGGAGAGATTACCCAAGGCAACCTCTCCATCTGTGAAGCGCTGATACTAATATTGACATGGGTTTTATTCTGTTCATTGTCCAACTTTTTTAAAACTCTTTTTGTTTTTTTTGCAGCATATCAAATTGTTGCCACAGGGAAAGAGCCTGTGCAGAATAGGTGTAACGGAAGAGCCAATGAGAGCAACTGTTTCCTTCTAAATTGTGATGCGATTATTCAAAGTCCTTTGTGGAGCTACAGATTGGGGTTGTATGCCATTATTTATATACACAGCTTGAGCGTATTGATTTGTTTAGCTCTTACATACTGCTCACTCTCTGATCCGTCACAATAAGGAGCAGGGCGGTATATTTGGCTCTGTGTTTGGGTTTGACTCGTGAATATGCATTTTGAACCGACACAACCTCACAACTCGCTCCATTGTATTCATTATAGGAAATGTGTCTGTGAGGTTCAGTAAATACAAGATTCAAACGCTAATCACGGTGACACTTTTACCCCCCCAAAAAAATAAACATGTAGCTTCAACTCTTACCCTAACATTGGGGGAGAAATTTACTGTTATTGGTGAAGTTTTCATTTCCTCATCATTTGTTTTTACAATCGACCCCTCTGACTCATAAACCTCTAAACGTCCTATGCTGTTCGTAGCCTCATAAAATAGGGCCATCAGTTCCCCTCAACTTTTGAATCATCTAAATCTCACATTCTATTTGTAGGACTCTGCATTGACTTGGTTCATTTGGATAGGGTAAACCATTGGATCTCAAAGTGCGGCCCGGGGGCCAATGGCGGCCCGCAGAAACATTTCTGGCGGCCCGCAATTAATTACAGTTGATAGTTTTAATCCAGGAGCTACTAAGCTTGTTAAATGTTTATTGGACATTACTGAATACAGACCAATAAGTGTAAACAAAAAAAATGGGTATTTACCTGGTTTCTATATGGTGAATTTTAGTGTATTATTGGGTTATAAGCTGGTAATAAGCAGGTAGCTACAGCCCCCAATTACTAGCTTTTTACCCAGTAAATATATGGTAACAGAAATGTGTTACTTGGTAGAAACCTGTAATTAGAAGTTAAGAACAATGGCCAAAATACTGCGTAATTACCCAGCAAATTATAAAGCGTTATTATATTAACGCTTATATTACTTAACGCTAAACTGTAGAACTTTGTAAAATTATTACAAATGGGATTTCTTTCTGGTTTTTTTTCCTTTTTATTTCCTTTGGCGGCCCTCAGTCCAATGTTGGGTTCCTAAATTGTCCCTCAGGTACCAAAACTTTGAGAAACCCTGTCCTAAACAAAGCGGTATCCCTAACCTAAACCATAACCACTTAATGCATAATCCCAGCCTTAACCTATAAGGACAATTCACATCTTAGCCCTGAACTTCACTAGATCTCAGAAATGAGGTTTTTCCTCATTAGCACCAGGTTTTTGTTCCTATAAGGACTACTACTTCCTATAAGGTCAGTGTTTATGCTAGAAAAGATCCTCCAGTAGTAACAAATGCAATTGTCCAACATTTCTAAATTTGTATTCCAATAAAACCTCCACATCTTGAGATAAGCCACTGCTTCTCCCTCTCTCTTTCTCTCTCTGGTGTATACCACATGCTGTGCACTGGTAAACTGCAGAGAGAGATTTATGTTTGTGGTGCTGATGCAGACATCACACTGGTTAGAAGGAAGGACATTTCTTTGTTGGTCTTAGTCAGAGAAATGATCTAATGAAAAACCCGTTCACTGCTAACGCCGTTGTCATTAGGTTTCAGAAACGTTCAGTGCTGTGTGAAGTCCTAAAACTAGAAAGGACGCCCACTAAAGCTGAACTACAAAAACATCATCCGAAGAGACTTGTTCTTTCAGTCTGGAGCCTCCTGCCACGAGTGGTAAGCTATCCACACTGTCGGGGGACTGTGAATAAACAATGTGTGTGAATAAGTCAAACATCCTCCTCCTCTAAGCTGCACAGACGATGAAATCAAACAAATGTAGATGCCCATAAAGTAAATTCATCAGAGAGTAAAAGAAAATTGTGAGATTATTATGGTATGGACAAGAGTGGATCGCCTGTATGGCCTCGCAGGTAGACCTTTGGCGAGTGTGCATAAAGAGCTAGTAACTACACACACACACACACACACACACACACACCAGAGAAAGTAGCAACGAGTTTGTCTGATTTCACTGCTTGAGGCCAGTGGAAAATAAAAAGAAGTCGTTTGAAAGCGTCACTGAATTGATTGCAAGTGAATGAAAAGTGAAAAGTGAAAAAAAAAGAAAAAAGCCTGTAAGCAGAAATGGTGGCAGAAACATCAACGTCAGCATGATTTTGGTACAGAGGTTATTTTTTTTTCCTTTAAGCTTTGCTTAATTCTGTTTCTATCAGTTTAAATCTGTGTGATTTTCTGTCATTGAAAGGAACTTTTACTTGAGTTTTGTATTCTGTATCTTATTCTAATTTCAAAGTTTGCTGTGTCGAACAAAACATCAGGTCGGTTCCATAGCGTATTTAAAACTGCAATAACTTTTATCGCTAAATTGCTATTGATTGCCTTAATGAGCATATACATCACCTCACGAACCAGACATTTTCCTGTAATTGTGCTGGCAATTCTGCACAAATGTCTGCATATGTTACTCCTGCCAGTCCCCCCCCCCCCCCCCAAAATGAAAAATGACTTGGCGCCAATGTGACAACGCAGCAGTAAAATCTCAGGAAAATTCACAGTGAGCAATCTGAGTGTCCCGTCTCCCTCACGCCCGACCCATGCTGGCGCCAAACCCTCGCCTGAATGAATGTTCCAGACATTTTCACGCTGTTAAGAACGTTTGTGACCAAGTCGGTTTCCTGCTGCGTTCTTCATATGTTCATGGAAAATGCGCAGAACCAATTTTGCAGATATTTTCTAGCGTTCATGTCTGAGTTCTCACTCCTGATTGTTGTGGGATACTTGAATCATTTGTCCTAGATCGCAAATGTTGTCTTGGTTTGTTCTATTAATTGTTATAATAAGGGTTAAGTTTAGAAGGTTAGGGTTTTATTGGCTCAATCTAAATATATTGATAACATTATCTTCTGTGTCTTCCCACCTCATTACCTGAGCTGTGGAGTTGACCAATATGTGTGCGGATCGTACAGCTGAGAGATCATGGGGACAATGTTTACAAATGAGAGGCCTTATCTTTTCTATTTTGATGACATGGTCACATGGTCTGTGACTGCAATTTGTTCTTCATAAAATATGAAGACATTTTAAAATAGTCATAATAAATGCCAAGCCTCAGAAAAGAAAGATTTAATATGATGCTGATATCATTATTCCTTATCTAGGTTGTGCTATAAACATTTCCTTCCTCTGAGATAGCAATAATTCCATCAACTAAAGCACTCATTAGATTTTATCTTGACATGTGACTTTAGCTGCATGGCTTTGCATACCAAAATACAGCCTACGTTGTACAGTATTCGGTTTTTGCACAGCTGAGGTAACAACAACTTTTTTTTTTTTGCAAAAGAGATGGACATGGTCGAGCAGGACGTCTTTTAAAGCATGCACGGTTTGGGCTTCACTGCTCTGACCTTTAGGAATTGTCAGAAATTATTCACAGAGGGAATCCCAGCTGAGTGATGAGTGAATACGGAAGATACAGAGAGGGAAAAAACGCTAAATAAATGTGTGGACAAGCCTCACACATTAAGTTAAAAACACATTTTAATTTAATACACATTTATTGTGTTATGGGCTGCCTACAATAGAACATAGCAGAGGGCTGAACAGTGGACAAACACAGAAACAGTTCTGTTTTCATTTTCAAAAACTCTAATTTAAACATTTACATTTAAAGGTGCCATATGTAAGAATGTGGCCAAAAACAGTCACTACATTCAAATTCAAAATACCAAGGTCTTTTAGGTTTCGTTTTCTGACGTAACTGGCAACCCGTGTTTGCTCGGCAGCTGAGACTCTACTGACTGCAATGATTGGTAGATGGCAGGTAGGTGGCGCCACATGCCAAAACATGATTTGCAGTCTGCAAAATATTTTTTTTGATGCAAATATTTTGTCTGTACTGTTGTTGTTGGTGAGTTCAGTTTGTTATATGAACATTATTCCTGAGGCTCTGTGACATATTAGGAGGATTTTATGGCCAGTTGCTTTAGATTTGTTACATAATGCACCTTTAAGCATTTAGCAGGCGCTTTTATCCAAAGCGATTTAAAAAAGAGGAATAAGCTCCAGAGAAGAAGTCTTGGAAAGAAATTCACTCGATAGGAATAGTGGGCTGACAGGGTGAGAGTGTAGAAGTGGATCCGAGTGCAGGGGAGGGGGGTAAAGGTAAGTGCTAGCGATCGGTCGGTCATTCCAGCAGCGTGCAACGATACATGAAAAGAGTCTGGATTGTCTTGTGCGGGGTGTTGACACCGCCAGATGACAATCCTTTGACGAACGTAGTAGTCGAGGGGTAAAATAAGCCTTTATGATCGCATTTAAGTAGACCCATGAAGCAGTTTAAAGACGTTTAATGGAGGCGCTTGCACATTGTAGACATTTTTCCAGAATTCAGAACAAAACAAAGTGGAATATCTTTCCCTGAAAGAGACAGGAACAAAGACAAACGCTCCCGTGCTCATTTAATTACCAGGCACATTGTTCAACGTCTTAGTGCAGATTTGCTAATTAGCACTGAACACAACGTATGGGTCAGTGAAAATGTGAAAATGACATTATAGCTTTGATGGCATTATGTAAATTCAAATTATGACCTGATGACATTAATAAAAAAGTTGAGGGACCACTACAGTGAAAACTTTTTTTTTATCCTGAGGGAGACACATTTCTCAGCAGCTGTCAACCTGCCGAGAGAAATTTTTAACAGAAAATAAACGTGTGGAGACCATGCTGTTTCTCTTCAGCTCTACTATTCTCTCAGCTGCTGCAGTCATCATATAATGCTGAGTGTTTATAAGCGAAAACAAAAAAAAACGCATATGCTGGAGTAATATATAAAGTGAAAAATGTTCATCTGTTGCTCTGCCGTGCAAGGGTCTGGATTCACAGACGTCATGTTTTCAGTCCCACATGGTGTGTGTGTGTGTGTGTCTGTGTGTAAGTGTTATTATTCTGCTTTTACTCGGATACAAAGTCTTATTCTGAAGGGATACAGGCAAACACTTGATGTGCTATAGCTGTCAGCCGATGCTGCAGATAACACAGGAAGCACATTTCGGCATTTTCACATATACTGACATGAATCCACCTGAGATTTTGCTTTTATCATGAGTCGCATGTGTCTTCTCAGCCACTGTCCAATGCAAGTATACTGACATTATGGAAAGAATTACAAAGAAGAAAAAAATGAAGAGCCCACAACCTTCTTTTTTTTAACTGGTAAACAGCTTTTAGCAGAATTTAAATGTGTTGGTTAAGCAGATAACAAAGCAGAACACCTACCTCTCTGTAATGTCTCCATGCCCTTAATCAGGTCAGAATCATTATTTCTCATTTCTACTTGGATCACATGACATTTTTAGCCCACACTTGGAAAAACTGAGGCTGTATATTCTCCACCGACAGTAATAAACAATGACCTTACCTCCCACCTTTCCATTACCGATCCAGGAACACTCCAAACAGAACTGGCAGTGGGTTTGCATTTATGAGTACAAATGCACCAGGTTTTTCAAAAATAAACATTTATAGAAACTGTTCAGCATCAATTTCCCCCGTCTCTTCAGGCCATTTACTCACTCGGATGATCTTGAATGACATGCAGCTCGCCGTTCCCTCCAAAAACCTATGCATTTTTAAAGAACTATAGTGGAAATGCTGGGAACTCATTTCTAGTGACACTAACTGTATTGTAATAAGGCAGAGATAGTGCTGCCATGGCACTTTGTATTGATTCAAGGTTGGTCTCTGAATTAATGATTCATTAAAAAACACAGCAAAAGCAAAAGTACTGACCTAAAACACCTTTTGTTGCTGGGGAAACGCGTGGGAAAGTGAGATATAGTGTATATGTGCACACTTTTTACCAGTCAAAAGGTTTCAGCAGCTCAATTCTCGTTTTCATCAATATGCAGGCAGTTCAAGTCCAGTTAGCAACTAAATGTTCATTTAAAGCGTAACTAAACTCCCCTCTTTTTAGCCAACTCAGCCAATGCCTGATTTTGAAAACTGCCAGGAAGTGGTGTGAGACCTGAAGGAGGAAGAGGGGGAGGAGGAGGAAGGGAGGATGCAGAGCAGTGAGGGAGCATGAAATCTGACAGTGACTTGCAGCTGTCTAATGAGGTGCTGTTTCACGTGGCGAAGCGAGAAAGGCGACAGACCATAACTCTATATATCATACTTTAACTGCCCCATGTAAAATATTAAAAAAAAATTGGTAAACGTCATAGTAAACGCACACAAAAACTTTGTAGGGATTAAGAGATTGTTATCTTGCGCTTAGATACAATAATGAAAGTTGTAATGAGAAAAACTGTTACTACAAATTCATTTTTAAGACAATCATTATCATGACATATAGTGCTACCAATGGGGTGAATGGAGGAAAAAAGTATCAGTAGACAAACAAACAAAGTCATTCCTGATCAAGTTAATGAGTCAAAATATCATTGAAGAACCAGACAGTGGACTCAATTATTTTGCCGAACAAGTCGACCATTTAGATTTAAAAGCTGACCTTCCTATGTTGATGGTACAGAATTAACACTGCAGAGCAATCTGAATATATGTATGTGTATGTATGTATATATACATAAACTGAAGACATCAAAAGCTGTACAACAATGGGATTTATGGCCATAAAGTAACAAAGTACACATGTTTAAAGATTATATAAATGTATTATAAATGTACTAAATCTAATATAATCATGTTCGCATTATCTGTGCTAGAAAGGTTGTTTTCTGTCTGTCTATTTGTTTGTCTGTATTCAAACAACAACCAAACAAAGCTATTGAAATCATTCCCACAAACCTTTGTCGTGGGTTAGGTCATGACCGAAACGAAGTACTCATTTAATTGTACGGGGTCTCGGAGCAATTTCTAGTTCCATATGTCGTATCCTGAGCAAGAGAATACAACGGTTACAAGGTCAAGTTACCAATTACTGGCTCTCGAGTTTGTGAGTACCAAATACACTCACATTTTCTAGTGTATGCCAACTTGCACCAAGTAAGTAGATTTGTAGAAAAGCATGAGGTCTGCAATGGGAAAACTTACATGCACATAAATTGTATCTGGACAACCATTCTGATGGGGGGGGGGGGCGTTATTACAGCTTTTTACATGAATAAATTTGAATCCTGTATATAAAGGTGCATTATGTAATAAATCTAAAGCAACTGGCCATAAAATCCTCCTAATATGTCACAGAGACTCAGGAATAATGTTCATATAACAAACTGAACTCACCAACAACAACAGTACAGACAAAACATTTGCATTAAAAAAAATATTTTGCAGACTGCAAATCATGTTCATGTTTTGAAATCATGTTTTGGCATGTGGCGCCACCTAGCCCCGTCTACCAATCATTGCAGTCAGTAGAGTCTCAGCTGCCGAGCAACCACGGGTTGCCAGTTACGTTAGAAAACGAAACCTAAAACACCTCGGTATTTTGAATTTAAAATGTAGTAACCGTTTTTGGCCACATTCTTACATATGGCACCTTTAAATAATAACAGGTTGTAATGAAGTTACATTACATGTCATTTAGCAGACGCTTATATCCAAAGCGACATACAATTGAGTACAGCCGGCCAGGGGTGGAGTGAAACTTGTGACTATAATGCACGTGGGAGTAGCGGTCTTAACCAGTGAGCGACTCCACCCCTGACACAAAGTGCTCGTCCAGTAAGCTCAGCAGGCATTCAGCGTATACTGACATGTTGGTAGGGAAAGCTGTTGTGTTTCTGCCAAAGGGAGTCGATTATCGCACAGCCTGAGCCGTCCTGAAGAAAACGCTTTCTCAGTGGAAAAGTTTTGTTGTGTGTTGTCATTTCCAAAAAAAAGGGGAGCTGTTCACATATTCATTGTTGCATTGTTGAAGCAAAAGCATTGTGCTGTTTGACGTGTGTACTATGCCCAATACTGGGTAGTTAACTAACCCAGTGTGTTGCCTCAAGACATGCTTGATAACATTTGGTGGAATAATTTAAAAAATGCAGAGGAAAAAGAAAAACAGATCCCTGCAGGCGGCGGCGGCAGCACTTTATATCACAGTCTTTCTTTCACTCCTGCATTACTTTCCTTCCTGCTGCTTCTCCTCCTCCTCCTTCCACTTTCCATTTCTTTCTCTCTGTTCTCTGCACATACTTATGATCATGAAACAGTTTCATAACACTTGTGCACCCACAGCCATGTGGGTGTCTGGATTTGTTTGGTTGGTTCTTTGTGCTTTTTTTTTCCTTCTGTCAATATCAGTGGAGAGTAATTCAAAGCAAATCCATTAAAAAAAATAAGTGAAATCAAGACACGTAGTGACATACTGTTAATACAGAGGCAGAACAGTTTGCAGTGTTGTGATCGTGTATTGGAAGTAGCATGAGCAGAAATCTAGATCTACAATAGATTTTATTATTGTATGTATTTATTTAAAGCATTTTCAACTGACTTCTGCATTACTCTTTGAACGTGCTTGGCCTGATTCTGGCAGTTTGAAACCTGGCAATCATTAAGTCATTAAATTCACTCGCATTCATAGCCGCTCACCAAGTGCACGGACATAATCCCAGGTGTAGAAAAGGGAATGAAAGTGGTTTCCTTTATCTCAGTTTGCGAATGTGACCTGTCAAAAATGATTTTGAATCTGTGATTTTAGCTTAAAAGTTTTAGCGTCGTGTTGAAAAGTGGAGTTTCTTTCATACAAGACTTTTAAAAGCGCTCTCGTGCTGGACTTTATCGTTTTGGACTTTCATTGTGGAACAGCGGGAAAGGGAAGCATACATTATGTAGTTGACACTGAGACTTTATATTGGCCTCATTTAACAAAATATTACTGACAATAGTATAATAAAGAGTTAAAAAAAAAAAATATTGCTATATCAAACACTTGTCAAGGATTTGATTCTTATGTCTTTGCAGCTTCGGTCCCATTTCCCCTTAAGAACAGAGTCATGGTTTTTCACAGCAGGGAAGCCATATGAAACAGGAACACGCTATGTTACAGTGATGATCTCCAAAGCGGCAGATGACAAGTTCATATGAATATAATTACTTTAAACGCACAGACTTTTGAGAAATGGACATTTTCTCTCCAATGGCACTTCATTAATTAGTCACAGTTCTTTCTGTTGTGCATTTGTTTCCTGGCCTTGTTTCAGTGACATCCTCAACATTAATATTCACGTTTTTCCCGCAGTGTGAGGCCACACATCAGTGCGGGGAATGTCTACAGCAGTGCGGGGAACTCATTTCTGTTACTTTGGGCATGAACGTAACAATATAGTCTGTGATGCATGGGTTTGTGATACTCGCTGTCCTGCTCAAGGGCAACGATCTCTGGGTCCGTTTCGAGCGAAATTTAATGTTCCTGTACTTCAAAACAAAATCCCTTCCAATATAATCTAACGTTTGGCAAGATAAGAACTCAGTCTCATGTGCCCTAAAGACATTTTGTTTGTCTGTTTGTTTTAAACCAGAATGGTGTGTGAACCATACAGAAACTGTAGAAAGCTTTATAAACCTAACGCCTTCTACCACACGGTGTATGAGTGGGAAAAGTCGCGGATAAGAGCGATTCATCAGTTTTCTGTTTTCTTTTGTTCTGTTCAGTGCTTGAATAGCAGCCCAGGTGATACCAGAATATTTACCCACAGTCCCACACCTACTCTCACAGAACAGGCAATGCATTCACTTACTTTCATTGAATTGCTCTCACTCAAGAAATCTAACTTTGCCTTGGACTTTAAACTCAGGGAATCTTAGCATTTAATGAATCTATAGCATCTGAAGAAATATGCAGTGACAGATGGTATATATATATATATATATATATATATATATATATGTATATATATATATATATATATAAATGTGGAGGATAAGGTGGTAGATAATGGATGGATGGGTGGATATATATATACACATATATATATATTTATACAAATGGACATAGTCTGCAGCTGCAAAACTCTCATTTTGGACCCTCGAGAGTCACGATTTTGTCCGGTTTTTTTAAAAGTTGAAAATTCACAGACGTCATCTGTCATCTGCAGCCATGCTCTAATCGGATGATACAAGCTGTCAGTCACACTTGTGTTCACTTTGTTCAGTTCATCATCAGTTTTACTCTAAATGGACAAACATTATCATGTCCGATTGAAGAAGACTTGAAACTGGAGATTGTGATGGTGTAAATCCGAGAAGTAAGATAATTCTCCAGAGGTGGAAAAAGTACTAAAATATTATACTCAAGTAAACATACCAATACTTTAATGAAATATTACTCAAGTAGAAGTAAAAAGTAGTTCATTTGAAATGTACTTTAAGTAAAAGTTACTTAGTTACTTTGCGTGGGTAGAAATATGACTCATAAGGGGTCAGAAATCCCCAAAATTAACGTAACGGATAGGATTTATAAAGTAGTTAAGTACAATACTTGAGTCAATACGTACTCAAGTAAAATACAAAATCCTGATTTTAAATTGTACTTAAAAAATACAAAATACACAAAAAAAAGTATTCAATAAAGTAACTTGAGTAAATGTATTTCGTTACTTTCCACCTCTGTAATTCTCCCATAGACTTCCATTCAAATGTAGCTGTTTTGCAGCCAGCAAAGTTGCCCCCTGCTACTTCCATCACACTTCGCTTTTTCAAACTGGAAGACAAATATTAATAAATATTAATTCCAACGATCAAATGTTCAACTCGGCTGTAATGTCGTAGAGAGAAAGAGGAGTTCAAAGAAATCATACAAGTCATGAGGTTAAAGTAAATAATTCCCTTTTGCTTTCTCCTTTCTCTTCATGAAAGCCTCTGTTAGCCCATAATGCCTCTTTTTTCTCCAGACATGAAAGTGTCCCTCTTTTTCTCTTAGTAAGGACAGGAAACTAGAATAGGTCATTTGTGCCTTCATTAATCTGCTGACTGGCATCTCAGAAACCCGGATTGTTTTAATGTGAAGTTAAGTGACGCTGAAGCGGCAGCGGCAATCAGTGTTGTAGAGCACCGATGTCTGCGGAGGCAACCCATGGCTCAGCGTTAAAGATCAGCCATTAGCTGTTCTTTTAATGAAGCACATCTCATAATGATTTCTATTCTTTTCTCTTAACTCCGATGAGAAGAAAGAGACAAACGTTCCTGCCTCACAAAGCTGCCGTTCTCAGGTGTCGGTGGCTGCTGTGGGATAGTTCACTTGACCAAGAAAACATTCGCACAACGTTAGTTTTAACCCTTTAGCACTAAGTGTCACGGACGACATGCTTGCGCAAGCAATTACCGTATTTACGTGGTGGTTTGTGCGATCAGGAAATGCACGGCGATGTGCAGAAATACCAAAAGGTGGTTATTACGGTAATGTCACACGCGTTATTTCAGGAAGTTGACACCAAAAGAGTTGAAAAAACGCTTGTTGCATCCCGTTTTTGGACATCGAGACAAAAACTCTGTTCAAATTTCAAACTTAACGTGCAAAATCTGGTGTTCATGTACAACAAAAGTGTTTTTTCTAAATAAAACCTTCTGTTTTTCTTCATTTTATATTGCTAAAACTGTATTTTAACATGCAGTTCTTTGTAAATAGATTGTAAAAAGATATTGAAAGTAAAACTGGGCAAAGGCACTTACTCACAGGATTTTCTTGCCCGTTTATGGTTAAAATATAAGCAAGAAAGTCCAGACGGACATTTTGAGGCTTAGGTGTTAAAGTTGACATTAAAAAAAAAAAATGTCAGTTCAAATCAGGACATCGTTTTAGACCCATTTACAGGCATGCTATTGTCAAATAATTGGTTCAAACACTAGAATTTTTTTCAGTTATAAAGGAACTATAAATGTGAGTTAATGTACTCAAACTAACTGCTCATTAATGTCTGCAGTAGCTAAAAAGGAGCTTTTAAATAAAGGATTCGAAATACAGAAGTTGACCCATGTTAAGATACGTGAAATCGCTAACTAAAAGTGGTTCAGTGGATTCCCAAATGTAAAGGTCCCTAACATTAAATACATTAAAACATATTATCGTTATAACCCATGTACAACGTGTGGCTTAGATAGATTTTTTTTCCACAGGCTAATCAAAGTGAAACTAAAAAAATGCTCTCTGTCAATCCTTCTGTCGAACTCATAACTTTCAAAGGATACAAACAACTTATGATGTCAGCATTCAAAGCTCCCTCAAGTCTCAAATTGCACCCTCCGAAAAAACTGCACATAATACATAGTCAAGCACTCAATGAAAAGGTCTTTGAAAGAGGAAGATAGTGAGATATTTGAAATGTGAATACCACAGTCGAGAGGAGTTCCGGAGACAGAAACACAGGGTCTTTGTAAGGGAAATTCAGAGGAAATAGAGAGATGCTCGACGAGAGCGAGACGCAGAAAAGTGGAGGAGAAAACCAGATGAGGGCTCTTTGTCATAAGAGTGCATTAGCACTGACGCTCTTTAATGTAATGGGAGTTGCAATAACCTTCATGGAGACTACAATCCAAAGCCGACTGTTGTTTTTTTTTTTTTTTTAAATGTGCTGTTTATCTTTGCTCATTAAAGGAGGGAATTTCTTTATGATTCCAGACAATGACTTGTTTTTAAAAAGGACTCTTCAGCAACATTTTTGTCTTTCATGAGAGTAAAGGCAGAACTGTGCCCCCGCCCCATTATTTATTTGCTTATGCAATATAAAGCAAGCACTATTTAAAAACGTGACACAAATTTCTGCGGGTGCACAAAGAGATAACTGGCAAATTTCTCCAGCGCACACTTTTTCCCAGTCAAAACAAAGGAGAATGCGGTTGATTTGATTTTCTTTTCATTCTGTGTTTATTTCATATTCTGTGTGTGTGTGTGTGTGTGTGTGTGTGTGTGTGTGTGTGTGTGTGTGTGTGTGTGTGTGTGTGTGTGTGTGTGTGTGTGTGTGTGTGTGTGTGTGTGTGTGTGTGTGTGTGTGTGTGTGCGCTGTGCACAACATAGGAGAAAAGGGGAACTGTTTTGTAACGCTGAAGAGCTCCTTTGCCACATTTGAGGAGAAAATTCTCTGCTCCTTCTCTGAGTTTCAGCTGAAATCAAATTCCCCCCATCTCTGTTTCTGGCCTGCTAGCGCCCCCTGCTGCTTCATAACAAAAGGAATCCAAAAAAAAAAAGGGGGATGCTTTATATTTTACTTCCCAACTCCACACACCTCTTCACGTCAATTAATTTCTCAGCAAAGGAATCCCTCTGGTGCGCTCACTATCTCAGCAGGTGAAATAATTTGGAGAACAGCAAGATGGGCCATTTATTTGTCTCATGTGGTGCTATGGTAAAATTATTAAAAAAATATATGTACATATATTATATATGTTGTATCCACATGGAATACCTGAAACAGCCATGGAATATTCATCGCAAAACATTCAGAGGAAGATTCCCTTACGGCAGGAGTCATTAAAATCTGAATAAAATATAAATGGCCCTGGTTCATTTGTCAGGTTTGAGCGTCTCACTCTCAGCTGTGAAACTCCCTGATAACGATCTGCACTGGCAAGTCAGAGAATACGTGTGAATGCAGATTATCTACATGGCACATGTCCTGTGAACTTCTTTGCTGTATAATTTAGGAGACACTTTTAAAAAAATCACGCTGATGAAAATTTGGGAGTAGAGGATCTGAATTATGGTCTATTTAAGATGCCTGTGACCTTGGAAGGTAAGAGGCCGGAGAGGCTGATTGATTAGAAAGTGTCTGACTAGTACAAGCGACACTAAGGAATATCAAACGAGAAGTAGCTGTGGCCACTGGGAGGATGTAGCTCAGACTCAGACAACATTTTTTTTTAAACATGCAAGAAGACTTCCACTGAAAATGTCACACCTAGTATGACTCCTGTAATTGGCACCCTGTGTTTTCCTGCATGCTCCAGCTGCCACAGAGATCCAAATGTCTTTCCCTAAACTCAAATTGCCTGTGCCCTCTTTAATCTTATGAAACATTTGAATTCTTCAAGAGCCACCCACTATGTTAGATTGCACTTATCCCACCCACTGCAATGCCAGTGCACACAGTCTAAGACATTTGTTGTGTGTGTGGGAGCTCATTTTTGGCAGTTTCTGACACTTTGGTTTGTGTTTGTTAGTGTTAGCGTTGTTGCTGATGCTAAGCTCCTCGGAAACAAGGCAAGGCAGAGAGGAAGTCATGAAAAGTAATAATAATTTGTGAAAACAGCTGAATTCATTTGGATTATTTAATTTATTCATTGTCTACGGCTTTATTTTCCACATCAGGGTTGCCAATCCCATCGGGTGAAAGGCGTCGTGCATCGGGGACAGGTCACCAGTCTATTGCTGGGCCAACATAGAGACGAACAACCATTCACTCTCACACCTAGGGTCAATTAAAGGGGACACTGTGTAGTATTTATGGGTTTATATGACCCAAAATCCACTTTTTTTTATACATATTATGTGCTCCTGCACTGTCTTGTCGCTGTATAATAGTTTTTTGTTTCATTTTCGTAGTGTTTCAAAAAGTCATGTAAAATAACATGGTCGCGGGCCGCGGTTGCATAGCCACTGTTAGCAGCGAGACGCCATGTTTCTACCGGAGCCTGTAAGGACAAACCCGAGATAACTAATCAAGCGTCGCTTTACTTGTAGCGGAAGTCCCGCCTCCTCTCTCTCCGCTTCGTCTGCTACGGCCGCGGTAGCTCGCCCTCTCCCTCGCCTCACGAAACCTCATCTGCTGACACGGAGAAAGACGACGAGGACGACATTTGACCGGCTGAGGATACCGTAGCGCTCAGGGAAGGGAGGGGGTGAGCAGAGGAGCAGTTTGTCGTTGTAAATTTCAGCCTCTCCTCTAGATGTCACTATAAACGACTTACTTGACCTTTTAAATGGGGCGACGGTGGCAAGACACTTGGGCAAGACACTTAACCCCACGTTGCTCCTGACGGCTGTGCCGCCAGCGTGTGAGTGGGTATGAAAGATGAGTGATAGAAAAACGTGTGAAAGTGTGAGTGAATGGGTGTGAATGGGTGAATGGGAGCTGTAGTGTAAAGCAGCTTTGAGTGGTCATCAAGACTGGAAAAGCGACAATAAATACAACACCATTTACTATTTAAATGTGTCCAGTTAATCTAATTGCATGTTTTTGGACGGTGGGAGGAAGTCCGATTACCCAGAGAGAACCCACGTACACACAGTTAGAACCAGTGTTGGCCCGTCAATCGAGGGCGCTAGGTCACCGCCCCACATGTCTCACGTGAAGAAGATGTTCCGGAACTTGAACATTTAAATAAACAAGCTATACATTATACAGACCGTGAGTGCCATGTGTAATCTGCATTTAAATGTAGTTTAACAATGTTCTCACTCGGTCAAGTGACGTGTTTCCTGTTCCTTTGGGGGGGCGCAAAAATCTTTACCATAGACCCTCGTTATAAGTGGTGCATGCCCTGTAGACCCCCCTTCAATACAAAAGATAGGAAAATACCCCGGAAGCAGAAATTAGCGCCCAGAGACCACCCACTGCCGAGCAGACTGGCCTAGATAACTGGATATAAACATCTTACTCTTAGCTGCAGATCTGTCAATGTGGACACACGTCTTCTCCACAGCAGGTGAGACACTCGTGTCTTTATAAACTTTGGTGAATGTCAAACTAGTTTGAATTAAAACCATACCCCCACCGGCCCCCACTGGTTAGAACACGCAAACTCCACACAGAAAGCACTCTGATTTGAACCAGTTACCTTGTGATTATTTTACTTTTAATGGAAAAAAAAGGCTAACATTGTTGTCAGTTCATGTGGAGGTGAAGCAAAGTTGGAATAATATATATATAAAAAAAACTTCACATTCAGTATTTCCTTGAATTGAAAACGCATGTGTCCTTGATCACACAGACCAGATAAACATGATGGTCCAATAAAGTAGAGCTTTTGTGTCATACCCGCATTCATGATAGCTAGTTCAAGCCCTCAGTTGTTCAGGGCAAAACAGCTCTAATCTAGTTTGGGGGGGGGGGGGGGAGGTCCATAATGAAATGTGCTGTTCATGATGCCAGTAACCATATTAGACGGAGAGGGAAACTTGATATTGAGGAAGCCTCCATGGCAACAGCGCCGGGGACTGTGGGTCCAGTGTTGGAGGATTTCGAAATTGATTCGTTGGCCTTGAGGGGAGATGACATTGTGGAGGGGGGGGGGTATGGGGGCTGGGGAGTTGAAGGAGTTGTGTTTGCACCATGACAATCCCTTTGGAAGTTATATTTGAATTCTTCCTCTGATGTCTTGGTGGTATCAGATCAGAAATACAGAATTATGTATATCGAGGATTTTTGAAGAGATGGTGGGTTTTTCTGGTCCACACTAAGCCAAAAGAATATGAAATATGAAGTGGAATTATTTTCAAAAACATGAGGACATTTTAGGTGAGGACATTTTGTAACCATGGTGACGTGTTTTAATATGAGGACATTTTGTAACCATGAGGACATTATTGAATGAGAAGACATTCTGTAACAATGACTACATTATTGAAAGTGAGGACATAATTGACAGTGGGGACATTTGTAACAATGACGACATTATTGAAAGTGGGACATTTTTGTAACCATGAGGACATCTCTCAATGTGAAGTCATGCTGTAACAATGAGGACATTTATGAAAGTGGGACATTTTTGTCACAGTGAGGACATTTTTTTAAAGGTGAGGACATATAGAAAGTGAGAATATTTGTAACAATGACGACATTGTTGAAAGTTGGACATTTTGTAACCATGGTGACATGTTTTAATATCAGGACATTTTGTAACCATGAGGACATTTTTGAATGTGAGGATATTTTATGAAAATTACTTCTTCTTTTTTAAGTGAGGACATTTTGTAAACATGAGGACATTTTTGAATGTGAAGACATTCTGTAACAATGAGAACATTATTTGAAGTGAGGACATATTGAAAGTGGGGACATTTGTAACAATGACAACATTATTGAAAGTGGGACATTTTTGTAACCATGAGGACATCTCTGAATGTAAAGACATGCTGTAACAATGAGTACATTTTGTAAACATGAGGACATTTTTGAAAGTGAGGACATAATATTGACAGTGGGGACATTTGTAACAATGACCACATTATTGAAATTGGAACATTTTGTAACCATGAGGACATCTCTCAATGTAAAGACATGCTGTAACAATGAGGACATTTATGAAAGTGGGACATTTTTGTAACCATGAGGACATCTTTGAATGTAAAGACATGCTGTAACAATGAGGACATTTTCGAACATGAGGACATAACGTAACAGTGAGGACATCTTTAAATGAAATTATGACCAATACAACAACATGACAGGAAGTGAGCACTAACACGTTCTCCCCCTCGTGTCCCTCGGGTCTTCAGGTTGTCCTGAAGTCTGTCGTGAAGGCCACGGTCCCTTACAAACTTCATTAACTTCACTTGTCACTATGAGCCTTTCCTTTTTTTTTTTTTACCAGCTAAAGAAATGAAGGTTTGTCTCACTGTCCTCGACAGGAGTGGAAACTCATAACATTAGCAACTTTAGAATGACATGACACTGATGACAGCCACAGAAATCAAGCATTTAGAAAAACTCAATCATGAGAGTCTAATAACTCGTAAGGGGAGATATTTAAAAAAAAAGATCAAACCCGTCAAACAGGAGAAGACAGCTTTCGTTGCGTTAGACATAAGAAATCCTTCCACTACCTGCAGAGAAAGATATTAAATTGTTCTCAAAGAGACCGAACAGTTGTATCCCTCAATCACAAAGCGATGCACAAACGCGTTTGCTCCAACTGTTATTGGTATTCATAGCTATGCCAAATATCTGTCCATGCTCCTAAAACGTTAAGATGGCGTAACGGAGAAAATGATTTTGTCTTGGCAATTTAACTGGGAGCAGATGTGTCATAAAATTACACACTACTTTGCATATGCATTTCAAAAATGACAAAAAGCAGCGAAAACCTAAGCAGTTACAATAGAACCAACGTCTATATGTGGACACCCACCGTTCTGTTAATTCTGTCACCCTTTAGTGGGAAAGTGTGCACTAGTTTGCACTATAGCTCAGCAGTTATACCCACAGAGGCAATGACATGAAATGAAAGACTTTCATTGCAAAAACCCAGTTGATGTTAACATGATTGACTAATAATTCGAAGTAGAACAAATTGGCGCAGAACACCAACATACAACCCCAACCTCTGTTTGATTCTTCCCATCCACTCCATCATAAACAGGCTGTAGTTTGACAGAGGTTAACACTTGTTACATGTCTCAAGATGGTACGATGATTAGGGTTAGAGACCACGTAAAAACGTGGCAAGAGATACAACTAAGTGCAGCTATTATTGTACAAATGTGATTCATGTGAACACCCGTGCTATTCCTGCTAACTCATGTCAAAATGGCTGCCCTACAAAGAGCCTGTAGAGCAGAGGTGTCAAACTGGTGGTCCATGAGCCACATGCAGTCCCCCCCAATGGATTACATGCGTCCCACCACTTAATTTGAAGTTTTAATGAAGACATGGTCCACAATTCACCTTCTCTGAAACACAGTCATAACAGTATTAATAAGACATTATGGCATAATAATAAGCACTGTTACTTTTAAATTATGTGAAATATCATCATGATTATCTTAATTGCGACATCTTGATGGAATATTGTGTTTTAATTATAAGCTCTTGCTACTGAACAGTTGTTTTTTTACCACTTTTTGTTCTCTAGACCGACCACCTCTTGACCAGACTAGACGCTCATTTTGAGTAAAAGTCATCCTGATCAGCAGTGAGTGAACATTTTTTTTAATGTGTAGTGTTTTTTGAACAAATACCGATAAAATCTAATGTTATCATCATGTTATAATGTTATGCAGTCATGGTGACATTAAAATGAAATAGTACTTATTATTTTCTTAGATCATCTAACTCTGCAAATACACCTTTTTTGAAGCTCATTTGCTTCGATAACAGATGCGAGTACAATTAATTATCACTAAAAATTTCTCATCCTTTATCACCTGACGTGCACATGAACTGGTGAGCATGACACAGCAATTATCCGATTGCCCTTCGGATTGTGCCTCTTAATCTAGTTGTTCCATTTCATGACTGCTAGATTAACTATACTCAAGCTTTTCCTCACCTGTTCGCCATTGTCGTCATCATCAAAATTGATTGGTCGATTAATATTGATTTATTTGTGTTGGTTCATTTTCAATAGACACATAAAATACATAGAGAGCCAAAAGAACATCTAAATTTCAAGCACTTGCTTACAAAATGACACTGATTTGCAGTTGGGTACATATGCCTTATACAAATCAAATCCACGTCTTACTGTCTTGGAAACGTTCCAAGGAAACAACGGTGCAACCAAGTGTAGCTGGAGGAAAGATAAGACCCCACAAATTAAGGTTTATCACACTTTGAGACTATAAACACAATTAGCGACTTATAACATTGCGCCTCTGTATAAATAATTAAAAGTACAAAGCAAATATTTGATCGGCACTTTGCAAACGTTGAGGATGAATGCAGTAGCTGTGCATACATGCATTGCAACAAAAGACACGCACGCACACGAGAGCACGAGCGTGTGCACGTGGTCTGATACATATGTATGCAGAGTGAGGAAGCAAATCCTCACCGACCTGACCTTTAATTCTTCCCGTTTGTTGTGTTCACAACAAGTTCACAAGTAGCTGTTCAAAACATCTCTGAGCAGGAAGTTAATAACATGGTACAGTATTGCTGATCTGATCAAGTACATGTAAACACTGGCCCCTTCCTCCTCATCATCTCCTTCCACATGCTCTTCAGTGCCCACCTGAGCCTTTCACGGAGGGAAATCAAGTGTCATCATCTGTCATCTTGCATCGGCTCTGCTCCTCTGGGTCTAATACTCCGCGACTGTTGCTGCTAGAAACGGCACAAATGAAGTGCACACTACCTGTTATTGGTCCATGGAGGATCAAGGCTGAGCCAAATTTGCATTTTAATTTTATATCCTGCATCATATCTTCCACATTTTAACTACTTTGTGCTTGTTTAATGGTCCTTGGTGAAATTAATGCACAAGTGTATAATAAACAAAGGATTTGATTATGCAAATACAGCCCCAAGTCAGATCCCAGCTTTATATATATATATATATATATATGTGTATATAAATGTGTGTAGATTTGCTGATATACACTAATGAATTGTAGTTTTCTACATGTTACAAGAGTCACTAAGGGGAATATGTATTATTAGATTACCTGCACTCAGGATCAGACTCATGCTACAGCACATGCAGCTCTTTCAGGTCCGTGTGTAGTCACACATGCAGCACTTGCATTATAAGAATGTATTATGAGTAACTATGAGTAAAAAAATATGAATCACATATAATTTTGTTCATGCCAAAGTCTTTGTTGAGATATAGGTCTAGCTTTCGTTTGGATAAATCTATTATTCAGTGACAATGTAATGTTTTGCCATAGGAAACTGTAGTGGCCAAGGCCCATTTTCAGGTTGGTATTCGGACGTGTAACTCGGAGAAACTGATACAGAAACTTTCTTATACTAGAACAGAACATGTATTTACACACTGTCATTTCCATATTCTGTTGCGGAGTTTTCCAGACAAAGTCTTTAAACCTTAAACATCCAACACAGGTCTTCCTAGCACTGTTTGCTTCCCCCCCGAAGTTAGCAAGACCTGTGATCAGTGACATGAACTAGAATTTCTCCTGGCCAGCCTTGGTTGGCCTTTACCATTACGCCCCCCTGATGTTCAGGAGGAATAAACCCAGGAAATACAAATGAATATATGGCTCCTACAGGAACAATATGTGGCTTCATGAAATCATGAGATAAGAAACAAAAGGTCTTTATAAAGGCTGACATGCATTGGCATTGGGTTTTATGGTCAGACGCAGTAGGTTTCCAGGAGGCAGAGATGATGTTTCACTGCACTCACTCTGGCACCGGTGACCTGCAGAATGGGCAGCTATTCATCATGAGGTAATTAGACTTGTGAAGAGGAAGAGGACCCTCAAACGAACCATTTCACACGCGCTCCGTCTCCTTCAAAGTCTCCTATGCTCAAACTAACAACATAAACACTTTTTCAATCGGCAGCATTCAGGTTTGCAGTTCGCGTTTGAACGAGCTGTTGTCAACTAGCTTGAAGTTGCTTTCCTCAGTAGATTAAAAACATATGTCCTCCTCTGTACTGCAACCCAGTTTGTCATAATAAAAGGAACAGAGCTGAGAGTGAGAGTGTCAACACATGAGTTATAATTCAGCTCAGCAGTTCACCCTCTTCTTTTCTCAACATTTCAAAGACAAGTAAATTAATTTCTCAACAATGACATATTGGCGAGGTAACTAAGTAGACACGGAAGGAGGCTATATACTGTATATGAAGCTGTGCATGCATGTAGGTGTTTTAATTTAAATGTTATTTTTGCATTCATTTTCACATTTATTAAGCCTCAAAGGATATGAAATTTACAATTTAATTTACAATGATCATAGATTTATTTTCTCTGAGGACAGCAGATTGTGTGTGTATGTGGCTGTTGGACGTCAGAGGACACACTACAAGTGAGGCCAGTACAACATTTAGCACCAGAGCTGCAGGCATTCCAGTCACTGTAGTTTGGAAGTTAAACACTGAAAAAATCAGTTTAAAGAAAAAAAAAGTAATTCATTTATTATGATTTCTGTTGCTCCCCATGTAGATTATACAGTTTTTGCCACTAAAGGTGTTCAGTCTGTTGTTAACAGTAGTCTTTCATATGGTGTACAGCCACATACCTAAAAGCCCAAACTTGACCCATTTGTCTACTCAAATTTTAGGCTGATTTCTACACTCCTGGCCCTTTGAAAAATCTTAGAGAAAATTGTTCATACTCAGTTAGTAGCCTTCCTGGATAGAAATGACATTTTTGAATTGTCCCAGTCCGGGTTTAAAACACTGCACATGGACTGAATCAGTGCTTTAAGACCTGACCTGACTGATGTAATTGATACAGTGGATCATAGTATCCTCCTCTCTCGTTTGGAGCACTGGGTGGGTATTAAAGGTGCCGCCTTAGATGGTTTTGTTCTTATTTGGCTGAAACCTGATGGAAGCTACCTGATGGAAACCTATGGTCATTGGGTTATGACCGAAAGAACAAGATCCCGGATACAAGCGGCTGAAATTAGTTTTCTCCACAGGGTGGCAGAGCGCTCCCTTAGAGATAGGGTGAGGAGCTCTGTCACCCGGGAGGAGCTCGGAGTAGAGCCGCTGCTCCTCCACATTGAAAGGAGCCAGCTGAGGTGGCTCGGGCATCTGTATCGGATGCCCCCTGGACGCCTCCCTCGGGAGGTGTTCCGGGCATGTCCCACCGGGAGGAGACCCAGAGGAAGACCCAGGACACGCTGGAGTGACTATGTCACTCGGCTGGCCTGGGAACGCCTTGGGGTCCCCCCGGAGGAGCTGGAGGAAGTGTCCTTTGAGAGGGAAGTCTGGGCATCCCTTCTCAGACTGCTGCCCCCGCGACCCGGCCCCGGATAAGCGGAAGAAGATGGATGGATGGATGGGTGGATGGAAGCTTCTGTGTTAGGATTGGTCATGATAGTCCTCTATGGTGCCTCTCCTTTTTGGGCTGCCCTTGGGAAACATGGCATGTTGTTGTTTTTATACAGACGACTGTTAACTGGTGAAGCCGCAACAGGTGGCAACGGCTGCAGTATAATCTTAAGGGGCAACAGTGCCATCTTGAGTTATCTATCCAAAGAAAGTGCTTGTTTTTGCCAAAAAATGGCTTGGATTGTTATTGTAAAAGTCTGGCAACATTACCAAGGGTGTAGGTTTGGTTACAAGACTGGTTAGGGACACTGTCAGCGTTCTCAGCATAGCACTTCTCTCCTCTGTGACTCCACTCACTCTTGCTCTCCTCTCACAGCTTTTGTGCGTGCGTACACATTGTCCTGTCTCTAATCTTGGTAGCGACAATCTGGCTTTCTCCAAACATTGGTGGGGACATGTCCAAGCCTACGCCCTTGGTTGAAAATTACCGGAACTCCCCTTTAAAGGTAAGTAGTTTATAGTGCCATCTAGAGGAGAGGCTGAAATGTACAACAAAGAACTGCTCCTCTGCTCACCCCCTCCCTTCCCTGAGTGCTACGGTATCCTCAGCCGGTCAAATGTCGTCCTCGTCGCCTTTCTCCGTGTCAGCAGATGAGGTTCGTGAGGCGAGGGAGAGGGCGAGCTACCGCGACCGTAGCAGACGTAGCGGAGAGAGTGGAGGCGGGGCTTCCGCTACAAGTAAAGAGACGCTTGATTTGTTCTCTCGCGTTTGTCCTTACAGGCTCCGGTAGAAACATGGCGTCTCTCTGCTAACAGTGGCTATGCAACCGCGGCCCGCGACCATGTTATTTTACATGACTTTTTGAAACATTACGAAAATGAAACAAAAACTATTATACAGCGACTAGACAATGCAGGAGCACATAGTATGTGCAAAAAAGTGGATTTTGGGTTATATAAACCCATTAATACTACACAGTGTCCCTTTAAGTTACTGTTGTTTGTGTCTAAATGACCTTGCTCCAGAGTCCTAAGTATGGTAACTAATATAGTTATTATTGTTATATACGGACAAACATGTGATATAGGTGTCAATAAATATGACAGATTTTAGCTTAGATTAAATAATTGTAGGCCTAGTTTGTCATTCTTTGACCAGTTCAAACTTGAAACATTAGGATGAAATAACCTTCGATATTTTAGTATAACCTGAATTACTGGACCAGTCGCCTGACACTTCCCCTACAGCCACTCTTCTGTCATCTGCACCTGTGACAGTCAGCCAACAACACAGACAGGCCCATCGAAAATAATGTTCTACAGAAACAATATGAACAAGTATATCACCCCCATTCTGAGCTGTGAAAAGCCCATTCTAAAGTTATGTGGCCCTAGAAAACTGTGGCACAAGTACAATTCTTCGGGAGCAGTAAACAAGATGAGCCACTGCTGACAGTGTAATAAGCAAACATAGAAGTGGGAAAGGTCTGACTCTGGCATAATAAATGATCTGCCTGTAAGCTTAAAAATACTCCTGAAGCCGTCTTGGCCTTTAATCAGTTAAATGTCAGGTACAAGGATGACTTAGCCTTCTTTCTTTCGAGGGATGCACTGCCCCTAAATAAAGCTACGTACCTGAGGAATTTTACACATGATCTGATCAGCGTAAACGCCTGCAAATGATCGTGTGTTGTAGAATTTTTTCTTCTTCTTCTTCTTTCGCTCAGTCACTGAGGCGTGGGTTACAGCTATTAGTTTGGGATCGGTGTGAGACAATGTTGGAAAAGTTGCTCAGCTCCTCTTTCATTTTTCTACCTTCAGTAGAATCTGTGCACACATAGTCGCTGCCAGCTGGCTTTTCATCTGTGCGCACTATCTGGACATACCACTGAAGCTGAAACACAATGTGAATGCCTTTATTGTTGTAAGCGAGCGTTCTGCCACACAGGAAATTACTGAAGTACGGAAAATGAGTAGCAAATTTTTGCTTGTAATCAGAAAATTATTTTTTCCAGCTTTTGCCTTCCTCTACAATCAAATCATCCCTGGAACTCGAGCTGGGTTTCAGTGTTTTGGCTCAGCGATGCTTCAGCAGACTGGATACCTGATGAAATGGTGATTAAAAGCAAACCTTCTGACTCAAATTCACCCCATTGCATTGAAAAATGATGCCTCTCACTCCGGTACCAGTGTGCTTCCGTCTTCTTAGACTTTTCTGTCAGCCAAGTAAAAGCAAACCCTCTGCTAAAATTTCTCAATATTTTTTCACCTCTTCATTTTCTTCCCAATTGCCTCAACACATGACCCCGTTCTCAGTCAATCATCTTTTCTCCAGTCCCTCAATCTCCTCTACGCCACCTGAGCTAAAATTGCTTTCCTTACTGTTTGTATTAAGCAGATGGTCTACCTTAGTGATTGTGTCTGACCCACTACTTGACTCTACTGGTTGAAATTAAAAAGAAATTAAGCCTTTGCCGTCAGTGATCTGATGCATTTTGTACACAGTTAATAGCACTCGGAGCTGATATAAAAGCTTTGAAAAACCATGTACTGCAGCTTTGTGATGGGAGTAGAGGTGTAATGATTTCAACAAGGTTCCAGTATTGTTGAAATTGCCACATTTGTTCAAAGAACTGTCTTTCAAGATTTAATATTTACATACCACAATTAGTGTTAGTTATTGTTGGCTCATAATTGTCATTTGTTTTTCCTATGGCCTCGTTAAGTCCATCACATTGTGTCCCACGTGCTTTTGGATATGGGACACACAACTGATTCATATTTCCTCTCTGTGATCAGTATCCTGTACATATTATGTGTAACAAATCAATATGTGATGGCTCTTTTAATATTATTATAATAGTTAGTTAGTTATAATAGAAACAAATCCTCATGAGAGTCCAAGGATTGTTTGAAGAGACTGCAATGTGTCGCTGTATATGCCCTAGTTCCATAGAACTGTCTCATCATGTGACAATGGCTGGTGTAGTCGTTTGCTCACTTGGAAAATGAAACAAATCCAAAGCACATTCATAGGGTCAAGAAAATCCCACCAGCGCCCCCCAAATGCAGGGTGCACTTTAGCTTCATCCCATAGTCCAAATGCATGCAATGTGGGGTTAGATTAATAAAACACTCTAAATTACTGTGGGATTATTAATAGTTGTTGTTTAAGGCCCTGTAAAAGGCTGGTAACTTGTCCAGAGTAAACTTGTATATGACTCTCACAGAATATTGTGAGGCACCACGCTACATACAAATATAATTGGATTGCAATGGATTTTGCAGAACTGTGTATCACGCAAAAACTTTAGATATATGTCAATAACAAAAAAAAAATGCACGCTGTTGCGTAGTCAGGTGTAGTTTATTCTGAAGCGGCTCAGAAACTGTCATTTCAGGCGGACCAGAAAGCTTTATTTGAGGTGTTTTCATTTGATTTATTAAAGCGGAACTAGACCGGAAGTTCCTATTAACGCTGTTTTTTTTGGTGTGTATCTGCGTCATTACCTTGTTTATGAAGCCCTGACGGTTCGAAACAAACAGTTCAGCCACTGCTGAGAACGTTGTGTTTTATTGTAATCTCGGGGCTCAACGAGATCACTGAAAATCCCGTATAGTAGTTACGTAAGCAGCGGTTCTCCTGAACAACCGATCGTCCTGCTCCGGACACTAGTCCGGGCACATCCGGTTGCGTACATTGAACCGCAGAAGAAGAATAACGTCCGTTGTGGAGGTGTTTCACGAGCAACAATGTCTTCTGACTCTGGGTCTGACTCCGGGTCAAAGTCATAAAAGGGACTGCGGCGGGGAGTCGTGACGAAGCTATTCTTAAACACTGTTAAAACAATGTTTTGATAATGAGGAGTAGTGCATCCACCGTTCCAGAGGGGGGCGCTGCGCTTCTGAGAACGGATGTGCTGGATAGTACTGGCCATTCACAAGACTCTGTCTTCTGGGGGTGAAAGTTCACTCTGAAATCTCGCAGCAGGAAAACACCGTCGTTTACATCGGCTCGTTTACAGTAACTAGGAGGTTTTTGACCATAAAAACAAGTTAATATATGTAAGTAGACCTCCATAACTAACATATATGTGCAACAGGACCACTCTATGTGACCTTTAATGAAGCCTCTTCGCTACAAAAATGAGGTGAAATTCGATGCAAGTAAACTGTAGCCTCTGAGAGTATTTGCAGGTATAGGAGAAGCAGAGCGCTGAGGAAAGGATTATCTCGGCGTTTCTATGGAGATTCTGCATAATGCTAAAAAGAGACATAAATGGTTCGCAAGGAAATTATGCTAATGTATGCATGTTGTCAGGAGTAATTGCAAAAGAAAAAAAAAAGGGAGCCTTGAAAGGGAAAGTATGATAAACAGAGTGAAGAAAAGTTAGTCTCAGTGTTATAATGCGATGGCAGACAGATTTAGTTGTGTTGGTTATTATGCTGCCAATTAAAATCAGATAAATCAGCCAGGCACATGTTACTGTCCTCTGCATCCCAGCATGAAATAAAAGTGTGGTTTGCAAACAAAACACTTCTTTAGATCTCTTTAGCATCTATAGCAAAATGCATTAATAACACATGTTCATCCATGAACGAATCACTGTGATATGACCGAAGATCTGAAATTTGGTCATGTGGTAACATCTTTCAGGGTGGAAGGGAAGCAACATAACCATCCAAGATGTAATAAAAAAAATTTTTTACATAGGAGTTGAGGGTAAATTCACAAAATAATCTGGCAAACAACAGAAAATGGGCAGAGGATGCTCTTCAAACAAAATGAAAAGCAAATGGAAAAAGGACTCTTCAAAAGAAAAAGCTAAATTGCTTATCAGTCAAATGCAGAAATACAACCCCACTTTAAATTAACTAGTTTTACCTCAAGGGAAACTATATAATTACAAGGTGGAACAGCATCTGTATACCTAGTGTTTCTAGACGAGATTAAAAATGTAATTCACTTAAAAATTAAAAACCTACGGTGAGAATGAAGAATCAGTGAGCCCAAACACATGCCACTCAGCATTACTCAAACAAAAAGTTAACTGCTACTCAGCAAGATGTGCCTGGTCTGGACTGGGAGACGGCTTCTTTTGTCTTCTTCTGTTGGGAGTGAGACAACTGGGGGTTCTGTGGCTGCACCAATCGCTGTCCAGTCCACCTGCAACTCTGAATTCAGTCGGAAACACTCGTCATTATTAAACCATTTACTGCAACAGATGGAAATACAGCTCCACTCTATAGATGCTAAGCAACACAACAGGGCTCGAAATACAGGAAAAATACAAACGTGAGCCCAAGGAAGACATTGAATAACATTTTAAACTTTTGAGCCTATCAAACTTTACAAAGGTGGAGTCTGCGTCGGAGCCAGTGTCGGCAAGAAATGAGAGGGAGGAGGAGTGTTGTGTAAATAGGCCACCTTGGTGTGAGAGTGGCTGTGATTGGAGTGTGATTAATTGCAGTCAGCTGGCCGTCAACATATGTCCACCGTGTCCTGTATAAACTAATGCAAATATTCATACAGCACACAAAATAGTGTTAAATCTGCGTGTTGACAATCTGTCTCTGTTGGTCGTTCAGTGTCGGATCAATTAATGTTGGTTTCAAGTTATTTAGAAAGTTTCTTGAGCATATTACCCATGTTCTCAAAAGTTATCAATCTAAAATCGCCAACAAGTGCCCTCTGAACATGAGGTATGCAAATCCATCCTTTCCTGCTGCAGTCACTGGTCCTGGAATCGACTACAGTCCAAACTTGAATTATTTGTCCCCTTAAATGACTTTTAAAACTCACATAGAGTGGTCCTGTTGCACATATATGTCAGTTATGGAGGTTAAAAACCTAGTTGCTGTAAACGAGCCGATAGAAATCCTCTTTTCTGACGCTGTTCCCCAGCCATGATATTTCAGACTCAACTCTCACACCCAGAAGACAGACTGTGTTGTGATTGGCCAGCCAGCGTAGAGGCTTCTCAACTGTCTTGTGATTGGCCAGTACCGGGAAGTGACATATTCAGCACACCCGCTCTCAGAAGCGCAGCTCCCCCCGCTGGAACGGTGGATGCACTGCTACTCATTATCAAAACATTGTTTTAACAATGTTTAAAAATAGCTTCTTCACGACTCCCCGCCGCAGTCCCTTTTATGACTTTGACCCGGTGTCAGAACCAGAGTCAGAAGACACTGTCGCTCGTGAAACACCTCCACAACGGACGTTATTCTTCTTCTGCGGTTCAATGTACGCAACCGGATGTACCCGGACTAGTGCCCGGACCAGGACGATCTGCTGTTCCGGAGAACCGTTGTTTACGTAACCAGACCGGGTTTTTTCAGAGATCTCGCTGAGCCCGAGATTACAATAAAACACAGCGTTCTCAGCAGTGGCTGAAATGTTTGTTTAGAACCTTCAGGGCTTCATAAACAAAGTAATGACGCAGATACACACTAAAAAACAGCGTTAGTTGGAACTTCCGGTCTAGGTTCGTTTTAAAATAGAATAAATGAAATAATCACTGCTAGTTGCAGGGACTATTGTTGTTTGTCCGTTCTCTTTCGAGCATATTTTCACATTTTCAGTCATTACTTGGAAACAAACATGAAGGACAAACATAATTCTGAATGAAAAAAGGACAAAACTTACAGATGAATGAACTCATGTGTGAATCTTCAATGAGGCAGCCCGTGGCCGAGAGGAAAGGATTCGGGCTTGTGACACTGAAGGTCACTGTTCTATCCTGGGACGGGCCAAGAGCCGGGGTGCCCTTAAGCCCAATTCCCCACTGCTCCACGGGTGCAGAAAAGTGCTGCACACTCCACTGTGTGTGTTCACTACTGGTGTGTAATAAGGATGGGTTGGGTTAAATGCAGAGGTCAAATTCACTCTCACTAATGCAAAAAAATGACAAACTCTAATTCAATGCTTGGCTCAGTGAGGTGTGAGTCATTTAAAGTTGCTAATGTACATTTAATGATTGTATTTAAAGCTGAACTAAACAACTTTTTTTTTGCTCAAGCGTGTCATTATATTGTTTAAACTGATTGCACAGTGCAATGGTGATAGATTAAAAGAGGTTTAAATTAGTTATTGTTAACAACAGCCTTTTTCTGTATCCAAAACAATTAAGACAATAACTATTATTAATTTTGTGTTTTTCATGCATTTTTGATTTAGTGCTTATTATGGCAAAACACTACTCCAGCTGGCTGCTACCTTTATATGGCAGTGACCAAACAGGATCCAAGTTGCCTCTTAAATAATAACGTAAAAAGTGTTTTGTGATGATGCAGTTTTCAAATTTGTTGTGCTCTCACTCAGAAAACGTGAGGGTTTTATTGCCTCCCTTCTTGTTTTCCTTCTTTCTTTGTTGTAAGGGTAAATTAGAGCCTCATATTTTAATACAGAAGAAGACATTTTCATATTGTTGCCCTCCTTGTTAGTTTCCCCCGTTTGATTTGCAACAGAGACGCTGAAACCAGCGAAGCGTCACTCCTTAAATCACATTGATGGCTTACAACAAGTCGGCGTAGGTGTGGGAAAAACAATTTACAGAGGGAGGAAGATGATGCAGATTGTTGCTCCTATCTGAAAGATAAAGCACAGGGAGGCTGCAGAGATCTTTAAAGAGAGAGATAGAGTAGACAGAGAGAGACGAGAAGATGGAATACCCAGTGCACCAGAAAGATTGGACACTTTCTATCCACCAATCTGCTGTCTAAAAACAGAGACTCCCTCAGGAGGAGGGAGAGGATAAGAGGATGATGGAGCAGTGTGGTGTAGTTTGAGAATCAGGTAGTGAGGTTTCGGACACGCGGCTCGGGTATACTCGAGTACGGCAGATGGCGTTAAGAGTAGAACGTAGAAAAACAGATGAACCAATAATCTCATTAAGTCTGGCTCACGGGTCAGGAGCACCATGCCAAGAAGGAGAGAGAAAACTCACAAAAAAAAACGAAAACAACAATCCGTCGGGAAGTCATTTTAAATAACCGTGCGCGCGTGTGTGTATGTTTGTTTCCTAGAGAACCTAATGTGGTTATGAGATATAACCACAATATTTAAATGGCGGTTAAGTTCAGGTTCAAGGTCAGGGTTAGGCATTAACTGATTAGGGTTAGGGTGTTTATTAATAACACATATTGAGGATTATTGTTATTATTGTTATTGTTAATTAATTGTCATTAGGTGTGTTTATATAGATTTCCTTTAACTCTCTGACATGTTCTTGCCATCATAGGTAGCACTCATAAATACACGTCATTATATACGTGTCACTCATAATGAAGCTCTCACCAACCCATTCACACCGACCAGAACACAATAAAACCATAATCAGGGTTAATTAATCCAGCAAAAGGCCTCCTGTTGCTAAATCTGCCGGGAATACATTGAGCTGACTTATTCTCTTATAAGTCAGCTCAATGTATGAGCTCTTATTCTCCACTGCTTTTTCCTCCACATGAGACACGGAGTAAAATAATAGATTAGAATCTTTATTTGTCATTTGTAACATGTACAATGAAATTAAAGTTCAAAAACCAGCCGTTGTCATTCATATCCAATAAAACTATAAAGACTAAATCTAAATAAAATAAATAATAAAACTAAGAAATAAATAATAAAACTAAAGGAGGGGTCACACCATGGACAGGTCGCCAGTCCATTGCAGGGCCGACACATTCACACCTACAGTAAGGCCACTTTAGAGCGTTCAGTTGACCTCCGCATGTTTTTGGACTGTGGGAGGAAACAGGAGTACGTGGAGAAAACAAACCCACAAACACATGTGGAGAACATGCAAACTCCAAGCAGCAAAATCCCTAATTCTGTCTTTTTGCTGCAAGGCAACAGTGCAAGCCAATAATCCGCTGTGTGGCCGTGCAAAGCGGTTATTAATTGCTTGCAAATATGAACGACCTGGGTTTAACATGTGGAGCAAGGAAATCTCCCGATCACAGATTCGACATGAGAATTTGATGAAGCCTAACAATGTATTGAGATTGTGTTAATGAAGTGACTAGTGTTTGTGGAATCTCAGTGAAAACCAACAGTAAGATGTTTGTGTTTTGGTCCACACAAGCTGTCATTTTAGTTCCGTGATTCATGTTTGGAGTTAATCCTGCAATCCCTTCTCTCATCGCTCCCATTTTTCATCCTGAGTTCCAAAAAAACTCTTTCCCCCATATCCCTCAATATTGAGTCAGGTCTGATCTGCTGCTTTTCTCTATTCCCTTACCTCCCTCAGCCATCTGTCACAGTAGGGTCCTTCGACTGCCAAGAATCTTCTTTGAAAAGATTTACAAGCTCCTTTTGTCTCGCACTTAATATTTCCCTAGCTAAATTAACTCTTTCTTTTGAATAGTCCAAAAAAACAGGCTGTCCACACATTTATTCAGGTTCAAAATCAGCATAGAGTGTGATTCATTACACTGGTTTTTGCCCAAATAATCTCTATAAATAATAAAGTATACAATTCACTTTAAAACCTTAAATACCCCTCATTCATAATGTTAGGTTTTGTGACATGTGTAGGGTCATTTTAGGTGTCTATATATTGTCTCTAATATATTGTAAATTATCTAAACTGGTTATTTTTAACAAACAAGTAATAAAAAAAAGTCTTGAATGTAAGTTTCTTACCAACCAGCTGAAAAACTGTTTTCTTGATTTTATTCCTTCTGTAATTCTGTAATCAAATGTTATAATGTATAGCCCATAGTTTACAAAAAAAACAGTTTGTCTCACGGGACTTCACAGGTTTGGTAACATCCTCTGTCCTTAGACCCTCGACCAGGATAAGGGAAAAACTACCAAGGAAAAAACCCTTATATCAGGGAAAAAAAGTTAGAAACCAATCGTGAGGGAGAACCACAGGTGAGGGATCCATTCCCTGGACAGAGAGACGTGCAGTAGATGTTACCCAAAACATACAATACACGATTACAAAGAAATTAAAAGTCTTTAAATGCCAAGATCCATCTGGATCACTGGATTTGTCACAGTCTGTAGTGAAGGCTGATGTGGTCAGAGACTTGGACATGACATGAGTCCTCGTTTTCAGTCCTGATCTCATCCCATTTGGCAGCAGAACTGTAAGAGATTAAAAAAAAATCAGTTTGATATGTGCTACATGTAGTGTTATGGTCTACATGTCATGCGGGGGACATCGGGTAATCGGTTTTTTGTTTTTTTTAATCAGCATTTTAAGACTTTTTGAATGTTTCCATTCAGCTTGACAGTGCATTGCACCACAAGTAAAACTATTAAGTGCAGACATGTTCATCCTTCAGTATTGAGGCCTTGGGGACTTGTTATGTGAATGATGAACTGATTCCTGTTGCACCTCATGTGTTTTCTGTCACACCTTGTGGAGACTGAAAAATGATTATCCTCTGTAAATTGAAGACGCCGCTGATTTGGTTATGACCGATTGTCGCATTGAGCTTTTCGATTATTTGAAACATTTACTGGCAAACTTGCATATTGCAGCTCAATATCAGCGACTCACCCTGCCCATCCAAGTGTGTAGAACCTATTTAGTTGGCATTTAAACTCAAACTCAAACTCCTTTGTGTAAAAGCACAGTGCTCCAAAATATATAAATATTGAAAAACAGCACAATCAAGTTATTGTTTAGTCCAGAAATGTTCATACTTTACTGCAGTTAACAGCAAACTCGTGCCATCTTTTAAAGATCCACTGTGTATAATTTTAATTTGACATAAACTGATGATATATTGATTATACTACATATTTGTATAAGTGTAGTATATCTCTTTAGCTTAATTTTTGTTCAGTCAGACAAGAAAACGTCACATTGACCCTTCTGAGGATCACAGGAAGGGATCAAAACATGTCAAGGTCATTTTTAAAAAAAGGACTTATTTTTGTGCCTCACTGAACAAAACTTATTCCAAATTGACTCTACACTCATAAAAAATATGAAGTATAATTAAGTTATCATCATTTTTTTGCCAAATGAAAATAATTTCACCTAAATTATACACAGTGGACCTTTAAAACGTGGCACTCGTTTGCTGCTGTTTACTGCTGACCACTTGTTTTTTAACTTTACTTGTTTTTAATTATTTAAAGTGCATTTAACAATGAAAGTTGAAGACAAACGCAGAAAATAAGAAGTAAAGTGGCCATTTTAGAAGAAATGCATAATTAACAGCCTTGCTTGTAAGCCGTATCCGAATGTGCAGCTGCGGGTACGTTTTTGTTGTGCACGTTGTGCATTCAGATAACTTTTTAGTTTCAGCTGGCAGCCCACGGTACCCTGTATTATGGGACAGCAAATACGCCATGTTTTTTTGTTGTTATGATTAATACAGGCCTGTGAAAACAGCCCTCTAAATAGCACACAGCTCCAGGCTGAGGAAAAGTTTGCAGAATTCCTCCTTGACCTTTGCCAGAATGCTTCAGCAAACGCCTTTAAAAGCTTTAACACGTTTTTTGTCCCAGAGATACAAACTAGTGCTTGATTAAATATTCAGTATAAATCCCCCTGTGTTATCATGAATGGACCCCTACTCCTTATCACCTTATGCCAGTCCCCTCTATAAATATTTACCCCAGAGGGTTGTGTCTGCAGAAGAATACCAATTCCATTACAGCAGACCTCAACGCCGAGGGGAAGAAGTGTGTGGCATGTTGCTGAGCATTGGATTAACTGTGAATAAATTAATACAGCATCTGTTCAGTCTCTCATTCACTTGGCTTTAATATGTTTATTTTCACTCTGTATATGTGCTCCAACTGCATTTCCATCTGTGCCGAAATAGTATCCTTCAAGCATTTTGGTCCGCGGCCATCAGTGCGATAGATACAGTCTGAATTACAACACAGTAAAATACTTAAATAGTACTATGTCCACATTTCATACACACACACGCACAAAACGAAAAAAAAACGCTTATTGAACTTGAACAATCCCTGTCCTTTGATACGACACAGAGAGGTGCACCAGTGGCAGGCAATATGGTAATAATTGTAGTCATCGTCACAACTGCAGCCCCTTTGTGCTTAACAGAGAGAAGCTGACCAAAATGGAAGCTGTGAGCAGAAATGACTGTTTTTTCAGATTTGAAACATCATCACCACAAAGTCTGGAGCACTTCAGTCACTGCCTTTTCAACGTTCTGTCGCCTTTTGTGCCTTCATCTCCCTTTGTCCAATGCAAATGAAAATGTGTTTGTTTTGGATTGCACAAAGGCATATTGTGATTTATTAATTCATTCATCTACCAACCACTTGAGGGTCATCACTGCACATGAGGGTCAATTACAGCGTTAAAACATCTTCTTTCACAAAGATTAAGACCACGGAGTAAAAACGATGAAAAGTGCGCTCTGCTCTTTAGAGTCTGTCACCACGTTTTACTCAGATCTACTCGGATCACCTGCACTTCATCGCGACTGTACTCCATCCTCCTCATAAAGATCATTATTTTTATGTGGGGATAAAACACGTAGAGAAATGATCCAGTGTTTGGGTTTGGATTGCACAAAGGCATATTGTGATTTATTAATTAATTCATTCATTCATTCATTCATCTACCAACCACTTAAGGGACAGATCACCAGTCCGTCACAGGGCCACAATGTATTTTGAATAATGTATGTGTCCTCTCCTCGCCTGAGGTGGTGCTGCATCAAGAATTACTGGAGGACAAGACAAGACAACAATGAACAAGATAACAAGATTTGTTGGTTAATGCAGTGCAACTTTTGTTTCCGCCACATCAGAGCAAAACATGGAGCTGCATCAAATCCTACCAGTCTTGGGGGGGGGGGAGGTTATGTTGTTTTATGTGAATATACGACACATATACGCTGCAACAATGGGCTCAACCATTTCTGCTGGCTATCGTTTATGCACGCGTGTATATTTTGGTTGTGTTTAAACACAATGCCCTGTGTTGTAGTTCACTTCCTGGCCTATGTTTTTAGTCGGATCAGAGTTTCTGTTGCGCGCTCCCACCTCCTCCAAACGAACTAGGGTTTGATTAAGAAGGGCTGGTGTGAATGCACAATAAAAATGGGCTTGCAGACTCATTCCTAAATAAACTTTGTCACACAGATTGTTTGCGATACTACTTTACTACTGTATCTCCCCAGGATGACTCAGGGTATATTATGCAGGATATCAACCACTTGCTGTCGTCTCACCATCTGGTCTCACATACTAGTGTAGGCTGGGATGTTTCCGCCTTCCCTCCTCAATCGTGATGTAAATTGCATCACTATGTGTGTGTGTGTGTGTGTGTGTTTTGTGTGTGTTGCGGGGATGTCACCAGGCAATATGAAAACAAAACTAACGCTGCTAGGCTGAGAAACACACTGAGCTGATCGGAATCCTGTGACCTGATATCATAATGGTTTTGAATCTAACGGACATTTGTTTATGTTTATGACTTATGCACTACAGCTTTAACAATATATGGAATTCATCCGTTCATCCATTTTCTGGAAGTGTTGTTGGAAAGATCTGTTCTCTTTCCACATCTTCACAGTTTGTGCAATCTTTATGCCATTGTATCACAGGAAGACAGTTGTAGTTAAAATGTCGGTTGCTCACTCAGTACATTTACATGCACAGTTCCATCCGTCTCAGACAGGCAACCGGACAACTTGCCATGTCCATGTATACATGAGGAGGAAAAAACTATTTATTGGCCATCTATGAGTGACTCCGCCTCCATGGGTGACGCTGTATCTCTCTATAAGCTAATGCGTATTGAATCAGTTTCTTGTTGACCTTTACATCACAGAAAAATGAAACCTGAACGGCGAGATGGACAGTGCTGTGGTTCTGTATGTGTCGTACCTGCTGTACATGTTACATGTTCATGCCGCCACCGTCAACTATACTATCTCATACTTCCAGGTCGAAGACCAGGGAGGAAATTTTGGTGCATGTGCAGAACGTTAGCAGTCCGACTACTGTCCAACAAAGCGTTAGTCTGACTAAGACTAGCTTGATTTTAGTCGGACTAATGTGTTTATATGACTTCGAGAAAACCAAATTATTGTTGTCTGACTAAAATCTGACTTTTAAAATACACATAAATGCACTGAATGTAATTTGCACATTGTTTGTATTAAAATTATTTGCTAAAGTAACATATAGACCATACAAATGTCCAGCTGAATTGATATGTTTTGTATTTTAGCTTTCAATGTTACATTTGGTACATGGCTAAGAAATATAGTTGAGCCAGCTGTTTAAAAGTAGCAGAGGGAGATGATTCACATGTGCATGTGGGTGTTTGCTTCGTTGCTCGTTGCTCTTCAACCAGCTTGAAACTCATTTCGGTTCCTTTCAATAGCATTTTTCTTTGCAAGGGCTCTTGAGTTGCAAAAATGCAAATCACCGTTATCTGCATCTTAGTCATTTGCTTGAAGTGGGCAAATCATCAGTCTTTCACAGAATCTACACCATGATTCATCCAGACTTGAAAGTGGCACTGAAATTAATTCTGAATAGCACCATAACTAATTTTCAAATTGGCTGCAAGTGGATTGCAGCCAGACTGTATTGCGTTCTTGTATCAACAATAATAACACATTACTATTTTTTCAAAGATACAGGGACATATTTATGATCTAATTAGTAAATAACCCCTCTGTCGTGGAGCTTTTTGACATAAAAATTTATGAAAGAAATAACAATACAAACTGTTAATGTTCCATCGTGTATTTAGACAAACACTAAGAGTCTAAGAGCATCCACATATTCACATTGCAAGGTTAAACCATCGAACTGCACGGCACTAATCAGGACTTGGACTGGTAGGAAGTTTTCTCACCTCCCTTCAGTAACAAAAAAAAGTCTGTCAGACCAAATTTAAAAAGTGTTGCTCTCTCACTCTGCAGAAGCGAAAAGGAAACGCTTTTTTATCAGCCTTGCTCCTCCTCTCTGTGATTCAGTCACTGTGTGCCCGTGTTGTCAGATTGAATACCATCCATTAGTCTGTGTGGATTCCGTGCTGTGAGCGCCAAGCCACAGCGATCGCTCCACCCATTCCTTGTTCTCACCCAGACACTTCCATTTAGATTTTGTCAAGATACACTCATCACATTATATGTTTTGTTCCAGACTGATAGACATGGGGGTCCTCTATGTTTTATAAGTGTCTTCACGCTTGTTTTTTTCAGTCATCCGAGCTGGGAAGAAGGAAGGAAGGATGTATTATGTTTACTCAGATTTTTTGTAGGCAGGTCAGGTTATTTTTTGTTTTATTTTTACAACCTCGGCGTGAATTATGACATCAGCATGCTGGGAAATATTTGAAGCGGCTCCAAGATTTCCCCCTCTTCTCATATTGACACATGCAAAGACAAATGCATGTACTTGGTACCCTTGATTGGCAGAACTTGATCCTGAATCATCTGTAATTACAGCAACATAAGCTTTCACTGGAATCATATATAGTTAAGGTTATTGCTATATTGTAATAAGTACAATACATTATTTAATTTTTTTGTCTTGTTCTATGCGGAGTTGTAATGTAGCAAAGTACTTTGTTACTGTACAAAATCCACATGTGTGCTTTACTTTGCTATTTATATTTCTAGCAACTTTTACTCCACTACATTTCCTCAAACTATCTTATATTACTCATTACTGCCAAATAAAATCAGAAGAAGAAGAGTTGGTAATGTTCTGTATTTAAATTGAACTTTTCTAGTCTTGATGAGCTGCTTTACACTATAGTTTTCACCCATTCACACATCTTTCATCTTTTCAGACTAGCAGAGCCAGGACTTGAACCCACAACCTTACAGTTGAATGCCTTAAAAAATTTAAAAAAGTTCATTTTATATCAGAAAATTACTTTTGAGACTTAAGCACAGCAAATGTCATATACTTTAAGACTTATAGTAGAAGTATAGAAGTCATATTATAAAAAGTGACCTCAACTTCTACCAAAGTCATTTTCTGGTTAAGATACTTTTACTTTTACTCATTTGCCTTTAAGGTACTTTATATTTTATAGAGTATGTTATTCATTCGGTTCTCTATGTATATACTTTATACACAAACTATTTGAATGAGGCAGACGACTCTAGACAGGTCGTCTGCTCCTTTGCAGAAGAGTGGGTCTATTAATCAAGGCTGCGCCATTATACCACGTTTGCTTTATCGTGTGTACCTCCCCAATATTACATCCATCATTCTCTATACTAATCCTCAGTGTGGATTTAATCCATGAAAAACTCTCTTGAAAAGGGAAGTTATTTTAATGCTCCCCAATAAACGAATTTAAAAAAAAAAAAGAATTCTTCAACATTGATTTCCAATAGAGAGTATTGTTACGATATTAAAACTAGTGTAGGGATTCTTGAAATAGTTTTTCATTTCCTGCAGCAACAAGCATTAAAAGGTGGTTCAAACACTTTACCTTTGAACATTCGAAGCGGTGCTGTGCTGCTGGTGCTGGGGTAAATGAAAATTGTGTATCAAGGAACAGGAGATGACTACAAGAAATGTAGCCTGAGCCGACTGGAATCTTTTGAGAAAACTCATACTGTGGAGAGGAGGAGGAGGAGGAGGAGGAGGGGACACTTCACTGGGTGATGGATTTTTCAGAACTGGAACATAAAGACTCCAGGGTGAGGCACAATCAGAGAAAGGGAGAAGATACACTAAAGGGATCAGGCAAAACAAATGGACCATCGGTTCATATTCCATGCTACCAAATAGTTGATTTTCTGTATGCTCTTAAATTGTACAGTAATCTTGTTTGTTGAAGGGGCAATACACTACTTTTTAATCCCTATGGTGATTCCTGCACCAGCACTTGAATGCTTTGCACTGCAGTGTTTTAAATAGAGAGTAATGCAGTTACTTTGTATGTGAAATTGATTCAGCTTTTTTTTTCATCCTTAGAGCAAGAGAATCCCAGTTAAATAACATTTAAAGCCAGATAATGGGATCAAATACATGGATGGTGTCTTTTAGAAATCATTATTATAAGTTTGAGTCATTTTCAGCTATATAAGGTGCAAGAAATTAATGTACGTTTTATGCAATTCGAATCTTTACAATACTGGGCATCAATAACCCGTGACTGTGAATTAAACCAGTCACATAGAAAACCTTCAACTGTTAAACCTTGCGTATGTTGACAATCTGAAAAAAAGGCTAATTTATTTCAATGTCACTATCTTTAGTCTCATAGGCAACAAAATCCACCAACCGACACTTCTGAAGGCCAATGATTAATGGACACTAAATTACATTTTTTTTTTGCGAGCTTTGATTTAATAAAATTAATAAAAAATGAATAATCTATCACCTTTGGATGGAGGCAGGCTAACAAGTTACATAAATATTTCAGATTATATGTATTTAGTGCATGTTACAGCATACAGTGCTCATAGAGTAGCCCTAAATCAAAATGGAATAGAACTGGGTCTGCAGCAAAGCAGCTATAATATGTATGTATATACATATATGTATATATATAAACACTACTCGCAAAAAAATAGGGATATTCGACAAGACTATACCTATAAAAAGTTCATGCTGCAGTGATATTTTACCATGAAAGCATTTAATTAAGTAGTAGGTTGTTGTGATTTTTGCAGTTAATCACCTTGTTAGAGAACAGCATGTTATTCAATAAGTACTGAAACCTTGAACAATTGGACCTGTGCATTCAAAAGTTTAGAGAAGGTTAACAAGTTCACCTGTGAAGGTTATAGTGCATTATAGGTGCTTTCTGGAATTGAATCCAAAAGCCAAACATTTCTAACTTCTCGTGAGTAGTGTATAAATAATATAAAATAGTTAATATATTAAATATTTTCTGAAATGTGTATACACGTGACACGTTCTTGTGTGTGACTTCTAACCTCAAAGTGAGCAAAACAATTGAGATTGAGACATGCAGTGAAATGACTACACATTTAGAATAAAGAATTAAATATGAGGTTATTTGAAACTGAGGTTAGCTCCTGAGTGAAACTTGAGTTAAAGGTGCATTATGTAATAAATCTAAAGCAACTGGCCGTAAAAATCCTCCTAATATGTCACAGAGACTCGGGAATAATGTTCATATAACAAACTGAACTCACCAACAACAACAGTACAGCCAAAATATTTGCATTGAAAAAAATATTTTGCAGACTGCAAATCATGTTTATGTTTTGAAATCATGTTTTGGCATGTGGCGCCACCTACTGCCGTCTGCCAATCTTTGCAGTCAGTAGAGTCTCAGCTGCTGAGACACGTCTGAGCTACAATGGCGGAGAAAACGAAACCTAAAAGACCTCGGTATTTTGAATTTGAGTGTAGTAACCCGCTTTTGGCCTCATTCTTACATATGGCACCTTTAATTGTGGTCTTTGCAGGCATAAAAAAAACACTTATGCTGAAATATTCAAAGGAGTTGTGTGTTTTTTTGTCTGGAAGTGAGTTTACGTTAAGCATAAACATACTGTATATTGTGCCTTGTTGTGTTTCTCCTGAAAACTACAGTATGTTGCATTCGTTACTATTATTGTAATACTGCACAGCCCTTCTCTCTGCTCTCTAAGCGAAACAAACACCTTCTGGAAGAATATCACAAGTGTTGCACTTCCCGGTTATCTGGGTCTAATGTGTCAGTGTGTAACCCTGTTATATACAAAGAGGTGAAGGGGCAGAAGGAGAGAATTCATTATCCTTTGCTGTTTGTTGCAGGCTTTAGCGAGAGACCTTCAGATTGGACCTTCCTGCTACCTTCTCACCTGCCACAGCCTCCAGTATCTCCTCAACACGGCGCATGATAAATAAGCCTGATCGGTGGGGTGAGGTGACGGGTGAAGCAAGTAGACGCAGCTGCAAAAATGAAGCTGAGGTAAGGTGCATCTCTTTTGAAACAGGCAGAATCCATTATGTTTGTATCGTCTGCAGTATATATCAGTGCCAGCGAGGAACAATGCAATGTCTATAAGGTTACAACAGAGGCTCTTATGCTCTTAGACTATACAATAAGTCAGAGCTTTTTTTTTTTTAACAAAACTGCACTCAACTGTGTAACTAACGTCACCCATTTTGAAGCCTCCAGAATAGCGTTTTTTTTTTTCAGCGTGAACTCCATGGCACTGGTAAAACTATGTATAAAATGTATAAAACTAACTATGTGTATTTATCAGTTCGTGCTGGGACCGATTAAACGAGCACAATCGTCCGTATATTTTTAACAAAACGGTGAGCTTCGCTGCTCTCAATGCTGCGAGCAGAGAGGTGAACAACTTATCGAGAGACGTGAAGTGCAGAGAAGATATCCCCTCCTCTCTTTGCTCAATTTACATATGACGCAAGCACTATCAAATCGCCCCAGAAGAGGCGGAACCATAAAACGTGACTTGAATCTGATGATTCTGATTGGACAATGACAGCTAATAGAACACTGATAATAACTACCTTTGCTGGCAGTGTTCTAGTTATTATCAATAGAACACTGATAATAACTACCTTTGCTAGCGATTGAAACCATTAACTCCTCAGGATAAAAGGTTTACTGACGTTATTAAAGTGACAGGTTGCTGATTCTTCCATAGTCTTCCATTTCAATGGAGTTCTTTTTTTGCAACCAGCAGAGTCGCCCTCTGGTGGCCGTTAAATATATATTTAAACTTCCTATTTGGCTTCAGGAATTGACACTGAACCACTTACAGTGTTATATCAAGTACGTTTTAACATTACATGTTAGGATTTACCTTGATTTTGCAGCGAGGTGAGTGTGAAGATGGACACCGCTCTCTTTTATATTCATTTCTCATCTTCACCAGCGCCTCACCTTTCATCGACATTGTATAATCCGTATAATCCATATAATCTGCAATTTAAGTTTTTGGCATCAACAAAATTAATCATACAACCCATTTGAGCTTTGGAAGTGTTGGATTTGTGTCCTTGGGGAGATCTGGGCATTTTGTTTTACTTAAATTATTGTTGTTTGTCTTCTTTCTTCTTCTTGGTTAATTATAGAGTGTGAATATGATGTTTTAGACCTGAAGAAGTTAAGAATATCTACTGCGTATGACAGATCCTGTGCCATTATTAGTTATCAGAACATTTACAGCAACTGGAAGATTGCATTTTATTCCTTTTTCCTCCTTTAATTCACTCTAATTGGCAGACTGACTGTATAACGCTGTGTTCAGTTGCCCATATGATTGCATACTTCACAGTGATTTGAGCAAAGATATTGAAATACGAAAATATGAGAGACCACATGGAATTACAACAATAACCAAATACGTGGGCACAAAATACCTGGCTGCGCAGAAGAGGTTCATCAAAAAAGATAGCGGGGAATTTAGACAATCAAATGGCAAAAAAAAAAGACAGCAATTTAATAACAAAGCCGCTCCCTCCAGCAAGTCAGAACTTTAATTACAAAACACAATAGGAGACCAAGGCCACCCAATATTACCTCAGCAACCTTGATACAAATCATTCAAAGCAAATATAGGATTTAGAAAGGAACCGAGGGGAGCAATAACTTTGCAGAGCAACTCGCAAGGACAGGAATCAAGACGGAGGGAGCGGAGGCCAATGATGCAGGGAGGCGATGGACGATGAGCTGCTCCAGAAACGGGCCTATGAAAATTGATGGAGTCTGCGGAAGCAATTGATACTTAGAGGACAGGAAGCAGGCTGTAAGGCAATTATCACCATCTCTGGCGTTTGATTTAAGACCGTCACCAGTGTGTAATACTGTGAATTAATCACATCCAAGGTAGATACGACGGGAGCTCAATTCTGCTTTGAAATTTTCGGTGATTCTTCTCCATCACTGCAAAAATGGACTTTGGAGATGTTCTAATTAGTGTGGCATATGAATTTCCACTCGTGGTCGAAATGTTATGCAAGTGTGTGCGTGTTTCCGTGTGTGTGTGTGTGTGTCTGTCTGTCAGTGTGTGTGAGCCAGTTTAATCATCATAACCAACGCTCCTGACAGATATACCAGACTGCCATCCAAACCCACACACTGACAGATGTGAGCATAGAAAACATTGAAAGAACAAGATGTAGACAAATGTAAATCCCCCCCCAAAACAAGTGCTGACACAAACAGAGCATGCATAGATATGCATTCATTAACTCTATGTGAAAACCATACTGCTGTAGAGCGAGCAAGAGAATGTAATCATCTATGTTGTCTCCTCTCTCGTCCCCCGCCTTTCCTGTTCTAGCTTATTTTATTGTTGTATTGTTTTGTTCTCTCTGTGTTTGATTCATGCTGCCTCTTCCTCTTGTTCTCTACATTTCCTCCTATAGTTGAAGTATTGTTTGCTTTTGTTGATATGTTGATTTGTTGTCTCATCTCTCCTGGTTTCTCTCTTTTTTCTCTCGCTCCCCTCTTTCTGCACCCCCCACCTCTCCTCTGTCTCCTATTTTTCCTTTCACCACAACCGGACGAGGCAGATTCTGCACGTCTTTGAGTTTGTTTTGTTCCTCTCCACTGATGCTATAGTGCTTCCTCAGTGTGCTCTGCTTCTTTCTTTCCTCGTCTTACCAGGAAATTATAACATTTGATTAGTCTTGAATGGACTGCTAAGCACTTAAGAAAAGTGCAATACAAATAGAAGTAGTTTTTTGTGATCGTGTGATATTATTCTTAATAATATCACGTTTTATGTATATATATATATATTGACTGTAGAACAAAATAGGGAATGTAAATGACTGTTGTTCATTAACACTGATGGTTTCATTTAACATAGAAAGTGTCATACAGTAAAATCCATGCTGCAGATGGCTTATTATTACACTTTATAACAACAGCAAGGCATCACTATAAAAAAAACAAAAACAAAGTGCATTAAAAATAGATTCTCTTGATTGAGCTGCGCGTTCATATTAAAGTGCTGGGGTTCATCAATAATGTATGTTTGGAAAGACATGCAGATCTTTCGTGCCCCCAAAAGGAAACGTGGACGCTATTAAGAGTTCTTTGCCCAAGAAGATAATAATCGCCTGCTTATCTAAATTTCACTCTAGTGTACTGTACTGAAAAGGAGAGCCATTTGTTGCGGTTTGGTTTTTCAGCAACGTTTCCCAACCAGTGGTTTGTTACTATGTAGCAGTAAATGGGAAAACACTGTTTTAATGATTGTCTTTGAATTAAAAGTTTGATCTAATTTAATGTTATGGGATTTTTTTATTTTTTTATTTTTTCAAACTCACGAGCCACGGTGAACCAATTTTTTTTTTTTTTAATGACATACATCTGCGAGATGTGTGGTCTTCACAATGACCTCAACTCCATGAGTGATTAACTGCTCCATCATTATTGAAGGTTTTCCACACCTAACAGCATTTTATGATTATGCTCAATTCAGAAAAGTGGATGTACATATAAATCCTGCACTCTGACAAACATCAAAATACCTCTTCAGAGTTGCTTTTAACCACAATCATTTCCATATGCCGTAATCTCATGTTGCACGCTTCATCTCTGAGTAAAGTCTTACCAAACAACAAGGCTGCCCTCTGGTGGTGCAAGAGCAATGACAAAAAAAAAAAAAAAAAAGTGAAATATTCTGGAAAAAAACTGCTGGATTTTAGAGTCGCCCTCTCTTTATTGTCCATGACTTCCATTTACCACCTCACAGTGGTCCATTACTCCACCAGGTCAAAGAAGAACATAACTGTAGATTTTGAATGACCGTATAACTTTTTTTTTTATCGTTGCTTATGGGTTCCAAAGGAAATTAGAACGGTTTTACAGTCTGTAAAGTGAAAAGACAGGTCAAATATTTCTGCAGTGCTTGGGTGGACATTTACAAAGCGTGTGTTTCACCTATACTCCCAGGTATATTGGAAAGTAAAACTTAAGTTTTACAGACGAAAAAGCTTTTTACGATGAGCCTTAATAAATCCTCACTCGTACCAAGAGGTTATAGTACGAAAGAATAAGAGGATTTCTAATAAAATAAATCCTCTACTCAATAAAATGATTATGTGGTTTACATTCCCCTCTCTGAAATTGCATTTCATTATATAAATAAAAAAAACATTGCCCAGTTCCTTAAACATGTTTAGAATGTACAAAAATTGCAGAAATTGAAATCACCTAGAGAATTCAAACACACACATGAACATGGATTGTTTTCGTAGCAAACTTATGTTTTAAAACGTTTATAATTAGTTCTTTAATTGCTCATTACGGTTCCAATAGCCATTCTGGAACACAAAAAAGAATCAAGATCTTTTCAGTCAGAGCTCCACAGCTATGGAATCACCTGCCTGAGGAGTTTACGTCAGCTAAATCTGTGTCATATTTTTGTAAATCACTCCTCAAAACCCACTTTTACAAGATGATTTTGGTGAGTTTTTCTTGTTAAATCTTAATTTTCTTACATAGACTGTGTGCACTACTCTTAATTTCAGCATCTTGTATCGCATGTTTTTTTTGTTTTTTTTACCTCTGAGAAAAAAGCAATACGACGCATTTAATTCACTAGAACACTTTTATTTTCTTGAATACCACAGAATATTACAGTCAGCCATACATAACTGTAGAGGCAGAAGACATTGTAGTCACCCTCACCTGGCTTTCATAAAGGACTAAAAGGAAACCTTGGATGGCATCTGAGGCTATGTTTAACCACGCTCTCACACAGACATCACACAATGCGCGCACACACACACGCACACACACGCACACACGGTTCACGTTCAGGGCAACAAGACATCTGGGGACATTTGGGGTCTCAGCCTAAGTCATAGCTTCCCAAACCCTTATCACTCACCGGTAAAATAATCCTTTTAGTGGACACAGCTTATGTCCCAATGCCGTTCCAACTAACGTGTAACGTGTCCTTAAAAGTAGCCTAGGACACACAGAAGTCACTTACATGGAGTGCTGGCTTAATCCAGTCAAGACTGTTCAGGTTTAATTGGCATGTGTCCGTGACACAGTATCAATGTTGCAAAAGCACTGTGGTCTTTTCTCTGCAGCTCCCTCTCTGTTTTCAACACTTAAGTCATCTCTTACGCCAGGTAATGACATTAAAAACCCCAGCTTTAATCATTTTGGTCCTTTTAGGTGACCAGGACAAGAGCCTTGTGTCTCAGGCTGAGTTGGTTAAAGATGTGTAGGCTTCATTATTAGCCAGTCGGAAGATAAAGAAGCATTAGATGACAAGTGCAAAGGAACTTGGACTCACGTCTCGCTCTTTTTTTGCTACAACCCCCTCAAACAAAAAAGGGCAAAAATGGGAGGTGTCTTTCACAGGTGAAATAGAGCCCAGGTTTGCTCAGGTTACTCCGAATCAACACAAAACACCAGAAAAAACGACATCAACAGCAGACACACCTCCATGCGTGTAAACATAGCCAGTGTTGTCAGCTAAAATATATACAGTGGCAGTGCATGATGAGACCAGGTCAGCGGCCGTCAAAGTCAACAGATATCAAAGGTTTCATATTTATGGGTGTGTGGAGGTTAAATCTCACCAGCAACATGTTTGCAGTCAAGGTCAAGAGATCATCATTTTCAGACAACCTGACTTTGAATAAAGTCTCCAGTTGTACCATCACTGAGGCAATAACAGATTCATTGGCACGTTAAACACCATCATGAACAGAGTGTTGCATTGAAATATTCAGCAGATCATTACTGACATTAAGAATTTAGTGAGATAGGAATCTAAGCAACATTACCAGGGTGATTTTATTTGACAAAAGGCAACAACAAAAAATAATATATATGTATATATATATATATATATATATATATATATATATATATATATATATATATATATATAAAAACAAAACAAGGAAACTCTGCTCTTGACAAAGACAAAAATGGGGGATTTAAAGGACCAGAGAGAAATACAGATTATTTACAGGGTTAAGAAAGGAGTGCAAGGCTAAGCTTTCATAGACATTCACACACTTAATATCAACAGTATATACCAAAAAAAAAAAAAGACATGCGTAGAGGCACATATATATTTATACAAAAACAAAATGTCAAAAGAAAGAACACGGCTTTTTGTGACTTAAATCAGATCAACAATGCACACCAAAGCGTTAATATCATGGGATGTGAAAAGGCAAAAGCTGATGTTCCAGCCCTTTTGAATAAAAAAAAAAAAAAGAAAGAAAGAAAGATTAGCAAGTGACATCAGTAATCTAGTGTCCATCGCTAAACTGATATCGAGAGCCAGCCTCACTTTCAACATATTTTGACAGAACCCACAGGGGTTAAAAAAAAAAAAAAAAACACATCTCTTCCTGAATAAGTCGTATAATATTTGGTTTTCAAATTGGGCGCTGGACCTTTCAGAAACATATTCAAACATTTGCATGGCACAGTGTTGGCGCCTTGATAAATTACCGCCCTGCTCTGATCCCTCAAGAGACGGCCGGAATCAAACTGAAGAATAATTTGAGAGAAGAGTACCAGTTCTAACTGGGTGGGAAATAATATGTCCAGTATTTGACTCTAAAATACAAAAGTATTGTGGGAATGCAAAAAACATATCTTTGCACTAATTGAAATGCTACAATTAGTTTAAAACATTAAATTGTTCTAATAGACATCATCAGAAGCCAGTCTTTATTTTCCTGGTTAAGTAACAAATTCCTTTAGACTTTGATTAAATTAAAACATTGCAGACTAATAAAAGAGTAAAATGTAACGACTCATTTCAGTGTTTTAACCACTACCTGTATTGCTACCAAAACAAATAAAAAGATTAAAAAAAAAAAAACTATAGCTCAATGTAGTTTGGCAAATCACAGTCACTGTCACAAACTGATAACTTTCATAAATAAAAACGTTTTGATCATTTCAATCAACAGTAACTACAGAGTGGAATAAATGACTCTTTTTTTTTTTAAATTTCCCATTTCTTAGTCTTCCTTCTCGTCGAGAACGTCGTGCACGCGCCTGCGCACGTAAAAAGCGGTCAGCGCGCTGCAGCAGGCGGTGAAGATGAAGAGCGCGACCGCGTCGTGCGCCAGGTCGCCGTGTAGACGCTCGTAGAGGGAGCGGCGCTCCGTGAAGTCTGTTCGCAGCGCTTCGATCTGTGTCAGGGTGCACACCACCACGAACACGTGAAAGATCTGGTGGCCCTGTCCAATGAAGTCACACTTCCCGGGGAATAAGCTCTCCGGGTGAGGGCAGCAGAAGAAATAGGCGCTGACCAGGAAAAAGACCACGTGATAGAAATGGTACACGACGGTCGGGTCGGAGCAGCCTTGCATGTAGCAGCTGTAGATGCGGTGAACCACGGGGCTTATGTCTAAACAGTAAGCCAAGGCTGAGGGCACCACTTGGAACAGCTTGAGAACAAACTTGGGTATGTCATGACTGGCGTATTTGCCGTAGCAGCAGCCGAAGCACGTGAGCCAGGCCAGGAACGCCGCTGCAGGTAAGAAGAGGCCTTGCACTCGAGCGTGCCACTCTTTCTCTATGGCATAGTAGTAGTGTGCCAGGGCACTGCCGTACTGGTAAACGGCCACCCCGACGTAGTCTAGGAAGTAGAAGGTGTAGCACGAGAGCTCGGACTTGGCGGAGAGGAGGTGAGCGAGTGCGCTGAAGGAGAGGTAGGTGAAGGCTGCCAGGAGGACAATGAAGAGGGGCTGAGCGTGAGGGTCGCGCAGGAAATCCACCGTCTCGGCGATCTCCTGCCACTTCACCAAGATGATGAGGGCGGCCAGCAAGTGGGTCCAGACGTTGAGGGTCTCGTTGTGCCTTTGAAAGAGGGTGAGGAAGTAGTATCGCCAGCTTTGGTCCGGCTGCCTGTAGCCGGTGAGGATGTGGCGCTCGCGGAACACCCAGGGAACGTCGCACACCTTCACGGTGCAAGGCAATGTAGGGAAGGCCGACTCCAGCAGCTGAGGGATCTGACGCAGCTGCTGCGCGTTGATGAACAGGCGACCAATCTGTTCCATCACCACCGTGGCCATGGCAACCTGGAGACGAGAGAGAGAAGACGGTAGAAAGATAGAGTGAACAGTCAGTCCGTCACTTGGCATCGGTCTGCACCTTCAGATGCTGTTGGATAAAGTGTGTCAACACGTGTACAAATGGTGAGGGAGTGATTTTGCGCCTGTTGAACCACAAATATCAGAAAATCAATATATAATCTCAGTCAGTTATGAAGCTGAAAAGTGCGGAATGTTTTGCAGCTTGCGCTCAATTCGTGTCTGTGTTTAGTCACACAAAAGAAGCAATTTGAAGATGGCAGAAAGAGCTCTATGAGATTATTAAGGACATTTTCCAGTTTTCTTATGAAGGATTTATCTGAAAATAATGGGAAAAAAAATAAGGGTAAAAAACTATACAGTCAAAATTATAAATAAGAAGTACATGGGATACTGCACCTGATAAATCAGTTATTCAGTTATTTAATAAATTCAGCACTTGTCTTCACACATTCTGTATGTTAGAAAATACTGGCAGAAAATGAGTTCAAACTGAAAATAGTTTTCTCGCCATGTAGTCTTACTTTTCGGTCTGTCTATATGGCTTCATGACACACAGGAACCATATGGCACTTTTCCACTATACAGTTCTAGCACGACTCGACTCGGCTCGGCACAGCACAGCTCGAATCTATTAGCGATATGACCTGGTACCTGGTGCTTTTTAAGGACCTGCTCTGGTGAGGTTCCATGTGAGCTGAGCCTATACTAAAATGTGGCAGAGATTATGAGAGATTATGAGACAAATCACAACCTGGTCAGCGGAATTTTAGTTCAGTGACCGTTTCGACAGAGTCTGCTCTCCGGTGAACGATTCTGTGAACAAATCTTTTGAATTAGCTGATGCTAATGATTCAGTACTCGTCACTAGTTTGTGTCACATATGAAATGACGTCACGGCAGTTTTGTGCAGCCGTGCTATAACTTTAAAGTGAAGAACTGCTGCTAAACTAGCTCTGTTTATGTGCACCAAAATGGTGCACCTCTTAATAAAGGTATTATAATAAAATAAGAATAAAGTAGTCCCAGAGTATCGTAACAGCTGCTCACGGAGCTGCACGAGCTGCACAGACCTGGAGCACTTCCGTTATTGAGTATGCTGGTGTTTTGGGGTTTGTGTGTTTTGTGTCATTTTGCCTTTGCAGCGTGTTTCTGGCGATGCTGATGTGTTTTGTTTCCTTCTGCAGATCATTTTTCTTTTGCAGCAGCACGTTTCTCACGTTGCATTTGTTTTTGTTTTTGTTTCGTGCTTTAGAATCTGCAATGTTTGTGAATATGCAGCTCCTTTTTTCCTTTCTGCGTGTGTTTTGGGTCGCTGCAGTGCAGTTTGCCACTGTCGGCCACCTTATCTGCAAGGTCTTGTAACACAATATGTTCATTATGGTAAACCTGTTCCTCCCAAGACATCGAGACTCTTCTAAAGATGCATTTATGGCCACATTAAAAAAAAAAAATCCTCTGTTTTAGTCTCCAGCAACACTTTGTTTACCAGTTTGTCTCCAACTATCTGCTGTTTGGTGCCGGGTTTGAAACCTGAAACTGAGGTGATTAGCGTGAAGTGGTCAGACCAGAAAACGGCAATCCAAAGATTAAATGGCTCTCTATAGAACAATGGCTGTGGCGGGTGATAATTGCTGGTGTGCAATTTAACCCTTGGTTAATCATAAAAAATATTGACAAATGCATATTTATTTGTTCACACATGTGAAATGTTTGCATAATTAATTTGCCATTATTGGTTTTTGTGGATGAGAGTGTTATTCATGGCGGCAGCGGAGCATCTGATTGGTGTCTCTGGCTTGTTCTCAAGCCCTTAAATCTCTTCTACAACATGATGCACGACTCTGACGGGGCGGTCGCACACCACAGGAGCTCAGGTGCAATCATGATTTGCCCTCGGCTGCCCTGGTGGTCATATATTCTGTGGATCATCCACCATTCTCGGGATTCTTTTGTGTGCAAACAGTAAATTACTTCCTGAAAAGTGAAGCACTTTGCAAAGAATCAATATTATAGTGTCAGCGTTGGGGGTGGGTGGGGGGGCGTGGCTGGGGGGTGATGGGATTTGACAGAAGGTTTTGATCAGCCAGGGATAGAATCCATATATCACTTAATATTGATATTACTAATGATTAGGGGACGGTCCAAATAGTTGGTGATGTATCGCCGTCCTTCCTTGTGCAATACACATAATTGATAAACCAGAGCAAATATACATATTTTAATTCATAAATGAAGGCGCTCAGTTGCACTCGGCGGGCGTCGCTATATGAACGGGGGAAACTTGTGTGGAAGTTACCCGATAATGGCGGCGAAAGCTACGTTTAGAGATGCTCTTTCCATGTTCAACACGTAGACTTTATGCACTTTGTTCTCTATGTATTAAATAAGTAGCGAAATCCCGCACTTTCAAGTTTTCACGGACATTTCCTTCTCTTCCGTTAGATAGATATCTTGATGTGTTGCAATATATCGATTATCACAGAATCGTTGTATCGTGATATTATTGGTATCGTGGACCATAGTATCATAGCGCGAGGTACTCTGTGGTTCCCACCCCTCTGCTATTGATACTGCACATTGTTATAAAAATACAACATATCATTTAAGCTCTACACATTTGAACAGCGACGCTTCTTTTGTCGTTCAGACTCTGAGCTAAAAACAAAACGACGTTTACTACATTGTGTAGTACATGTGGTGTGTGTCACCATGTAAATGAAGTGACCACAGCAGCAGTAGCTCTCCTCCACCTGGCATTGTAGATGATCTGGATGAGGACAAACGGTGTTTTCATTTGGACTCTAGTAAAATACATGATTTTTATCATATGATTTGCACAGATTAAATGTCCTGCTTGGTGCAAAACCAACACATGAACAATGAAAACATGAAATACAGTAAGCACAACTGTGCTTTGAGAGGCCACACATCTACACACACATGAGGAACAAGATTTATTATTAACATATTTTACTTGATTGGAGTTCATTTCGCAGCCTCTGACAGATCAGGCTGTGGGAGTGGGAGATGAGATGAGCGCAGGCCGAGCGAGGATCAGAAGGGAAGGCATGGAGTGATGATGAGTGGGAAGAAAATTATGTAACACAAGCCCATCCAGGTCCACACCCTCGCTTTCAAACAATGGTTTTAAGCCTTGTAAAATATACATGAGTCTGGAGCACAGTGCTCGAGTGTAACCTGGAGGCATGATTGTAAGTGTGTTTTAAGCTCAGGCCCCTATTTATGGGCCTGTTGCAGTTAATTCCCTACAAGCAGAGCTGCTGCACCTGATCAACATGTCTGTGTGAATTTCAGAGCCAGTGTCCGAAATTATATCATTTGCATCCACTCTCCCACTCTCTCTAGTGTCGCTTCATCAGCGCCCGGTACTACAAAACGTCTGCTGTGGGGTTCAATGAAATGAAATATCGCTGCAAACACATACAAAAAAAAAAACCCCGCTTAAGCGATGGAGGCGCATCTGAGCCTATTTCCCCTGTATCATATCACAAAAGGAAATACAGTGAGGGTTTTTTTTTTAACACAGAGGAGGGGGAATTTTTCGATTTAAAAAAAACGCACGCATACCTGTAGATGTTAGGATCAGTCCAGAGCCTCGGATGCAGCAGTCAGTGAATGATTCGGAGCCGTGCGGGACGTAGATAACATTGTTCGAAAAGGGTGAGCGAGATCGAGAGGATGACCGTGACGGGAGAAGCGGCAGCGCCTGACGGCTCTTCACAGCGCAGCCGCTGGGAGGAGAGACCGCCGCGCCGTGTGACGAGCGGCTCCTCTGGCCAATCAGAGGACACGTCCTGCCGCCGCACACGCCGGCGCAACCAATGACCACTGTCGCCTGGCCGATAAGCCCCGCCCATCGGAGCAGAAAATTCTTCCACGGCCGGAACTTAAGGGAGGGCGAGGGCACTCCCATGAGACAAGTGCTGTGCACAGATGGTCTCCGGAGGCAGCATGTTTATTTCCATTATCCTTTTACTGTAAAGAAATTAAATTAGGAACTCGAGATATCAATGAGTGTGTGAACAATGTGTGTGTTACCAGTGGAGGTAACATTTAGGAGTGTAACACGAAGAGGCCTTGAATGTAACAACGGGTATAAGGCGTTGAAAAACGCTGGAGATAAGTCAGTGAATAAAATGCATTCACTGAATGCCAAAATGGGCACAAGGCATAGGGACTTGGTCTCTGGAGGTCCACTCTGCTACCCAGGCCAGGGGCCCCCCTTGGTGGACACATGTCCAGAGGCTATTCTAAAGTCTGTAGGGGCCCTAGGCAAACATTCCCAGGGGGCCCTTCCAACCAGTGTTCATCACCATTATGTTACAAATAATCTGACACCAACGAAAAATGTATGACTTCAAAATATTTTTTTTTTTCAAAATGATTAAAATAACATGGAAAAACCTTGTAATTAAAAAGTATGTGAAAATATAAATGTAAAGAACAATAAAATACTGTAAATAGATTTAAAATATATATATATATATATATATAAACTTAGTAAAAAAAAATACATTACACTGTAAATAACTCACATTATAAAACAATATAAATATATAGAACAATAAAATACTGTAAATAACTAAAAAAAAAAACACATATAAACTGAGTAAAAAAGATATGCATTACACTGCAAATAATCCTCTTCATTTTCCAACTTGCAGGACGATAACTTCACAGAGGTTAAAGTGAGGTGGGGCCTCTTTAGGGAGGTTTCCTGCTGAGATGTCATTGCAAATCACCCATTGTTTTTTAAGTGGGACTGGGATGCAGCTGGTCACTGCACATTTCAGTAAAAACAGCCCTCAGGCTCAGAGTGTCAGGGGCCCCCTATCAGCTCGGGGGCCCCAAGCAGTTGCCTGCCTTGCCTGTTCACAAGCTGCGCCTCTGCACAAGTCCAACAGGACCCCCTTGATTTCCTGGAGCAAGGCATTGAAAAACACCAGGGACAAAGTGCCCACTTTGTAAATGCTACAACGGACACAAGGCAAAGGTATAATCGCTGTAGAGCAGGGGTCTCAAACTCTAGGCCTGCGGGCAACATGCGGCACCCTCAGTCGATGTCCTGTGGCCCGTCAACAATCATTTATTACTAACAATACTAATAACCATACATTAGTTTACATTTATCACATTATTAAATGTATTAAATTCAACATATAATATATAAGCTTGTTTAGTGTTTTAATTACAATTGCCTACATGTTATTATCAATTACATTTATTTCTGTCTGTTATTTCTAGTACGTAGATTATTTCCAATCAAACAATCACACTAATCCGATGGAAATGCATGAGGGGCTTGAATATAATGTGTCAGGGGTCTTTGGACTGACTGCTAGCCTCCATGAAAACAAACAATCACTATGGCAACTAAGCTTATAACATGCACACCTTCACCTGAACCAAGACAGGGATGTAAAGCTCAATCACCTCACTCCAGATCATGACCACAACGTGACACATAAATAAGGTTTCGGTCATACCCATACCCAGGCTACTTAGGGTTGTAGCAAAACTACATAAGATGTGATATCGTGTTCGCAATTTGCCGTCTCATTCCCTTCGCGTCTTTCTATATATCTGTGATAACTGTGTTCATTTGGTTATCAAAGCACGCAGTTTTCCTCCTTGACCAGTGCGTTCGATCAGTGTAATTGCATATGCGAAGCCCTTATTCAGCGCTCAGTAACAGTAATACAGTTAAAACTGTTTCTCCTCAGTAGGCTATTGATCCAACCTGGGATAAACTTCTGAAGAAACTATCTGGATGAAGGCAACGTCAGAAAACATTTGCAAAGGCCCAGATGATTCTATATTATATGGAGAGAGCAGATTAAAAAAATGATTCATATGCTGCAGCTGCCATGTTGACATTTACGACACATTTCCTCCTAGTGTGTGTCCCTGTTTTTATCATGATACTTCACTGTGATAGTTTTTGCCTTTTTGTGTTGCTGTCAGTCTGAGAGAATTGGCAACCATACTTTGTTGACAGAGTATATATATAGAGAGAGATTTAACTGTCTTTATCTCGGTTGAAAAGAAAAGAAGCAGTCAACAATCGAAGAATCTAGAGCAGGCTGAGAGAACGGTTCTGGAGTCAGGCCAGACTTTGTCCCCTGTGTCGTCAGACGGTGGAAGGAAACTGCACTGGGGACAAGAATCTTGTGGGCTGATGATGAGTCCAGCACTTTCCCCCCCGATCCTCATAATGATGGGATTGTGCAGCACTGTGGGTGTTTGTGTGCATAGCAATGCAAACTCAAACACAGACTCACATGTGTACAGTTCTGCATGCCACACTTCAACAAACATTGTCATTGTATTGTGACCAAAAAAAACGAACGATCGTTTGCACTGTATGTGCACGAAGAATAGGTTTTAAAACGTCAACAAAAATGTGCAAAATAAAGAAAGATTTATGAGTTTATCTATGTGAGATTTGCTCTATGCAAATATTTTCCATTGTGCTATAGGAGAACAGTTCAGTTATCAGTGTTTTTAACCATCTTAATATTATGAACTGCTTATTAAATCAGATTGTTCAATCATCTAATGCAAGACATCAGATATATCAACACCAAACGTATATATATATATATATATATATATATATATATACATATAGACAAACTATATATATATATATATATATAGATACATGTATATATATATATATATATATAAGACATGCAGAATGCAAAGAGGTAAAGAAAAGAAGAAGAAGTCACAGCAACAAACAGGTTGAGCAGCTTTAGAAAACAATTATAGAGCAAACACCCAACTGAACTGAACGACACTTGACTCACTGGTGACATTTCCAACAGGAGTGATGAGGAAGACGCCGACGACAAGCCTGAGCATGACACATGCAAGTGTGAGCACACTCAAAAGAGTTGACAAGCTTTCACCACGTCTGTGATCCACAGACTCTGTTGCAATAACGACAACTCACGTCCTCACGAGTTTTATCAGGACATTTAAAGACACTCGAGCCTCTCGTTGACTTCGTGAAACGATGAGAATTTGGTTATTCGTGATCATGTGCTGCGTATGCGTGATGTTATCTGCATCACAGGTGTAGCTTCACAGCTTTGCCTGTAAACACCTGTGTTATCAGCATATATTTGTGTTGCTGTTCAAGTTAATTTGAATCTATATATTATGCTGTAGGCATAAATATATGTAAACGTTATATCTGATATCTGTATATGTACCAGCAAGTTACTGCGTATAATACCATACACCTTCCTAGCTGTGCTCACTTTCATATAAGAAAAAAGTTCCAAAATTGTGTTCAACCCCTAAATGTGAATAATATTTACTTCACTACATAAGTGTTTCCGTGCAATAGGTGTGGCCATTAAGTGCAAATATAGGACCAGGAATTAATTCTACAAAAAACTAAGGTAAACAGTACTTGTGACAAGTTTTAATGTTGTTGCTGAGCCATGTGTTTTTGTCTTTGTCAAAAACATGCTGCCATTTGGAAGAATTGAATGTGTATTTTATTTTATTTACTGACCCTTTAAGAAGGTTTTGCTTAGTATGTCACCTATAGGTTGCTTTTAGTGTTAATGACCACCAGTAGATTAAAGGCACATGAGCCTGACCATAATCTAGGTTTGTTGATTTTACAGATTATTTCTTTACTTTTGTTATTATTAATATCTTAATCCGCTGTTTTATTCACTGGTTTATTATTTTGTATTTGTCAATTCCATAATAATTCTGATTTAGTTGCTAATTTGGCAGCATTTTGTTTATTATGGGACTAGATGTATTGTCTGTAGAGCAAAATCAGTTTTAAATGACTTGAAATAAACTCCAATCTTATTTCTGTGGTTGATCGTTGTATAATGTAACTCTATACTGCCTTTGTTCATGATATGAGCAAGTTAAACCGGTTATGTTCTTGTTCACAGATTTGTCTTGTCAATTTTCAAACAAGATTTTTGTTTTTCAGAGATTCGGTGGGATCAACAAATAAGGATCAGCAAGATCATTGCTTTGCCACTAGATGTCAGCAGTGTCAAATAATGTGAAATAACACTTCTAAATTCTACACATTTTAGCAAAATCATAACTTTCTTTAAACTGAGAAAAATGCTGTTAAGATTGATTTTCTTTATTATTTTATTACAAGCCTTAGATATGTGTTAGTGAAAAGTCATGGAAGAAAACGACAGCCTTTCCAAAGCAGCCAGAAACTAAACTTTAACGAATATGGGTTACATTTTCCTACTTCTTTACCGCACTACTTGTTCCTACTTGTCCCTAATCAATGGAACACTCTTATATTTGGTTTATAATTTTAGAGTAATGTTATAACTTTTGATCAAGTTCTTAACTATTAATCTGTTTTCTTTTAATCCTATATGAAGCACATTTGTGTAGCAGCCACATGGATGGATGAGCCACACGGTGACTTTGTGTTGGCTTTTCAATCCCATTGATCACGTGTTCAATAAATGTAGCATTTCATTCAGAATCCATTTTAAAGTGTAAACGCATATTGAACTCTCCAGGACACAAATGCAATTTTTGGAGACACGCTTTATTTGTAGAACCATAGTATATTCAAACGCACAGCTCGATCAAATGACCAGTTAACAGGTTGATTGCAAAGACACAAAGTGTGAACTTTATAACTACAACTTTGGCCAAAGGGAAATCTACTCGTAAAGAAGAGCCAGACTACGTTCACACAAAACCTAAGTGCATAAGCAGAACTAGTACAACAAAGAATAGCATAAAAAAAGTAAGTTAAAAAAATAGAACTTTTCTTTGGAGATGTAAAGACTGTTGTCCAGGTCATTCTCTCCCTTTCATCGCCTCTTTGTTCTTCCTCACTTCCTCGATCTTTTTTTCCTGTTAGTGTTTGAGAGAAAAGGATCATTAATCTCTTGTTGCATGTTTGTTTTGGTGCAGAATGTTAGTAAAACAATAGGATCCCACACCTTCTCCTTGAACTTCTCGTTGAGAGCTGCCATCCGTGCAGAGCGATTCTCCTTGTTTGCCTCCAGCTTCTGGTTCAGTTTCTCCTGCGCCATCTTGCTAAAGTTGCAGTTTTCCTCCATGGCCTTCAGGATGACTTCCTTCTCATGCTCCCGTTTCTCGGCCAACTGTTTCAGCACCTCAGCCTCGTGGCTCTGCGCAATAATGACATCTGTTGTTAATTGAAAAGAGCCTGTACACTAACCCCCCCCCCCCCCCGCACTAGACTTTTATATATTCATACTGGTCATCGTTTTCTCATGTTTGTTAGCAATCGCTGTTATGTGCACAGATACCTTGCGTCTTTCTTCCGCAGCGTCCAGTTTCTTCTTGATCTCATCCAGTGATGTTGACTTCTTTTTAAGAGGGGACAGTGGAAATTCCCCCTTGGCATCTGGGGTTGAGGGACTCAGGATGACCTCAAACGCATGGCCTGAAGTACGCTTGCTCAGCTCCTTCACCTGGATTTCTGTAAAGTATAAATGTTGACGAAACCAGGAGCTTGTTTAATTAATGTCTTCTGGACAGACTTATATTAACCACATCAGCATTTGACAACCATCCTAAAGAGCCTCTGCCAAGAATCACAGCCCGTTTGGAAAATTAAAGCCAGTCGAGTTGTTCTCTCACTTTGTCGGAGGCCAGAATAGAACAATAATCTCTGTTATTTGAGCCTTTGCGTATGGTTTCAAAGACACGACAGCATATCTGTTCTGTTTTAAATCAAAGAATACTTGAATAATTTACACCTACCTTCAAAGCTTGCCATTTGAAAAGAGATGTTTGCTTTACCAACGCTGCAGGGAAAAAAGTGAGGAAACAAACAGGGAAAAAAAACATAAATTTTTAGCACATACTTTTTAGACGAGGACAGCACCAGCACTTGTTTTGACAAGTTTTGCTAATTATCTGTCATGTTTTGACTTTACAGAATCAAACCAAGCACAAAGACGCGATAACTTCATCAACTATAAACAGTTTGAAAAACAGGAAATGTAATGTAAGGACGGTTAGTTCTGTGGCGAGTCTGCACAAAACAACAATGTCTATATGTGTTTTTTGCTTTCTGGACTAGTTATCCTTCTCCTCCTCCTCCTTTAAACATGGGCTAATTACACTCACACAAACCACTAACTAAATTACAAATGCTCTACGTGGATAGTCTCAGTCTTAAAAGCAACAGATGCAATATTTATTTATTTTTTTTTACTTTATTTGATGAGAGATAACATACCAACTCAGAATAAATCAGATTTTTCCCATCTGGAGTGCTGTATACCTACACATTATACAATAGTATTCCATGATTTGTTCAGTTATCAGTCATAACATGACATGGCATGTGAGGCAAATCAGGTTCTTCAGAGCCTCAGACTGAAAAATGAGTTAACTGTATGGTGCCCACAGTTTGCATCTGTGCAGGGCAGGATGGGGGAGGGGGCAACACTACTAGTGCTGCACAACAACAAACAAACACACAACCCCAAACAACAACAACAACTAAAGCATCAAGGATAACGATGATAAAAGGAAGCAAATGATGCAGTGTAATAAAGCCCTCAAATTTCAAAACAAAACATGCAAAAACACACAATAATAATCACACAATACTAACAAAAAAATTATAATTTAGTCACAGTCGTGCGCACTAACTTACAGTGTACATTAAATGTGTTATAAAAACAATATAATGGGTGATTTCGATCGGTTTCCTCAGCCTTATTTCTGTTTTTCAAGATCGGCCACAACAACAAAGTCACTTAAACTTCTACATCTCACTTCAGAGATGCTGAGAGGAGAGTTTGTAAAGCTGGAAACAGAGGAGCACGAGCAGCAAACATGTCACTCTGAAAGCCTGGATAAACATTTACATAAAACCATTGTCCTCACCGTCAAGTGCTTCCGACCTCTGCAGCCCGCTCTGCTCCTTGTCTCTGCGCACACACACGCGCGCGCGCTTCTCAACAACATCTGCACCTTCGCGCAAAAAGAACGGTCTGACCTCCAGCGTAACCCGAGATGTTTGCATTCATTGGTCCAAACGCACCAATCACGGGCCGCGTAGAGACCGTTAGCGCCAAAAAAGCAGCGAGCCAAATTAACAGACACAGAGTGAGCAGGGACAAAGCTGGCATGGTGCTGTGTCAACACATGGCTGGAAGAGACAAAAAAAAAAAAAAAAAAAAAAACCCTCTTACCTATGAGCCTCTTCACTTCTATACACATACATATGTGAGCATACTTGTATAATCCAAGGTTTACACTGCACATTACATGAAGATGAATAATTGATCATTCGCTCTGCTGAGCAAATAATAATAATAATAATAATAATAATAATGAGAACAAGAGGAGAATTCAATAGAATTATACTTTATTGTCCGGGTAGAACAGATACATTTTCTTTAGTTTCACCATCAGACAGAAACATGCACGATTAGCAACAGTGAGTGTGTTTACATGCACACTAAAAACTGATTTCTGTCAATAATCTGATTTCTTGGAGAGACATGTATACATACATCTTAAACGGTTTATTCCAGTTACCCGATTATTGCCAGTAATCGGTTTATTTGGTGTGCATCTAAATGCACTCAATAAATACAAAAAAAAAAAACAAGATAAAAGGTGTATTAATGCTAGGGCTGAACAATTAATGGACATTTTATCAAAATTGCAAAACTGCAATTTTCAAATCTCATGACGCACAATATTTCTTAAAGGCAAAATCTTTGTCAAAGCACCATTTTAGATGAAATATTCTCCTGACTAACTGTATACACATCCTATTCTACAGACTGAAGAAAACACATTTCACAGATCTGCGCATATATCACACAATAATCACAGTTTTTTTTAAAAATGTTTTTTAGGCTTCCTATTTTTATTGCTCTTATTGTGGTATTGTGACTTTAGTCAACCCCGGTTGTTTTTAAAATGTGCTCTATAAATAAACCTTGAGTTGAGTTGAATAATCATTTAAAACATGTTTTTCAAATGAAAATGAGAATAATTATGGAAAGATTACCATTCGAATCATAATCGCACCCGCAATTTCAGTCGAAATAATCATAATTAAATATTAATTCAAAATCATTCAGCCCTAATTCATACCCATACCCATAATATCTTACACACTCATATTTACACTGACTGCAGTTGGTCCATCACAGTGATTGCATTGGGGACAAAAGAACCCTCACAAATCGTTTTTTTTTTTTTTTTTTTACAGGCGTATTGAAGGGAGCAGTTTAAATCCAGGAAAGAGGGTGTGTGTCTTGTCATGTGTGATTGAGAGGTCTTTCCTGTGGACATCTGTGTTGAAAAGATCATCTATTTGCTTCTTTGGTGGTCTTGCGTCTTAAACAATCCCTGTCAGCTTAATTAAATAAAATAGTCGCATGTCTATACCAAACGTGGAAAAAAAAAGACACTCTCTGTTACAGTGATGTTGTGAACCTTTATCAAGCTGTCAAGAAGGTCTCTGTCTGGCTCTCTTTCAAATGAATTCAACATTGTCTGTGAAACTTGGTTAGTAATCAGTTTTCACAGTCTAATCACAGAGTGCATGTGTGTTGATTAACAAACGGTGTTAATGTCCTTCTGCTTTGTCTGCTAACAAGGACAGGCACTGACATTTATTTTATTTTGTTCCATCGCAACAACATCATTTTACTGAAAGAAAAAACATAACGTTTAAGAAATCTTTGAAGAAAAGTTGAATTTTGAATAAATGTGTTAATTTAAAGGTGCATTATGTAATAAATCTAAAGAAACTGGCCGTAAAATCCTCCTAATATGTCACAGAGACTCAGGAATAATGTTCATATAACAAACTGAACTCACCAACAACAACAACAACAGTACAGACAAAATATTTGCATTAAAAAAAAATATTTTGCAGACTGTAAATCATGTTTTATGTTTTGAAATCATGTTTTGGCATGTGGCGCCACCTACTGCTGTCTACCAATCATTGCAGTCAGTAGAGTCTCAGCTGCCGAGCAACCACGGGTTGCCAGTTACGTCAGAAAACGAAACCTAAAAGACCTCGGTATTTTGAATTTGAATATAGTAACAGTTTTTGGCCACATTCTTACATATGGCACCTTTAAATCAAACTGCAGTGTCTCTCATAGCAATAGTCAAATCAATCTGCCCACTAAGTAATTGGGGTATGAGGGTGTTTATATCATTGCTAATAACATCCTTACAGTTAATATTTAAGTATTATTTAATGTCTATCCAGCAAGGCTTAAACTAAAAACTTTATTCTTGAGATATTTTCTCTTTGCTCTTGTTTAAAGGCGGGGAAACTGCAAGAGCGTCCTTGAAATAAGTGATTAAGGAGAAGTGTTGGATGAGAGCGAGGTTTTCTTCCCAGCTGCTGCATCCTACAAACGGTGCTATGGAGAGAGAAGCAGACATGCTGCCAGCTGCTGCCTGCCAAGCCCAGCTCACCAGTGCCAGAACAAAGAGGTGATTATAGGAGCTTCAAACAGATAAGTGGCTAAAACAAGTAGTGGATGGCAAAAGTCGGTTTGTTCACAGGCTCACATTCAGCAGAAAGAAACAAACAGCAGCAGCATTTTTGTTTTCACAAAATTAAAAAAAACAACTTTATGCTGACCTCAGTGACCTGTGTAGGAGCCCATGTCTCTGTGAGTTTACACCCAACCACTAGGGGGTTGTATTTCCTTTCTTTTCTTATATTTTGCCTGAGAATGACACTGGCCCTGGGTCATGCTGGGTTATTTGTGTCACCTGTCACTTTACTCAGGTGTTGCTCATTGAGACGCAAACCCATTTTCTACTGTGCTGCGGTTTGAAATAGAATTTTCAGATCCGTCAGTGAACTGTGTTTGTCATCATTATATTGACCCACAGGCCACAGTTGGGTGTTTCCTGTGACTATTAGGTTCCAGTAAAGCCAGTTACAGGAAACCTTAACCCTAGAACACCATTGCAAATAAGTTTATGTGATTTTCATGAAAACCAAGTATTCATCTTCATTATATATATATATATATATTTTTTTTTTTAGTTTTTTTGTTCCCAAATTCCTAATTTTCCAGTAATTTTGGAGCATTTTTATATAGTCCCCTCGTGATGCTTTTCTTTCATTTTGTTAGACATGACACAGTTTAAAATAAAAGAACACTACTCAATTTTGTCATGTATTGTCATGTTTTGATATATTTTGATGACAAGTACTTTTTATTGGGTCTATTTATTATCTCGGGTAAAAATCACCCGGCGTTAGTGATGGTGTTTTGAATTTGAGTGATAGTGTTCTGGGGTTAAGCAACTTTGTTTATTGCAGCAATTTTAAACTAAACTAATTGTATTGCTTCTGTACGCACAGTACGCAAATGTAAACAACGAAGTAAAGTGTTATCTTCACTTTCTGCCAAATGAACATAAGTCCACTTAAATTTGACACACTGGACCTTTAAAGAATTGTGGGGTCCCTCAATCTTTCTTTGAATAGAACTCAGTATATGCCACAGTTGGTTAAAAATTGTTGGCTAATTTAAATTCATTTCATGACAGTAGACACACAATACTCTGAAATGCTGCTCCATGTAATTTAAAGATCCTCCTTTAGCTCCAAAACTTTGCCTGCTTTTATCTGAAGGTTTATTTGAAAATGTAAATGAAACAAAGAAACTTATAAACTGCACAGACATATAAAGGCATAATAATAAGAATACAAGACGATGAAAGCGATGAACAAACACTTACATCCTTTCTTTTATGCTACATGGACGTCAGACATCACATCAACAGCATGCAGTGACCCTGAGAACCCACATTATTGCCAGCACATATATTCATTTGTGTAGTGTTGACTTTGACTTGAGTTTGATTTGTATTTAGTTTATCAATTGACAGGCGTTCTCCATATTACTGTCAGTTCTGCCAACAGACACCATCTTCAATGATGCCAAACTAGTTGACAAAGGCACAGATGGGTTGACTTTACAAAGGATTTTGCTTGACTTGAGCTTCTCTCTTATATATCCAGACACCAGATGCCTCTGTTAAAGCAACAAAACCTCATGAGAATCAGACCTAAACTGCTCTGGTATGTTTTTGACAGGTTAGATTGTATTGCTGCTGCTGCTGCTTCTCCTGCTGGTGATATACTGTACGTTTGTGGTATATGTTCAGGACATGGATCAAATCAAATATGTAATATTCTGTTATATTTCTTATTGTGTGAGCAGAAATGCTGTGACCTTATCTGCATGCTGTGTCCATTCGGAAAATGTGCTCTGTCAAGCAATACTATCAGACCTGAGTGAAGAAGCGTTTGTGTGTATTCAGTCACAGCGCGAGGATGGGCAGAGGCAAAAAGTGTTTCCTTCTATTTTGAACAGTTGACACCATGTTGTATCTGGACATTCAGATCACATTACTGTATTTGTGAGTTTACCCCCAACCACTCGGGGGTTGTATTTCCTTTCTTATATTTTCCCTGAGACTGACACTGGCCCGGTATCATCCTGGGTTATTTGTGTCACCTGTCTTCTTTTTGCAGCCAGCAGAACTCTGGTTGGCTGCAGGTGGAAGACTGAATTCATTTTTAGTTAATCTATGGCCTTGTATTTATATGGTCTTTGTATGTATATTATGGTCTTGTAAAACCTATTTCTTCTGTGCAAGAACATTTAGGGAATAAGTTATATGTATCAGACCCATCCTAAGACTTGTTATTGGCTGATTAATCCGTTCAAATATGACGTGATTCATTAAATCTCATTAAAATGCTGGAAATGCTGGATTTTTTTTACCACATTAAAAGATACATGTAGTATGATTATGTTCTGTTGCTGATGAACTGAGACACTGCTTTTTCCTACTAAATTAACTGATTGTTACTATAAACAACCACTGACTGTAGGTTGTGTGTGACTGTATTCATGTGTGTGAAGTTTATGTGAGGAAGAGGAGGATGATGAGAGAGCAAATTAATTTATTGAGAATAAATCTGCCTCCTGTGAAAAGTCTGCAGCTAACTTTGCTTGGCCTATATACACCACTGTATTTTAATGTTGGAGATGATGGTGTTACTTTGAGTGCTCAATGTCATCGCATGTGGTACTTGGTATAAAAAGTTTGTATGTCATAAATTACTTTCTAATCTAATCTTACATATACGGTCACATTATTCCAGGGGAATGCATAAGGGAATAGTCCAACATTTTTATTTGGAGTCTTCTGAAAAAAAAAAAAATGATGTAAAAACTTTATTTTGAAAATTCACAAAGCTGTCTGAACTTCCTGTATTGTGTAATTTCCGGTTATTTCTGTAAACCAGAGACCAGGATACTGTAAGCGGAAGGTGTCTTTTAACGATTGTACTACAAACAATTTCAGCGTTTAAATGTTGAAATGGGGGCCTGTCTTGCTTTATGCTCTATAGCCAGCTGTGTAAGTACCTGCTGCCTATTTATCAAGTAACTTACATGTCACCGGGACGCGTTTGTCGTTTGTTAAGTCGTCACAACGTTAGCTGTTAGCTGGATAAAATGTAGGTTCGTATCAGGTGACTGAGGAATGAGTTAGCTTTACACATGACAGACTCACACACTAGCTGTTAAACTGTCGTCAAATGGCTTCGCCGGACATTAGGCAGTCAGAAATGTAGAGAAGGTAGCCTACAGCAAACAGACCAGTGGCACAAAGTAAACATAGCTCGTGGGTTAGGTCATTACGTCAACGTTATCGTGTTGACTGTTTGTATCATTATTTATCAGCCTCTTTAGCCAATGAATAGTTATGTCTACTGTGTCCACACGGATGTAAAACAACATGCACTTTTATATTACGTTGTATATGCAAAGTTCTGTAGGTGATGCTCGTCCACTTAAATTCTGTGTTGTACAGAACAGGTTGACCAGGTTTGTTTACGAATGATCTTTAAAACAGTAAACAAAAAAACCAAAAAAAACCTACATTTTGTCAAATAAATCTTTTAATGAAAAAATACATTCAACACACTTGGTACAAATAATCAAATTCCTGAGATTTTATTTATTTATTATTAAATCAGTGAATAATCTACCTCTATTGTAAATTTACTACCACATTTATTACCACATAATTTACTAGCCCAGTATTTATTTTTAAAGGAATTAAATAAATCATTTTGTCCAAACCTTTAACTCTTGTCTGTGGTCTCTTTTCCAACCTGACCTTCACTACAGGCCTCCTGTCTGTGTGGCTCAGCACCATGTCTTCTGTGCGGCTGCTGTCCCTCCTCCAACAACTCCACCATCACACGCCTGGTGTTCTCCTTGTTTTTGTTGATGGGGACCGTGGTGTCAGTCATCATGATTCTCCCTGGAATGGAAACACAGCTCCGCAAAGTGAGATCAGTGAAGATCTGTTGAAAAGTTTGAAAATTCTTCATGTGATTTCAGTATTTTATATGTTCTCTCTAGTCAGTAGCTTCTTGGTGAGCTTAAATCCATGTTCATTTTGTGTGTGTCATAGATCCCCGGATTTTGTGAAGGAGGTGCTTCCATACCTGGTATTGACAACGTGGCTAACTGTGATGCTCTCGTGGGCTACAAGTCTGTGTACCGAATGTGCTTCGCCATGACCTGCTTCTTCTTTCTGTTTTTTGCCATAATGTTTGGCGTCCGTAACAGCAAAGATCCACGTGCAGCTATTCAGAATGGGTAAGTACTTCTTTGACATAAGAGGGACATTTGAAGTCAGCGCTGGAGGCAGGTTTTTTTGTACTGTACTAATGGTGGATTTCTAACTGTTTATTTTCCAGATTTTGGTTCTTTAAGTTTTTGATCCTGGTTGGGATAACAGTGGGAGCTTTTTTCATCCCTGATGGAACATTTCATACTGGTACTAACATGTCCTTATGAGTTCATTTTTCTTAGCCACACATTAAGTTTTGTCAGTGACTTAAGTAGTGTATCATGTTTTTTTTATTTGTGAGCAGCAATTTCAAGAAACGGTTTAATTTTTTCTGTTTCCTTTTTCACTTTTCAGTGTGGTTTTACTTTGGAGTAGTTGGATCCTTCATCTTCATCATTATCCAGCTTATTCTCCTCATCGACTTTGCCCACTCCTGGAACAAGGTGTGGGTTGGAAATGGTGAAGATGGTGACAACAAATGCTGGTTTGCAGGTACAGCATTCATAGAAAAAGAAGGGTTTCTTGTCATCTTTTTTTATTAGTATTTTTTCTCATAGTTTTGTTTTTTAGTCAATCATGTTAATTTGTGATTATGTAAATTGCAGGCCTCTTGTCTTTCACCGTCCTCCACTACGCACTGGCTTTCACTGCTGTGGTGCTTTTCTATGTTTACTACACACAGCCTGATGACTGCACAGAGCACAAGGTGTTCATTAGCCTCAACCTTATCTTCTGCGTCATCATCTCCATTGTATCCATCCTACCCAAGATACAGGTACGGTTTGGCCAAGGCCACGCACATTTTTCCTCAAAAGTATTCCACTGTTGGCACTTCAAATACTTGAGTTTACTGTTTAATTGTTGGTTTAAATTTTTTCAATGTACAATTATAATAAATTATCTGTAGAGTGCATAACAATATGGAAGAAAATACTTAAATGTATTGTCCTTGGAAATAACTTGCATTCAACCACAGTTAATTATTTCCCATGTGTAAATCCTGTCATGGATTGCTCCACCTCACATGCAGTCCAAACTCTGTACGCCTATAGCATGAAACACTGTGTAATGATTTATCTTTGCCCTGTTTGTAACAGGAAGCCCAGCCACATTCTGGTTTGCTCCAGGCCTCACTCATCTCACTCTACACCATGTATGTCACGTGGTCCGCAATGACGAACAACCCAAGTGAGTCACTTGTTGTTTAATTTCACAGGTGCAGCGTCTGGTTTGCATGATCGGTTGCAAATGTGTACTGGTGTTTTTTATATAGTATATGTACTTGCTCTCTGTCTGTTGTAGCAGTTTGATCATACGGGTGAGTTTATTGTCATGCAATACAAGCAAAGAGGTGCCATTTTGTATTTAGTTTGCATACCTTTCTTGTCTCATGGTGAATGGCAAACAAACGGCTCTGTTCTGTTTTTCTATTTGGTAGATATCAGAGGTGCTGTCCTGCATCAAGTTTACTTTTACCCACACAATCACAGATCTATTTGTACATGACACTGAATGTTGTGGCTAATTGATTTATTCAATCATTGCCAACATTGGAAATTTAATGCTCATACATTTACATTTTTAAAAGTAAACTTTATAGTGTCATAAAAAGTCAAAAGCTATGTGTATTTTATCATAGATCGGAAGTGCAACCCCAGTTTGCTGAGTCTAGTATCAAACGTCAACGCCACACAAACATCCACAGACGGCACTCCAGAGCAGGTGCAGTGGTGGGATGCTCAAGGCATTGTTGGATTGGTCATATTTCTCTTCTGCACTCTCTATGCCAGGTAGGTTTTTTCAGAAAGAGTATATTCTGTCCTCTGATGTGTGTTGTGTGTTATTTTACATTTTTGCATAACTGCCCTTCTCCATCTCCATCTCTTCCATAGTATCCGTTCGTCCAGCAACACCCAGGTGAACAAGCTTATGCAGACAGAGGAGGGTGGAGGATCAGGGGGAGAAGGTGTGGTGGGAGAGGACGGCATAATGAGAGCTGTGGACAATGAGGAGGAGGCGGTCACATACAGCTACTCCTTTTTCCACTTCCACCTCTGTCTGGCCTCTCTTTACATCATGATGACTCTCACCAATTGGTATCAGTAAGTTTTCATACACTGTAGGCCCTCATTGTAGCCACCAGAGGGCGCCTGGATTCATTGTTATTCTTTAAGTATAGCATGGAAATTTAACCTTACACTGAAAGAAAAATGCCACACACCACAATGCCTTCGTTAATGGCCCTTAAATAAAAGCTCTGTTTGAATAAATTTGAGTTAGTTTGTCTAAATTGTACTTTTGTCTCTGTGTCTTCCCACAGACCAGACACCACCACCCAGGCCATGCAGAGCAGCATGCCAGCTGTGTGGGTGAAGATGGGCTCCAGCTGGCTTGGCCTTGGGCTTTACCTCTGGACCCTCATTGCCCCGCTCATGTTCCCCGACAGGGACTTCAACTGAGAACACTTTGTGGTTCTTTTTGGTTTGGTTATTTTATTTTTATTTGTCTTTAATTTTAGGCAGCATGAAGGATGTCAAGGATGTGAGGAAATATGAAGGATACTATAAAAGGGATAAATATCTTTTGATATCATTTCAAGTAATTGCTCTACTATTTGCTATTGTGTTTCTCTTGGTTCTTTAGTGCTTTGTTGATAGGTTTAGCCCCAGTTATTTATTTTCTTTGCAAGTCACCTTGATAGGCTATCCACTAACTTCTACCTGATGCGGTACAGCAGGTTGTGTGAGCTCTGTTATATTTATGCTTGATATTAGTTGCCGGGTGAACACAAAAACTATGTAATAATGCACTTTCTCAATACCTCAGACATTTCTGATGCATATTCCCTTTTGGAAGGGCTGTGAGATTATGCCTCTGATTGGCCAGGTCTGAGCACAACACTTTTCAGTTCTGGGGACACCAGGGTTTCCCTCTTTTGGAGCCCCAGTGTGAGGTGAGTGTGAGAGTTAGATAAGAATTAACTGCCACACCCCACGGATCATAACAGGGCTTCCCCTTTGCTGCTAGTCTATTTGCAAAAGCCATGTCATTGCAAATTGTGCCAGAGAAAAAACACACAAAAAAAAAAGTATAATCTCAGCTCTTCTTTGACAACTTTATCCTAAGGTAATTTATCTCCGGTGCTATGCCTTTCTGTGTCTGACTGTTTGGCCTTGTACAGCTACAGCATCAGCCTGTACCTGCATAGCAGCCTGTTTGCAGTAAAGAGACGTGTATTGATCCATAGCAGTCAGCATCATAGCAGTGTGCAGTGAAACAGTTGAGGTGATAGCATGAACTCCACGTTTCCTGTGTTTTCACAAACGGCCCCTTATTTCCAGAATGCTGCAGAGCATGCCGCTAAGTTACGAGAAAGGTTTTTTTTTAAGATTTCGGAGATGAAGAACCACTTTTAAATAGTATTGATCTTCATAGTATGTTAATGGTCGTAATGATGGTACAGTCATAGTTGTTACCTCTATTTCAGTATGAATGGAAGTTAAAATAAGGTCATTATATTTTTCATTTGTGGAAAAAAAAAGTGATTTTGGTACAATCCTGAAGATTTTATCCTTTGTTATTTTCTTTGTCAACATTTCAAAAGCCACATACAGTAATCAGAGTTCTATCACGGCATGTGAATATTGTAAGTGAAGTTTTCAAAGTGCTGTGATACAGTAAATAGGTATTTTTCAAGTCATTAATTTTGTTTAGGAAACCTGTCATTTGTATTTTACATGTCACCATTATCACCATACTAAGGTAATTTGGGCAGAACTGTCCATATCAGATAATAACATAATTTCACAAAACACTATAAAGTGCCTTTTTTTAGTCCCACATTTCAAAAACAAATTGCCATGACTAATGCTGATGTGCTTCTCATGCCTTTCATTATACACCGAGGTGAGTCAGTCATTGCCTGCTGTAAGGCATAGGCCTATGGAATTAACTATTATTGTAATTGAGGTATAAACAATGTTTTTAATAAAGAAAAACTTTCACTCAACCACTGTTTTCGGGTGATGTAACGAGTGCTATTCACTTTGGGTGTTAGTAGTTCCAGATACTTGGGACTAATTTGTGACTGTTGGATACGTGTAGATACAAATAATGTTGAACAACAGTCACTGACTGTAACCAGGGGCAGAGCAGTTTGCCAGTCCAGCACCTACAGCCTCAACTGTGTTATTTCCTTCTAGCCTGGCTGGCACAGGGGACATGTTGATTTTGGCTCTGTCCACTTGGCACTCTCTGTAATCGTTCAGGACACACTACCTCCTGTCGTCTTCCACCCTCCCACAAACAACCCGCACTCAGCCTGTCCACAACAAATCTGAGTCGTTGTGTCACAATGAAGCTGTGAGACTGTATTCATGTTTCCATGTGTAGTGGAGAAAGTGGAGAAGACTTTTTTTTTTTTTTTTTTAATAAACAGAATGTATGTGAGGTGACAGCATGCTGTGACTATCACGGCGATTATTGGAGGGTAAAGATGAAAACAGTCAAATACTTGGGGAAAAAAATACATCTTCGAGTGTGTGAATGCTATTTTTCTATTTAAACATATACAATTAATATATTCTGTATATGGTGTCAAAGGCCTGGAAAATTTGCTATTAATGACCAGTTTCTGTTCTGGGAGCAACGTGCTTTAGATGTTTTGTCAATCCTGTCCTCCACTGAGTGCCTGTGCACACTATCTGCAGCTAGATTTAAAACATTCGTTGCCTGTGTATGATGTAATTAGTAAGACATTCCACTACAAGGTTTCATTTAGAAATCCCTGATGCAAAATGTGCAATATTAGCACACTGTGCATAATAAAATAAAAGTGTGGTGTGCCATTACATACTGTTAAAGTGCAATCTCTCAATGTTGCAAGTCTTTTTGTGTCAACGCTCATTGTTCCTGCACAGGACCTGGAACACTCTGCATAGCATGAACGTTTGGCCACGTGAAAGTCCTGCCTTGACTCTTTGCAGCAGCTCACTGGTAACAGCTCACCGGGTTTCACTTCATGGGTTAGACTCTTGCAGAGAAGGGAGAGGCGAGAAACATCTCTTAACTTAAATATATCTTTAATGAACTGCCCCCACTCTTGTACACTAACCACTTATTCCCTCATTTCCCTGAGACCGAAGAACTCCTCTCGCCGTACTGTTCTTCCTTCTTCAGTCGCAGCTGAAATTTAGCGTCCTTCGAACATACACACAGCCAACAGCAACTGAGAACAAATTGGCCAAGTATCATAAATCCTACTTTTACTTCCCCCTCTTATCATCAGGTGAACAGATGTGAACTCAATTTCTCTCCCGGGGTAGATTTAAGACACTCTCTGTCTTAGGCCATTGGCTCCAGTGTCATAAATCCCACCTTCATTTCCTCTGTTATCATCAGACGCAGTTTGTTACTGTAATAAGAGATCATTGGCTGTAATGCTCTGATTATGAGCCACTTAGTGTAGCTCTGCAACCATGCTTGGTCAGGTATCCAGGGATTTTTAATTGCAGATTGCCTGGAACGGTAGATATCACGAGCAGCGCTATCCCTGACCTTAATCTCCGCTTGTCTTTTCGCACATTAGCTGGGAAATGTCAGCATTTAGCTGCATTTAGCATTTGCTTGTCAAGATTAAGGTCATTCTCTTCATGGGTCGTGATAATATTTAAGCTTTGCCTCAGTTTTCTTTCTTTTCTTTTTTTTATTATGGTAAATGAACTGAGGCTTCTTGAGTTGGAACTGCTCATGGTGCTTCTTTGGTGAATCATTGATATGCGAGAGGATTCTGTAGCTATCTCTTTGACAGAATGACTGGAAATGCCTGTCTGAGGTGTAATTGGGTTTTAAGAGTGGGATCCAGGCCCATTAAATTATTTGCTGCATGCAGGGGAGCTAATTGAGTTTGGCCCTGCTGGCACACTGCATGTGCACTGAAAACATTTACCCAACATTAAGCCCCAATTAGGCTTTTCAGGATGGGAAACTTGTTGCTTGGATGATGGGAAAAGAGGAGGCTGATGCCCCTCAGACTGGATGCGTAATTTGTCTGTGTGGCACTAATGGAGCTGCTTGTTTCTAACGTACTGATGGAAGTCGCACTGGATGTCGTCTCATCGTGTCCAGTCACTGCCGTCCTTTTACTTTGGCTGCAGTGCAATGCAGTCAGTCTGCCATGAGTGTATATGTATGTGCATCCATGTGCAGCTCTCCAAGTGCGCATGCTCTTCTCCAGCTCAGAGGAGCAGCTAATGCAGTTATATAACAGTCAGTGCAGCCCGGCGTCTGCTGTGAGCCAGGCCAGTCTGGTTACATAAGCCTGTCAGAGTCATATTGTAACAGCACGGAGCGCTCACACCACAGCATGTCCCTGCACTCCTTTCACCATCTCCTGCTCTGTCTCTCACTTCCTCCCCCTTGTCTCACTTCGCTCTCCTATCCTCTCTATCCACCTTTCCTCCCCTCACACTTTTTTCCTTTCCCTCTTTGCAGCGGTGCTGTTTTCATCACCGGGAACATAATTACCAAGCTGGATGAAGATGCACAGTCAGACGAGTCTGAAAATATGAGACACAAAGAAGTGGGACTTACTGTAAAGCTCTTGTGCGGGGGGTGGACACAGTGTGACTTATTCTACACAAGGGTGTTTCCCTTCCTCTTGTCAGTCGATGGTCATGTCATTGTCCTCAGAGCTTTAGTCCTCCATCTGCGCACAATGACGGTGACGTGAGCTGAAAAGATTCGGTGTGCTGACAGTTAAACGCCACCTGCAAGCGCTGATATCCACTGGCCTTTAGAGCACCATTTGATCTCCAGGGTACTGATAGAGACACATCAGCCACAGCTACAAGCAGACTTTGCTTCTCTCACTGACCTTTACCATATCTGACCTTTATCACTCAGGTATGATGAGGTCAGACAGACAGGCTCCTTAGATCAACAGGGAACACTCTCTGAGCACTGTACTGCGTTGACTGCCAAACCCTGCAACACGTCACGCCACGCGGGGGGGAAAATTAATAGATTCGTGGCCTCACATTTTGACCTCGGTTGAATACGTTCACATCACCAGAAAGAGTTAACTTCATATCAAGACTTTTTCAAGGTGTGTGTGGATACGTCACTCTGATAGATAAGATTACAGTTTTCAAATATATAATAAATAACCACGTACACGTGGGCTGTACGTTGTCACAGGCAGTGCAACCATGCCAAGGAACAACAAAGGAGAATGTGCACGTTCACACAAAAATGTCAGATATAAGAAACTTGAAGTTGAACTCTGAAGTTTGTATTTCACCTGATGGTGAAAATAAAAGCTCTAAGGCTTTGTTGGCTTATTGCTGAGTAAATACTGATATAGCTTACACCTTTTACACTTTACAGATTGTGCACAGCTTCACCATCTGTACCCACGGATTCAATAAAGTGGTTAAATGTGCTACTGCATGTTAGCTGAGGCCGAGTCAGCCGAGTTAACGCCTAATATTTAGTTTTATGTTGACACTTATTTGTCAAATTTCACACAAAACACTTTTAGTGTCACATTAACAGCTTTAACTTTAAAGGTGCCATATGTAAGAATGCGGCCAAAAGCTGTTACTACATTCAAATTCTAAATACCGAGGTCTTTTAGGTTTCGTTTTCTGACGTAACTGGCAACCCGTGGTTGCTCAGCAGCTGAGACTCTACTGACTGCAATGATTGGTAGATGGCGGTAGGTGGCGCCACATGCCAAAACATGATTTCAAAACATAAACATGATTTGCAGTCTGCAAAATATTTTTTTTAATGCAAATATTTTGGTTGTTGTTGTTGGTGAGTTCAGTTTGTTATATGAACATTATTCCTGAGTCTCTGTGACATATTAGGAGGATTTTATGGCCAGTTGCTTTAGATTTATTACATAATGCACCTTTAACCAACCAAAATTTGGTTGTTTGTCTATGTGTTGGAATGCTATTTTATGTCAGTATCAGTTTGGGTTGGCTATTCATTCTGGGGTCGGAGTTAAAAACTGTAACTTTAACTGCCCAGATTATCACTTTGTTAAGGTCCAATTTAACGAATTAGTGACACCTAATGGTGAGACTAAAATTGGTGTGGAAAAAAAACCAAACATGGTGAGGACTCCCCTTTCCAAGCAGACGAAAGGATGTTGTTCTTCATTTGCATTGTTAGCTGCACATTTCAAAAACACATAATGCATAACCTGGGCAAAGTGGCACAAGATGGCTGCCACCATAAAGCAAGGCCCTTGTCTAAAGCAGTGTTCCTGGTCCATGGGACTCACTGCCCTGCATGTTTTGGATGTTCTTTGGATGAGTAGGAAAAACACACTGGCGCAGAGGCGCAGTTTGTGAACAGGCAAGGCAGGCAACTGCTTGGGGCTCTGAGCCGATAGGGGGCCCCCGACACTTGGAGCCTGAGGGCTGTTTTTACTGAAATGTGCAGTGATCAGCCACATCCCAGTCCCCCTTTAACAACAATGGGCGATTTGCAATGACATCTCAGTAGGAAACCTCGTTAAAGGGGCCCCACCTCACTTTAACCTGTGTGAAGTTATCGTTCTGCAAGTTGGAAAATGAAGAGGATTATTTACAGTGTTATGCGTATCTTATTTTACTAAGTTTATATAGTTTTTTTTTAAAGTTTACAGTATTTTATTGTTCTTCACATTTATATTTTCACATACTTTTTAATTACAAGGTTTTTCCATGTTATTTCATACATTTTGAAAAAATATTTCATACATTTATTGTTGGTGTCAGATTATTTATAACATAATGGTGATGAATACTGGCTGGAAGGGCCCCCTGCAAATGTTTGCTTGGGGCCCCTACAGACTCTAGAATCGCCTCTGCACTGGAGTAGTTTATATAGTCGATATACGATAATGATATGTTTATACAGATATCCCAGTATATCATCAATATGAAAGAAAACAAAAATATTACTATTAATAATAGTTGTTTATTCACTTTAGCTGAAACACATCTGTTAGCCTGGCTTATTAGGGTTAACAGCATTAACCAGGAACTGCTCAGCGCGACCAATCGCTCGCTGCCAAACCTCATGATTATTCACGCGTGGGCTCGGCGCCTCACCCCACTGGTGGAGGCTGAGACACGGAGGGAGAGGGGGGCGGGGCTCCACCGACTCTGCCGTGCGGGGTGGTGCGGAGCAGCTGAGTGTGCCTTGCGTAGGGCGAGATGTTGTTTTGTTGTGGCGATCAGCTGAATGTGGCATCGCTGTCCGGTCTGACACTACAGCGGGGAGACCCCCGCCTCCCTCCGGCTCTTCCTGCCCACGACGTGCGCTGCGCCCCGAGAGCGGCTCCATCCAGCACATCGCAATCCAGGAAATGCGCACGTCTGGCGGCCCTTTCACTGCAGCGCACGGACCGTAGCGAGCTGGTAATTATTAAGCTTTAATATTATTGTCTGGTTGTTGTGTGACTCGGGCTTGGTTATGGCTGTGCTGTCACAGAGAGGAGCGCTGTGTGGGTGTGTGTGTGTGTGTGCGTGAAGTTGAGGGCAGATTCTCACCAGTATTTCACCGTCACAGTGTGTCCTGAACTTCATCATGTCTCGTTATGTGTTATAATGATAAATGGAGTGGAGGTGGAGGTGAAGATGGGCTGAATGCAGCTGCAGTCAGTTCAGTCCAGAGGGTGGAGGTGAAGGAGGAAGAGGAGGAGGAGAGGAGGAGGAGGAGGAGGAGGGGGCTTCAAACTACTGTAGCTATGTGCAGCATTTTTTTGGAGGGGGGCGCTGCTATTACAGCTGACAGTCTGTGCTTCATCATGTACCATCAGTTTGTGCACTGGGTATGGGACAATATGAACATGAACTATCATGATTATCAACACCAAAAATAGCTCACATTACAACTGTGATAATTGTAAAAAAAAAAAAAAAAAAAATTCACATATGTATACATAGTTAAAGGTCCAGTGTGTAAGATTTAGAATAATATTTTGGCAGAAGCTAAATAAATTATCCATATGCATGATTGTATACATTATATAACAAAATAAATTGTTCCTTAGTCTTAAAATAAGCCTCCCATGAGGACTTTAGACAAGGGTCTTGCTTTCCAGAGGCCACCATCTTGCACGGCCCTGTTTCTTCAGCAATTCTTTTTCAGTTTTTAAGCAAAAGTTTTGCGTGCGAATGATGAAGAATGACATCCTTTCTTATGTGTGCAAAGGTCACCTTAGTTTCCAGATGCTTCTGGGAAAGCACAGGGTGAGCGGAGGAGTCCTCCGCAGCCTCACCATTACTGTAGTTGGACCTTTAGTATACATACAGTACGTATATATTTTAGACACTGAAATGTAAATGTCTGAACCTGCTGTCTGTAATCGACCCTTATTTGGTTGCTAACCATAAGCTTTCAGAAAATGTGCACACATTTTTTGAAAGTGTACAGATACAGAGGAAAGAGAGATTCCAAAAACATTACTGATGCTGCCAACATGTGTGTTAAAATTAAAGGTGCATTATGTAATAAATCTAAATCAACTGGCCATAAAATCCTCCTAATATGTCACAGAGACTCAGGAATAATGTTCATAAAACAAACTGAACTCACCAACAACAACAGTACAGCCAAAATATTTGCATTAAACAAAAATATTTTGCAGACTGCAAATCATATTTATGTGGCGCCACCTACCACCGTCTACCAGTCATTGCAGTCAGTAGAGTCTCAGCTGCCGAGCAACCACGGGTTGCCAGTTACGCCAGAAAACGAAACCTAAAAAGACCTCTGTATTTTGAATTTGAATGTAGTAACCGTTTTTGGCCACATTCTTACATATGGAACCTTTAAATATTGCGGCTAACTTGCATGTTACTAACAAAACATATTTGCGTGAGGAAAAGTGGTGTTTTTTTTTTTTTAAACAAAATGTAATGGACGAAAAAAAACCTTGTTAATTCCTATGTGACCATAATATGTTCTAAAACATGCTACTATGGACATTTTTCCAGTGCACAGTTTAAAGCGGATATCATGAGGTCCTTATGGTACTTCTGAGTTAATCATGAGGAATGTTTGTGGACGAGCTAGTCGACATTTCCAAGTGACTCCTGAAATATTTGCGATTATCCTGATCATGAAAATTCATGTTCCCTGTTGTCTCATCTCTACAGTGCACACAGTCTGAGATCCATACCCAGTCATGTGAGTTGATCTCTCCCGGGCTGCACCAACACTTGCTAGATTTCCCCAGAATGACATCATGCTTTTGTATACAGTTGTTATATGATAGATGCACTCAGTTGCTCAGAACAGGTTTATTTTGGCTGCTGTTCAGTCGCCAAACTCCTCTGCATCGAGTTTTAAGCTCCTTCTGTTATTCAAGCTGTTTTATTGTCAGACTCCTCACACAGGGCTCACCTTTACACTGCAACACAATGATGATTTTACTTTAGGTATTAAATCTGTGTGTGTGTGTGTTTGTGTCACCATGTAGAGTAAGACCACAATCGTGGCACAAGTGTATGAATTTGGGTGCTGGTGAATTAGTGTGTATGTGTTGTGGTTCAATAGGGCATTGACCGCACCTCACATCCAACCCCTGAGTAAAGTGGTACATTTAAAAAGCAACAACATCAGCGACGCTGCAGTCTATTTCCCCACTTTTAGGTCTGTAGCATAACTTACAGCGGGGGAAATTCAGTGAATTGTCAGACCATGGTGGTTAAGGGGGTGAATGGAGAAAGGCCAATATGCAATTATTTCTTATTGAATCAGCACAAAGTGGCAGCCTCACAGTGCTCTGCTCTGGCCTGGATCAGGACCACTTTTGGTGCTGGCACTAGTTGAGCAGGCACCCAGGAGAGCACCACTCTAGGTCCTTGTTATATTCCAAGACAGTTTGACGTCCTGGAGCGTTTTTGGTTGTTGGACTAGAATCTATGGTTTTGGGGGATTACTGCCATTTATGGTTTCAACATGGACTGGGATAAATGCTGCTTGTCAGACTTGCTTTGATATATTTATACCATTGTAGCTTAGTGGTAATGCTTCGAAGAATGGTGCGACTTGTTAAGAGTAATTAACCTGTTTTAAAGTCGGAAGTGAATGTGCTATTATTTGTGTAGTTGTAGAACCCGTTTTCATTCCGGGCAGCAGTCAGAGCATTAAAACCAGCTCATTAGAAAGAAAGCTTTGGTATTTTGTGTCACAGCTTGGACTGAGAGTTTGTTTGAGTAAAATAAAAGTGTGGTGTCACTTACTGACACTGATGACTGAAGACCTGGCTCAGTGAAGCAGGCTTGTGTGTCGATGCCTCTCCTTGGCACAGGGAACACTCCAGATGGAAATCAGCTGTTTTTGCCAGTTAATACAGAACCACTCATCACCTTATACACCACTTTCACACACACACACACACACGCACATACACACACAGCCGGCTTACCCTCTCCACTTATCCACATCTCTCAGACTGAGTGAGCGTTGGAGGTGGCAGCATGTTGATTTAAATGCCACAAATGCCATCAGCAGAGGGTCATGTGGAGATCCCTTGCTAAGACCTTCAGACACACCTCAGGTCTGATAACCATAGCAACAGTGGGGCAAAGGACCAGGTGCTGATCTGCTGGGGCTTTTTCTCGTAAGAGTGACGGCTTTGTTTGAACTCGCGCAGCGAAGTTTGTATAGATGTTGCATGGATGGTGCGACGCCTGCAGAAGAAGCCTACAAAATGTATAATTTTGTAATCTGTCAGATTGTGTTGATTCTTTTAGGTGCTGTATGGATATGGCGATATTCAAAACAGTGGGTTTGTCTTGTATTTAAAACTACATTTACTCAAGAGTGGTTCCTTCCACTCCTGTTTAAAGGTCTCATATTATGCAAAATCAACTTTTTAATAATTTAAATCCTTATATTTGGGAATCTGGGGACCCTATCAGTCGCCAAAGTGTGAAAAAAAGATGACTCACTCATGTTTTTGTGGTCCTCCTCAGTCTAAGTACAGGAGATAAAACACACAATGTTGATTTTCGCGCTCCTTGGGACGTCACAAGACGCTAAATGCGTGGAATTGTTGTCTTGTGACACAAGAGAGTGCTGGGCGAGGGCAACGGTATCCGAAAAAACGGAAGTCTGCAAAAAGTTATATTCTTGGCTCCACAGTGCAGCACAGAGTCCCACACAAACTTCCAGCCTCAGAGGATTTATCTGTCCATATATATGTATTATTTTTTATTTATTTGACCATACCATTTGGATCTGATTCGGCATTTATTATTTATCTGTATATGACGGAAGTGTGCCTGCTAGAGCCTGCAAATGATCACTTTTTCCAAATGCTAACTGCTGTTAGCTTCCAGTAGCCTCTGTGGCTGATGTCATTTCTTGTCCCTTAAGTTTGGTTTTACGTTCTGAACAGGGCTGTTGTGGCAGTGTGATTGAAATTTTTTGCAATATGTCATATCATCACTAGATTCTTATCAGTATACACGGCCCTAGTGCACACGCGCACACAAGTGACACAGGCTGTAAAATCCTGGCGGCTGGTGGACACAACCTTTTCATGTCACTAGTGCTGGTCATTAATTGTGTTCTCCGGAGCACCGGAGAAGAATAGACTCACTGTAGTTACTGGGAGACCGGAGCAAACCAGGAAAAAGACCTTGGATACACTCGCACACACAAACACACATGCACACAATGGAAAATGAAGGCCAGAAGTGCCAGTCTGGCAACTTCACAAATGTCCCACTAGCCTAATAACTTTACTGCACACGTTCGTTCTGCACTGAGATTATATTCTCACCAAGAAATGTTACCTGCTGACTGAGAGTAGTGTCACAGCCTTGTCTGTCATCAGTGTGGTTCTTTTTTTTGTTGTTGTAGCATTTGGGTCAGTGTGTGTGTATGTATGTGTGTGTGTGTAAGTGTGTGTCAGGTTGTCTATCAGTGTCTGGCTTCAGTTCAACCTCTCACCCAGGCCAGCGTTTTTGGCTGCCCCTTCGAATGGAGGTAGAGTTTCCTTGTTTTTGTGTTGAGTTTGTGCTGTACTGTGTGTGTGTGTGTGTGGGGGTGTGTGTGTGTGTGTGTGTTCGAGCGTGGCACGGCGGCCTGGCCTGCTCGCATGTGTGCCACCTCAGGTTGTGTAACAGTGGATGTTAAATGATGTACATGTATACATGCTAGACAGGTTCTTCAGGGAGCAGACATGCAAGGGTTTTTTACTAATTCAAACACTCCCTTCATAAGAGTTAATCATTAACCACTCTGGCAAGGTTGGTGGCCAAGTGGAATGTCGAGAGGGGTTTTTCTGTTTGTAATGGCAACCCTCCCTTCAAAATAGTCCACAGGTTTGTTATTACATCACAACAATTCTTTTTTACGGGGCCATACGTGACTGGATTTACATGTTGTATTACTGTATGTAGCTGCTGTATGCTGTTTTTTTTTTTTTTTTTTCCCCTTCGTCATTGTTGAGTGTATGTTTTTGTGTGCATGGGTTCACTTTCCGCAGTGGCCACAGTGTTGTGTAATAGTGAATCTTGTAGTGTGATTGTAAGCCTCTGTGCTGCTCACCACAGGTATGTCTGGAAAGGGTTTGGCCAGAATCTCACTGGTGAGGTTTGCGTAACACTTGGGAGAGACTGATGGAAAAAAAAGAAGCAAAAAAAGCAAAAAAAAAAAAAAAGCACATGGCTGTGTGTTGTACAGCAGCAGCTTATCAATGAGTGGATGTTTAGATTTAAATCATCAGCCGGAGTCAGACTTCACTCTCTGGAGGACGTGCATAATCTCTGGTGAGGATTCTTTGTTGCTCTGAAAGATTAGCTATGATTCATGCGTGTGCGTTGATGGGTGGTGCAGGCATTATGTTTCACGACTGTCTCTCCACCCCCCACCTGAAAGAGAGAGAGCAGGAGAACATACTTTTATCATTAATCAACAATTCTATTGCTTTCCATTACATTATTTCCTATAAAATCAGTTTTATTCTCTCCTTTAATTTCCTCTCCTGTTGTCTTGTATATTTTATTCTGATGTCGTGTCCTCTTTTAACCTCTCCTCCCCTTTTGTCTCTCATGCACATTTATCTTCCTTTTTTGTTTTTTCTTCTCTCCTCTTTTTTTTTTTTTCCCCTTTCCTTATCTTTTTTTCCGATGCCTCTCCTCTCCTCTGTGGAGTCCTTTGTCTCAGTACGCACGGCGTCCCCGCGCTGACTGTGTGCGAGGATTGGAGGGGATTTCTGCTCTGTGGGAGAGTAAGCGGGCTTTCGGGGAAAATCCTTCCAGCCCTGGCTTAGATCTGCTGAGCAAATCAAGGCAGCAGGCGATGGTCCAATACAATCTTACCCAGCCATGTCACTCGCAGTGAGGCAGAGCGGTCGAACTAAACCTCAGACTGTGGAGGAACCAAACCGGCCATGATTAAAAATGAATAAATCTGAGAATAATAAAAAAAGAATGTGGTAAATAATTTAGAAAAATGTGAATTAAAACATCAGTTCATAAAATGCCCATAAAATGATACATATTTGATTAAAGTTCATATTTCTTTACATAATAGTCCTTTTATTCCTTGTATTTCTTCACCTTTATGTAAATTATGGGACATGTCTATACAATTAAGGCATTAGCAATCAAGTCATTCTAACTGACACACTGTGCGGTTGCCAGATCTGCGTTTTTTTTCCTGCAGAAAAGGTCCACTTTATGCGTTTTGCTGCGGGATGAATGTTTTGTTTGCTGGTTAAATTGTGAGTAAAGATTTTTTGCATAAAAATAACAAGTATCTAGAGAGAAAAACCCCCCCCACATGATTCGGTTAAATGCGTATATACCCAAATCATAGACTGATTCAGTCCTAATTATGTCAGTTTTGGTTCTCCGTATGAGACAGCATCATGTGGCTGCTCTTTTTAAAAGTCTATTCAGCCTTGAAGAACACTCCTCAAGACCTGGCATGCCTTATAGCTACGTAGAGAGTCATGGCACATCCTGGTATATCATCAAGTAAATCATGGGGGGGAAAACAACAACAACAAGCATGTCTTTAAGGTTGGTCCGTGTACGCTGCGGGTTACACATGTGCATTTGGGCCGCACAGCTAATCGTTATATCATTGAAAAAAGCAAGATGACCGAGGGGCAGTATCCAAATCTAAAGACACTGCAGTTGTTTGATTAGAAAATATGTGACAAAACATCTATTGAAAGATCATACACACATATGTATATATTTATGCATATATAAATGTATGTATATATTTAAATTTAACCATACCATTCAGCTCTGATGTGCGTTTGTTATTTAGCACAGTTGGCAGGTTGTGCGCTGACATTGTCAGGTAAGGTCGTATAAAGAACACCTCGGTTTAGATGCTGTTAATTATGCAGTAGTGTGGTCTAGTGCCTTCGCTTAGGAAGGTCATTTGCTCTTCATCCTATCAAAGGACGCAGAACATCACATGTGTCGATCTCTGTGTGTGTTTGGAAAGGACTGTTGTTGTTGTTGTTGTTGTTGTTGTTGTTTTTGTCTAATTCTATCAGTGGCATTCATGCTGTGCTGAGGTAAAACTGCGTCAGTAAAAGGCCCGATGTTGTCTTGAGGTCAGTTCACGCTGCAAATGTAGGCGTATTTACACAAGACGTGCTCATGTGTGTGCTGCGTAGGTATATGTCACTGCATGTTTATGTATATTCCGTGGATGTTTATGTGTATAATGTTTTTTTTTTGCTGATGCCTCAATATTGCAGCCCCAAAGTGAGGGCGTCTGTTTTCACCTAATTGAAGGTCAATATTTGCATGAGCATTCCTACACTGAACTTTCCTAGCTGGGTCTAGACAGGACACAGGCTACCACTGTACTTCTATAAAATCAGAGAGCCTGTCATATGCTAGTCCTGCACCTCCAGAGCCATCTTTCTGCATTAGGTTTTTTTTAGTTTTTTTTTTACTTTGCCAAAGCAGTGGAAAGTGGAGAGCTATTTCATTGCCTGTAGTTGGGGATGGTGAGGAAAAAAAACAAGCTTCTTTCTTGTTTGATTTTGTTAAACTAATCAGAATTTTGCAAAAGCTCACAGATTCTCTCAATAAATACTGTTGGGGTACGGTTCTGAGAAACATTCTGCACATAGCTAATTAAATTCGGGCAATGTGAAAATTTCCCTCTTTGAATTGTTAACTTTAGTATTTTGTTACAGACACAAGGACTTTGGGGAAAAAACAGCAACTGGGACTGGGAAGTAGAGGCAGAAAGAGAGGAATGATCCCGTTAACCACTCACAGTCTGGGGCAGTTGGGTCAGCCATGGTGGAATAAGTGTTAGAGTTTGCACTGTTATGAGAGCAGACTCATTTTTAACATTGTGCTATTCATTTCTGTTTCTCACTGTTAGGGCTTCGAGATAGTAGAAAATATTATTATCCTTGCAATAGAATCAGCAATAATACATTAATTGCGATGAAATGAGCACTGTTCAGGCCAACTCACTGGTCTGTGGGTCTCTTCTACTCTATTGTGAGTTTGAAGAGTGTGCAGTGGTTCTTCACACAGGAGGCGCCGGTGCTGTTTTCTGCTCTCACAATATCAGGATGTGTGGGCAGTTTATAATGTGCCCTAAATAAACAGCATTACCCAGCAGGCACTGTGTGAATCTCCCCTGTTACCGCTCGTGCTCGCCTGCTTTTCTCTCCAGGCGATACGTGTTTATCTTACAGAGGGACAACTGGGGAATAGTAACACTCAACTAAAATATAAATATATATGAAAAGTATCTAGGGATTTCACTAGGAGTTCCTGGTCTCTGAAGTCTCTGTCTTAAAGGTCCCATATTATGCAAAATCAACTTTTTAATCATTTAAATCCTTATATTTGCGACTCTGGAGGTCCGAGCAGTCGGCAAAGTGTGAAACAAGATGACTCAGTCATGTTTTTGTGGTTCTCCTCAGTCTAAGTACAGGAGATAAAACACGTGACGTTGACTTCCGTGCTCATTGGTACGTCACAATGCGCTAAATTCCTGGAATTGTTGTCTCGAGGAGCTCCGCTTTGTCTGTAAAATGAGCAAGAGTGCTGGCGAGGGCAACAGGAAGTGTGAAGTCCGCGAAAAGTTCCGTTCTTGGCTCCACAGTGCAGCACAGAGTTCTACACAAACTTCCAGCCTCAGAGGATTTATCTGTCCAGTGGATACATGTTATATATGACGGCAATATGCCTGCTAGCGTTCTGAACAGGGCTGTTTTGGCAGGGTGATTGAACTGCTGTTGTGCTTCATCCTTATGGTAATTTGACAAAAGCATGTCACACACATGTTCATTAGGACACCAGGGAACTAGGTTAACTTGGAGAAATAGGGTAAAATATTGGACCTTTAAGATTCCAGTTCCCCTGGTATAGTCAGTGGTTTTGCATGATTTAAAAGTTTCCGTCTTGTTTTAATTCTAATTGTAAATTCAATATGTGAATAAGAAGAACACTTACACTAGATAAACACTGGCAGTCTAAGCATTTCTTGGTTTCTACAACATAAACTCTATGAGATTGAAAAACTTGTGGAGTTAGTTGTGCGGTTTGTTAACAGTCTGCATTTATTCATGCATGCAGTTAAATATCCATGTTTTTTTTAATTAGAGAGCAAAATGAACATTTTATCTTCACAGGTCACAGGTTTGTCGCAAAGGTTCAGGCAACAAACAGAAGAAGTTAGACGATCAAAAGAAAGTCTGCAATCAATATTGCTTAATTCAGAAATTACATTTCGCTGGTAGATACTGTTTTTAGGTTTGAAGATTATGTTTAGCTGACTTTATCCTGAGGCTTTAAAGTCAAACTAAAAGCAAACGACTTAAGGGCAGAACAATTAAACAACAACAGTTGTTGCAATATCATTTTACATGTAATTTAGCAGGCACATTTATCCAACGCGACTTACAGTTGAGTACAACCAGCCAGAGGTGGATTTGAACTTGTGATCATGATGTCTCCTGCACGTGGGAGTACCGGTCTTAACCACTGAGCTACTCCAACACCCGTCATTTAACAGCAATATAACAAAAGTTGTGTATAATGCATTACACAAACCACAATTCAGGGCATGAATCAAACGCTTAAAACCACAATTAACCCATTTCTGTAACGCTCAATATGATATTTATCGTCTTCAGCATCTGATTTTAAGATCATGATAACCCCTCAGCCATATCACACAGTCCTTCTTTCGCTCAGTCATCCCAGTCTAGATCAAGCGCTGCTATGCTCTCGGCCTTAGTGATGTAACCTCATGTCACATTCATCAGAATATTACGGTGGAATAATAATTTAAGATGAATTAAAAATTGATGAAGGGGAGATGTTGTCTTACACAGTGACTCAAACATGTCTCTCTCCTGACTTGTGCTGCACATTTTTGTTGACACTTACCAGATATCAGTTCCTTGCTCCTCGTTGAAGCTTCTTGCCCCAGGAAAGATCCCCAACCCCCCTCCTTTCCCCGTCTTGCCAGAGCAAATCTGCTAAATTTGCTGACACTGTAATTGAGAAAATAAACAGATGATGGGGGGGGGAAATAGTGCAATCTGCCCATCATATGGCATGTTTATTCTCTGCTGCGAGATGTGAAGGCTGAATCTTTCATCACCTTGTGTTGAGCGAGGATGGGTGAGATGGAACGGTCTGCAGATAAACAAAGCGATGAGTCCGTGCACATTAGATCCATCTGTCAGTTTTCTTTACTGTACCTGCTCATCGCTGTTATAGGATTTACATCTTATCTCATCTAGAGCTGGCTAGAGATTGTCTTCAAATTGAAATCTCAATTTAATTCAAGACAATTAGCAATTTACAAAGGTTGGAGATTTATTGTTTTATAAATAAAAAAATAAAAAAATGTGATCCATGCATGTTGGAAATTCACATTTCTCAACCTTGCATTAGAATGTACTCAAGAGTTTTTAAAGTTCCGGTGTGTAGAATTTAGGATATGTATCGACAGAAATTTTTTTTTTATTATAACCTGGAGCAAATAAAGTGTTTCAATTACCTTTCTCTTCCATGGGGTCAGCTATGTTTTAGAGCATAGGTATCAAACTTGAGGCTCAAGGGCAATATGCGGCCCTCCAATCTATACACTGTGGCCCACCCCCTTATATCAAGAGCTATTTTTGCATGTTATTTTTAGTGATATGTTAATTTTACATAATTTAATTATTATTTCGAACTATATCAGTCCTTATCGACACGGACACTTTTATTTTGAAATTCTTTTTTCATCCACTTGACAGGGTCCTTACTGGCCAGACTAGATACTCATTGGCCCCCACGTCATTTTAGTTTGAGACATCTGTTATAGAGCCCTCATCCCACACATTTGGATATTGTAAATAATGCATTGTGTTGTTTTTATACTTAGATCAAAATGTTAAATGTCCCTAGAAGGTTCAAGGCACTGGGTCTCATGTAGGTTGCGAAACATTCAACATCAAGTATTAACCCTTAACCAATAGACTGGGCCTGACCTCTTTTATGTTGTTATTAGTAATAAACTAGTCAAATTCTCTATAAGACTACATACTAAATATAGTTTAGACTATGGCTTTAGTCTGAGAAAGGCAGATGCAGTAGGGGAAGAAGACGGAGAACGATGTAGGACACTCTTCCCCAGCCTGACGTGTTACAGTGTTTTCCATTATGTAATAGCACTGTCCTCAACAACCTGAAACAGTAAGCATTCCCCGTGCTTGCACCAGGTAGTCCCCCACCTCCTCCTATCCCCCCCACCCCCCCCCCCCCCCCCCCCTCTCGCTTTGCACCGACAGCAAAACACTTGTGAGCAAACCACAGTGAAGCCACTGCAGACTTTTTTTTTTTTTTTATCAACACTCTGCAACTCTTAATATGCTTAATGGCCCTGAGTTGTGCTCGTCCTCTCAGGAGAACGCCGCCCCCTTTTCTTTTCTTCCTGTCTCAGGTGTAAATTGTTTGACAGGCTGCCATTGACAATGAGAGGTGTATGGTGCATCGCTGACTCGGGGGCTCTGCGTCATAAATCAGCCCAACATCCACACCTGTATTGAAACCAGTAGCTGCACAGCTGGAAGCACTATAACAGCTGAGGAGACACGGGGGGGGAACTCCTTTTCTGCAGGACCTACTCTCTCTTTCTCTACCTATATCTCAGCCTCCAGGCTGTATTAATGTATTAGTGTGCGTGCGGCTGTGAGAAGGACAGACTGGGATTCTTTGTGAGTGCAGCGGGGCTGGTTTTTCACCAGGGGTGTCCATTACTCTGGGGCTGTGTAACGAGGGGTCGCCCATTACCAGACAGTTTTATTGATAAGCGAGGAGAAATGAACACACGGGGAGTGATTTACATTTAACGGCGTTATCGATTGACAGACTTGAGTGACTGTTTACGTTGACTGAATCCGCGTTTCACGGCCCCGTGTCTCGGTGTTCGACGAAGTGTTTCTTGGTTAAAACGGAGGATTAAACTCCCACAAAAAAAAGGGGATGATTAGAGTTGTAAGTCAATCTGAAAAAAAACATTAACTTACACTCAGTTCCCCCTCTCCCAGGGTGTTCGGGGAAAACACTTCCCCGCGGGCTTGTGGTCCTATAAATAGTTCTGGGAGGGTTTCAACAACTTGGGAGGCAAGCAGGAGGGGAGTTTCTGTTTGGTTTGTTTATTCATTTTAATGGTATAAATTGTTGATTGATATTTATTTAGGATTAATTTAAACAAGGACATATTGTTGATGGGTTTACTGGGGGCCCTAAGGCTGAGGGGAACCTGAAGCCCAAGCTTCTGTGCTGCTATTCTGCTACTATATTATTCATCCCAATATTTAAAAAGGACCCCTTATATAGTCTTATACCACGGGCAATATTATTCACCCCTGATATCTGAAAGGGGCCCTAAATCACAGCCAAATAACAGTTGTTATTATGTGATGTCTTTGTAGGGTCCCTTAGGCAGTGTTATCCACCCCTGATGTCTTGATGGGGCCCTAAGTCAACTAACAAAGGTTAGGTTATGTGATATATCTAATATGTTTTAATTTTCTCTTTTGGGCAACCTTTGTGTGTGGGGGCACGCGGGGTGGCAGTGGAGCAGCCCTTTTCCAGTATGTGCCCATAGGGCCTACTATCTCATAATCTGTCCCAGGATTTAAAGGGGACATATTATCAAAATTAACTTTTTAATCATTTAAATTCTTATATTTGGGACTCATCAGTCAGCAAAGTGTGAAAAAAGATGACTCGCTCATGTTTTTATGGTCCTCCTCAGTCTAAGTACAGGAGATGAAACGTGCGATGTTGACTTCCGCACTCGCTGGAACGTCACAATGCGCTAAATTCCTGGAAGAGCTCCGCTTTGTCACGCGAGAGTGCTGGCGAGGGCGACGGTATCTGAAAACCGGAAGTCTGCGAAGTCTGCAAAAAGTTCTGTCCTTGGCTCCACAGTGCAGCACAGAGTTCTACACAAACTTCCAGCCTCAGAGGATCTATCTGTGCAGTGGATACATGTTATATATGACGGCAATGTGCCTGCTAGAGCCTGCAAATGATCACTTTTCTAACTGCTGATGTCATGTCCCTTATGTTTCGTTTTACTTTTTTTTAAGGTGGACCTAAAGAGATACTACTAAACAGAGCTGTTTTGGCAGGGTGATTGAACTGCTGTGGTGCTTCAACCCTTATGGTATTTTGACCAAAGCATGTCACAGACATGTTCATTAGGACACCAGGGAACTAGTTTAACTTGGAGAAATAGGGTATAATATGACCCCTTTAAGGGTGTGTAAACAGTGGGGGTTTTAATTATACATTTTGGGAGTTGTTTTTGTTGATATTTTGTGTATTTTGTGGTTAACTAATATATAAGTCAGTCAGTCTGTGTTTGTGTGAATATCGTGTTTGTCTCACACTCACACAAATCTACAGGCTTAAGGGAAAGGAGGGTGGAGGGGTGGAGAAATCAATTTGTCTCTGGCCGGAAAAAGCCTGAAACACTCAAACACAAGCAGGAGAGAAAAGGTTTTCTTCATGACGACAAATATAACTGTAAATATTTCATTATTGTCTCGGCTGCACATATTTTTTGTTGTCCGCGTTAAGGGAGAATGTGTCTTTGTCAGGCTTTAGATGGATGAATGGTCTCTAGGTGAGATTTGTCCCTGTTTCGAGGGCCAGCAACAATCCGTCTTTCACTGGTCAGAGTTAACTTTTATTACTTGCAGCGTTGGTTTATTGTTGTTATTGGCATCCCATCATTCACAGTGATGTTGGCTGTTGGTTAGTGGCCAGAGTGAGAGCGCGCAGCAAGCCTGCTCTTTATATTCAAACGTGTGTTTCTCTTCTTCCTCAGAATTCAGAAGCTGCAATTTGATTTGCACCAAGCGCCACATTTTCATCACATCAGTTTATGTAATGCACTGTTTATTGGTTTTCTGTGTTTATTGCTTTTACAGTGTGTTATACTGTATCTCATCGGCCGGGTCTTTGCAGCTTAGTGTGAGTGTCTGCAAACATGCCTTTATAAAAACTTACTGTACGCCCCTAAAGCCAGTCTGGATCTGAAGGGATTTTGTGGTTTCTCACATTTATAATTTGACATTTTTTGATTTTGAAATCAGGTGCCTGTTTTAAAAGTGTTTCCATTTGTTTTATATATATATATATATAGGCCCCTTTAATCAATTTAAAGGTGCCATATGTAAGAATGTGGCCAAAAACGGTTACTACATTCAAATTCAAAATACCGAGGTCTTTTAGGTTTCGTTTTCTGACGTAACTGGCAACCCGTGGTTGCTCGGCAGCTGAGACTCTTCTGACTGCAATGATTGGTAGACGGCGGTAGGTGGCGCCACATGCCAAACCATGATTTCAAAACATAAACATGATTTGCAGTCTGCAAAATATTTTTTTTAATGCAAATATTTTGTCTGTACTGTTGTTGTTGGTGAGTTCAGTTTGTTATATGAACATTATTCCTGAGTCTCTGTGACACATTAGGAGGATTTTATGGCCAGTTGCTTTAGATTTATTACATAATGCACCTTTAAATGTATTGGGTGATCTAATATACTCCGTTTATCAAACCAATTTAATACAGAATTATATCCAAAACCAGATTATCAGAATAAAATCTATTAAATGAGATAGGGTTTCAGTTCATGTCTGAGTGAAGGCAAGATCTTTTGCACAGCCTCTTAAAAAATAATTTCGCTTTCAACCAAACACATGTTGAGGTTTGCCAGAGCAGAACACGCAGTATATAAACAAAGCTAGTACGGCAGGATCTGCCAAGACCTGTCCGATGTGATGTTTGCTCATGTTTCAACTATGTTGTTTCTGTGTGTGTGTGTCATAAATTCATCAGATTTAGGTAGTAGTGGACACATTAAACCCAGATCTACAGTCTGTCTGTGTCCCACTTTCTATCACCTCAAACCTCAGCTTGGATCTTGCTCTGTTCCATACCTCTTTGCGGTGTGTTTATTCAGATGCTGTTAAACCCGGTATGCACAGTCAAAACTGCCTCGGCAATAAAAAAAGTTGCCCTGCTTCTTGCCAGTCCCAGGATTAGATTTTACTGGTTTTTGGATTAGATTCCCGCTCTTGGTTTGGCACTCACAGGTGGACTTGTCTTTCCGTTTGTTTAATTCTTGTGTTGTCATGCTTATGAGTTCCTGTAAATGGTCTGTAAATACATTCCTTTACTTCCAGAGCACTCTCCAGAATGTTTAGTTGACTATTAGTTGCTGTATATTAGTTTCATCTGTTTGATTCTACCAATACAATTGGGAAAAAAGACACTGAAAGCATGAGTTGGTTCTTCATAAAAGATGAATTATTAAATCAAATTACTGCTATTTGTTAATGTTGCATTGGTGATATTTTAGAGTGAACGTGGGCTGCAACTAACAATTCTTTTCATAATCATATAACAATGATGATGAATGTTCTCACGTCTTGTTTTGTCCACAAACTAAATTTGTTATGATTTATTTGTTACCTGAAGCAAATAAATCAGAAAATATTCCCATATAAGGAGCTGAAAAATCAGAAAGCTTGTTTTAATAATAATAAATAAAAAAAACAACGACACTCAAACAGTTTAATCAATTATCAAAATAGTTGGTGATTAATTTAGTGATGGATTAATAATCAATTCATCAAATAATTGTGTGAATGTACATTAAGAAAATATAATGAATATGTATATTTTTTATTATAAAGAATAACTTACATCTGGAAATTCTGCCTGTATTAGTTTCCATTTTCTTGAAATATTATCTTTTGGTCAAATATTTGTTTGGTTTCACTGCCTCTCAATTTACATCAAGATTGAAGAGACCGTATCAAAGGGAAGTTATACAATCACACCTCGCAGTAAATAGTTGTTCTTGGTGAATGAAAGAGCGTTTCAAGCCACCTACAATTCAAAACTGTGACAAAGTCATACATTGTCACATAGGAACATGTGTCTTGTGATCCATGTACGAGGTGAACTTCTACCACTTGTGACAGTTGGTGCAAGGTGACTGCTGACCACAGAGCCTGGGAATTCAAAGCACCACGGAGAATAAAATGACATCCAAATTGAAACTGTGCCAGAAAACTTGCCCTGGGACGCACTGAAGAAATTCCCCTTTTTCTTAGTACAAACACGCACTCACTCACTCACTCACAGATAAATCAAATGTTATTACATGAATCCTAGATGTTGCAGATAATGTTGTGCAGAGAGCGTATCGGAGCAGGTGGCTGATAATAACATAATTATATTTATATGTGCACAAATCATATTTAGCCAATTTAAAAGTATATCTACAGTATATAACCAATTACTGAACAAGTCTGTTTTTCCAATTTACATTTTATGTCTGTACTTCACTGCAATTATATACGGTCATTTTATTAATATAAAAACGAAATATTACATAAATTAAACTTTTAGATGAAAAAATAACGTTTTAGTTAGTGAGCAACGTTTATCAAGTTTCCAATGCCAATGCAGATTATTGAAAAATGGCCCCAATTAATCATCACAAATGTTTAATTCCTCTTTATATTCTTTATTTGCCAAATATAAGGATTTAAATGATTAAAAAGTTGATTTTGCATAATATGTCACCTTTAAGTCACGCCTCACACATTTCTAGCCAATCACACAATAGAAAAAAAAGTTCTGCCCAGATGATGATGTGTCAAGAACCAGCTGCAAGTTCTCCCAAACAAGGACTGCGAGAAAATAACGACGTCATTCTTTTCTCTGGGAGAGAGAGAACACATTTCTCTGTTCTTGCAAAGTTTGTACAGGAATGAAGGCGGGGGAGAGGGTGGGGGCCAAAATGACATAATTTGTTTTGTGATGTAACAAACATTCTAACATTCAAACGTAAGTTATCTGGCTGAACTAACAGTATCTTGTTTTGTAAAAAACAAATGGTGCTGAGTCATCGGTTTCTCTCTCTCTCTCTCTCTCTCTCTCTGTGTCTCTGTCACGTTGATGTGTTTTTGTCGCATTCTCCACTGTGACTGTCTGCATTTAAGCATTCAGACAGAAGGCTGAGCTTTGAATCATATGATGATGCTTTTTTTTTTTTTTTTTTTTTTTTATATAAACCAGAGCAGAGTGATTAACATGTCAAGTTGGGGACATAATATCATGAAATAATCCATTTAAGGACACTATGCTTTTAATCTGGTAACCCTGGCTGATTAACAGTGTTTGTGTGACTTCAATGTGAGATGATGCTTTCATCAGAATCATTTGTGACATGTGGTTTCAGGTGTGAGTAGAGTTAGTTAATATCTATGTATCTGTCTATATACTGTATATATAATGGTCAAATCGTCTTGCAATGACTGACACTCAATCTGTAGTCCTGATGGAGGCAGTTCGAGGTTCCACTGAGATTAGAGAGCTCTCACAGTAAATCTAAGGACAGGGATTCTCAAAATGTTCCAAGGGCTGCCCTTAAATCCCAACAGAGATTAAGTATTATGCTTACTGTCATTTGCGCTCCTAGATTAAGGCTGTCACTTTCCCCCAAAATCCTGTTTGAAAGAATATCACGTTACATGTTATTCTTCAAGGGTATTTGGATATTCCCCGCCTCCCTCCTGCACACAGACGTTGTTGTTATTATTATTATTCATCACGTGAGGTTGATCACTTATTACGCTGTTCATCTCCGATGCCTGTTCTGCTGTTTCACTCCGGTGTAGCTAACGGTTAATCTAACAGGAGAGTCTGTGCACAACTTTTTTAGATGCTTTGGTGTCATGATTTTCTACTCAGGAGGACAGTATTTTCACATCAATGAAAACTTTCATTTAAGATGTTTATCCCGATTTTAAGAACTACATAACATCTTTCTTATTTTGTTTTTGATACATTTGATACAAGTGGGTGTAAGGCAGGGCTGTACTCACTGCACCCTTTGCTGTTTGGAGTAGGTTTTTTAAGTTTGAACACACAATTGTCCTTTTTTGTCTTATAACTCCAGGACTTCAAACCAATTATGTCACAAAAACACTACTAAATTCAGATTTTTTTTCTCTTTCAGTTTGAATATCTATCTCTCCATACATCCATACATCCATTGTCTACCGCTTTATCCTCTACCTGGGGGTGCTGTGCCTATTTCACCTGACATAGGGTGATAGGTACACCCTGGACAGTTCGCCAGTACATCTCAGGGCCACATATAGAGACAAACAACCGTTCACTCGCACTCTCATGGTCCCCATATTGCATGTTTTTGGACTGTGGGAGGAAGCTGGAGAACCCGGAGAAAACCCAGGGAAACTCCTTGCAGAAAGGCCCTTGTTCCAACCTGGGCCCGAACCCAGGAACCTGGGTCTTCTTGCTACAGATGCGAGAGCGCTAACCACTGCACCAACCAATGAAAATAAATATACTTCAGTCAGAGCCATGTTCGACACAGTGAACAAGTGGTTTGAGCCGTGAATTTGGATGCAAGCACCTGCTGATGCAGCCTTCTGTCAGCTTCTGTCTTTGTTACCACAAAATCTGCACACATCTCAGTCTCACTGTAATCACAAAAGCATCTAGATAGAACATTGGTTCTCAAAGTGCAGCCCGGGGGCCAATGGCGGCCCGCAGAAACATTTCTGGCGGCCCGCGGTGAATTACAGTTGATAGTTTTAATCCAGGAGGTACTAAGCTTGTTAAATGTTTATTGGACATTACTGGATACAGACCAATAAGTGTAAACAAAAATAGAGTATTTAAATGGTTTCTATATGGTGAATTTTAGTGTATTATTGGGTTATAAGCTGGTAATAAGCAGGTAGCTACAGCCCCCAATTTCTATTTACCCAGTAAATATATGGTAACAGAAATGTGTTACTTGGTATTAACCTGTAATTACAAGGTAAGAACAATGGCCAAAATACTGGGTAATTACCCAGTAAATTATAAAGCGTTATTATATTAATACTTAAATTACATTATATTAACGCTTATATTACTCAATGCTAAACTGTAGAACTGTCATTAAAATGATTACAAATGGGATTTATTTCTGGTTTTTTTTTCCTTTGGCGGCCCTCAGTCCAATGTTGGGTTCCTAAATTGGCCCTCAGGTATCAAAACTTTGAGAACCCCTGATCTAGAAGTATGGATATTTTTCCCTTATCCATGTCCTGCCTGATAAGACTGCCTGATCATTTTATCATTTATTGCTTTTTATTTTTGCTCTGGCTCGTGGAACCCCTTGTTTCCCCTGCCTGCACCACACTACAAACAAGCTTTGGACATGTTCAGGGACACTAATTCACCGTATATTGGATGACAAAGTCAGCTTTGAGCAACCAGGCATAAACTAACAGGAAATCAATGCATAAGGACGCCTCACCTACATCAGTGCAATGTCTTACTTTCTCGACACAAGCCCACTCAATTAGCTGTCTGTCACCTTTTCTTTTTCTCTCCGTCTCCCTGTGCTTTTTCACGTTCTGCGTCTGCTTCTCTAAAAGCCACAGCAGCATCTATTTTAAGGGCTTCTTTCCCCCCCCCCTCATCTTTGTTGACTGTGTTGTCTTTGTTGTCTTTGTTGTGTTTGGAACAAGTGATCAGCCTCACAGAAAGGATGATGTGGCTGACTTTAAAGAAGAAAGGGATGGTGGAGGATGAGGAAGGAGAGTCGGCGAATTGGCTTTTTTGGAGTCGGGTTTCTCACCAGATCTTTTACGAGGTGATGACAGCTGCAGGAATGCACCGCTAATTCCTCCTAATGTGGGTCACATGATCTTGGGGGCTTGGTTTCCTCTCCTCAGCGATCTAAACAATCTGGGTGGTCGGGGGAGAGAAATGTGTATCCATAACATGTGAGTGTGTGTCATAAACTGATCTCATTCAGAAGCAGTTTGTTTTAGATACCATGGAACCACACAGTGTGGCTGTGTGTGGCTCCCCCCCCCGTGTCCACAGTGGACTGTTCCTCCCGCAGCATCAATGAGCACAGCCGGCGACACAATTCTGTCTGTCTCCTATAGAGGGCTGCTTGGTTTGCAGTTAAGTTTGATGCACATGTCTTGTTGTAGCGTCCTCTTTCCTCACTGCTTTGGTAAAGAAATCCGATGCTATTTTTTTTTTTTTTTTTTGTTACAGAGTAGCGCGAAAGTATTGACGACTCATTCCTTGACCTTGTGTCGATAGTACAGCCGTGTTTCCTTCGATTCCAATAATTTAACGTGTTCCCATCGAACCATCTTTAGCAGCTTATGATGTGCAGATCTGGCTGTACTTCACTTTAAATTCTAGGTGGAAAATCCCAAGCGATCCAAATTTCACGTCCACCAAGATGTTACCTAATGTTAGAAAAAAATAGTAACCAGCTGACTTCCTCTCTTACCGTCCTTGTGGGTGGGATTTGAAGTGTCAAATGAAGTATTTTCAAGTGGGTTGCCAGGTTTGTACGCAAGGTCGCCAAAGCAGAGACCCATTGTTTTCCGTCTTTCTAAATCAAATTGTAACGTTAACCCCTCAGTATTTGAGAAAATATTGCATGATATTGCATAAGTCAAGTCAATTCGAGTTATTTTATTCAAATCTAAGTCGAGACTTAGTCAAGCGAGTCTCAAGTCCTCAAATTCGCGACAAGTGACGTGACTCGAGTCCCCCCCCCCCCCTCTGATGCCATTAAGCTCCATTGATTTAAGGAGAAGGTAAACTATCCTTAAACCGATGTCAAAGACCCGATATTATTATTTTCTGAGGAAATGTTGAGAACAAGGTTAGTGCTGAAGGAATATGTTCATATATGAGGTGCAACAGCAAAAAAAAACAGATGTTGATCATAATCATTTTAGGGACATCTCAAGTACATGCACGTGATCGTATTGATAGGTGACATGAATTCTGTCTATTCAGCATTTTTACATCTTGTCTCACACGGACACAGAGATTTACCTAGAGCCTTTTTTTTAGCTGCACTTGATTGTTGTGTATGATTGATGAGCTGCCTCATTCAGCCCCGGAGCTGCACTCTCAAGATATAGAGGCTGCACACACCACCACCACCACCACCACGCACACACATTTCATAGCCTTTTATAAGATTTGTCTCAGACTCAGATGGTAGATAGAGTCAGTTTTGGAGGCCCAGCTTTGATCTAAGGACACGAGATAACTGTATATGAGAGTTGAATCCCTCTGTCTCTCTTTGTGTCTCTGTCCGTCTCCTGCACATCTGCACAAGACAGTTTTCCCTGTTATTCTCTGACCTCACATGCATTCCCCTCTTCCTCCCTCTCTCTCTTTCTGTCTATCAGAAGCAGTCACTCCCACCTCCACTTTTAGAGAAATAAACGCACAAACAGACTGGTCAGGGCACATGGCGTTTGTATACATGCACTTCTTAGTTTAAAGCTGAGCAGCTGATGAGAGGTTGATGGAGAGTCTCTGTTGACAGGCCAGGAAGTCAGCTTGGCACCAGGCAGAATGGGCAGCAGGGGCTCACAGGACAGAGAGTAAACTGTAATCTGACTCTTGGGCTGAATGGAGTTGTTTGTAACTGTAGGTAGCAATTACTTGGACCGGTCTGGCTTTGAGTAAACTCCCAAATCAGGAGGGTGCCCCTCTGCCAGGGGCAGGGATGTAATGGCAGGGCCTTAGGCTGTGTTGATATGTTTCCACGGGGCCTGTTTTCTCGGTGTTTGAATGCACTCTGAGCCGAGCGTCCACCTGTTGACTCTTCACCATGTCTGTGTTTATACAGGCCGCAATAAAAAGCACCAGCAGTTGCAACAGCTCCGATTAACATAATTCCCCAGGGTCACGGCGATGTGCAGATAACACGTGGCACTGGGTCATGCATAGTGCAACACTGGCGCTCATTTTTACCTGTAGCCGTAGTTTCACACAGGATGCTGTACAGCAGCTGCAGAAAGAGGAACCTGCACAGACGACTTTCCTATGACATGGGGAGGATTTCACATGGGTGACTTCGGCAAAAAAAATAGATTGTCAGAAATAACTGCACTGACCAGAAACAGATTTCTAATTTTGGAATGACGGAAATTTGAGGAAAAACACACACACACACACAGTGTTTTTAACCTACCTGAACATGATAGAAATGTAGCTCATTATAAGACTTAATAGAAGGCACAAATCCTCTCGTGAATTTAGCTTTTTTTTTTTTTTACATGATAATGAGTCTCTATCTAATGGATTTATGAGCATGTACTTGCCTCCTCTCCAGTCAATGAGCTGAAAATGTCCAACTTATCGCAGTTTTGCCTGCAGCCCATTCTTTTTCAGTTACACCACGAGTGAGAGAGCAAACATTTAACAGCCGACTGTGAACGACGGGTACAGTCGGCTGCGTGGGCGAATTTGCACTGTGATCTTGACATCCACGCATCAGTGAAACGCAGAGCGAGGACAGCTTTTGAAAATATCAGTTCCTCTTTCTATGTTTAGCCCTTACCCCCCTACATGCTTTGTCACTCTTTTTTTTTTATTCGGACAGTTGTGCAACGTTTTAATGCTTTTAATGTGCTGAGCTGTCCAAAGGCAGACGAGATGTCTCTGATGAACACGTGTGTAACATTTCTGTCACAGTAACTCTCAACATGGTTTTAGAGTGTGTGTGTGTGTTTAGTTTCACTGCTACTGTACCTATTATAGTAATGTTCTGCCTTTTGGCCCTCAAGCAATGAATGAAATCTAATGTTATATAACTATAATAGCAGGGTTTACGCCACCATCACAAATTGCTAAAGATACATCACCTCTATATACAATAAATTACTTACCTTGAGAGAATGACTGCCAGAGCAACCCTGGAGACATGAATTCCCGGTAGCTTTCCTCGTAATATACATGCAGACACTGGTGTTTTTTTTTTTAATGCTTGAGCACTGTGGAAAAGATTAGTGTGATGCCAGGCTGAATTTGAGAACCAGATGGGGGAGAGAGAGTGGATGCAAAGTAGGAGTTGTGCATGTCTTTGTGTCTGGGTGAAATAGATAGAAATAGAAAGAGGGACACCAGTGGTCAGTCTGTCAGTGTTTCACCGGATCAGATGTCACATCTGCTGAGGATATCTATCGATTGGCATCAACACAACACTGGTATCCTTCACTCCATTAGCTGGCTGATCGTTTGCGACTATAAAAGCGTGCTCCATGTTATTGTGTCAATTTAATGCAAAGGTTTAATGTAAGTAATCTCCCTTTGACTCAAATATTTTCACATACGTACATACAGTGTTTGGGAGATATCGATAAAACAAATAAACACATTTTTTTTATAAATGTATATAAAAAATACTTAATAATACTATTTATGAGGCAACTTTAATGTATAATAACTAAAACTGACATTTATTTTAAATTACATAAATAATAGTGTGGACAACTGTAATTAAAATTCGTACTAGGAGCCGTTTCGGCCACTGCCATTTGTGGCTCGGGCCCTAATAAGTGTATTTATACATGTAACTGAATGTGGTATACGATACATTTAATAACGGGATAATTATGATAATTATGATTATATGAAATGTCTTATTATTACTGTTATAGAAAACATTGCTAGCAAACATATATTATATTCTATCACCTCGCTGGCAGCTGTGCCTCAGCTACACACTGTGTTTAAAAGACGGTGAGGTCTTGGGCCATGTTTTCATTATAACGTGATATTAAGAGGGGGGGCCGCATGTCATCGATTGGGGGGCTGCATGTGACCCCCGGGCCTCCAGTTTGAGACCCCTGGTCTAAAATGACAGTATTTGACTAATATCGGTATTGGTAGATCCTCAAGTTTGTGATCTCAGTATCAGACACAAAAAAGTGGTATGGTCTCGTTGTCCCATCCTTACAAATGATCATAGTTCTTTTTGAGCAATCTTAAGCACATAAACATTTGAAAATTTGCAAATTCACCACTAAACAGAATGTGCAACTGAGGTCAATGGAGGTGATATTTTGCGTTGTTATTGAGTAGTGGACAAATCTGAATCCTGACTTTTTTTATTTTGCTGAATAAAAAGTCATGAATCAGCACAACATGAATGCTTGCTTATGTCATGTAAATCCATTCAAAGTTATTGAGATACTTATGTCAGATCCACAGTGCTAACTGCATGGCTGACATCTGCCATCCACCACGTGTTGTAACAATTAGCACATGCTTTATCTAAAGATGTTGCATCCCTACCAGTGTCAAAAAACATTTTGAAGTTACTCCGTCATACCTTAAATGTCATTAGCTTTGCAGTGATCACTTGCCTGCTCAATAATAACACATTCACACTATTTAGTGGACCATCAACAGATGTTCCACTTCTCATCAGCAGATCAATGTTGCAGCTGTACCCAGGGCAGGAGGCGTAAAAAAACCTAATTTCTTTCCCTCAGCTTTAACGTTGAGGTTGTAGGTGAAAACAAAGTGATGCATTTACATTAGCTGTTACTGGGTTTAGTGGTTTGTCAAGTGGGTTCCAGGAGACTCGGCTGTTTTAACCCCTTTACCCCTTTTTTCTTTGCCAATAAATGCAAAACAGATTAAAAAATAACACCAGTGGTCCATAGTGGCTTTTATACAGAAGGTGGGCTCCCTGTTTTAAATAGATCTCGTTTCTATCATAATACCACAGTCATATGGACAGAGGAGGGGTCAGTTTACAAGACCACACGTCTGGAATAATCTGCCCTCAGACCAGAGAGAACCCTCTTTGAATACACCCATGGTTGCCCCGTCTTACTGCCTGTGTCTGCAGTTTATGTGGGTGAAAGTCCAAAAATATTTCCTCTGTATGGCTGTCTGTAAATGCGCAAACCACTCACTTGGTCCAAATTATAGTCTGTGGCTGCTCCGAAACAGCATGAAGATATTTGTATTTTAGGTGTCACTCGCCTCTGCATTATATTGCATTATATATCGGGAGGTGTGTGTGTGTGTCATGTATGCATAATTGCCTCATGTGACCACACGTACACACAGGAGAGCCCTTGTTTCCATTTACTGTAAATGCAAACAGCTTTGCATCATGTGAGCCAGACAAACATGTGGCCAGTGAGTTGCATCTGGTTTTTATTTGTTATAGCATCATGAAAGCTTGTTTTCACGCCTTCACGACCACCGCACGTCCAGACTTTAAAAAAAAAATGAATATCATCTCTCTTGTTGTTTGCAAAGCTGTTAAACTTAACACCTCTCGCGAGCGTCTTATGCACACTGTGGGTACCCACTCCTTGCTGATCGTCACGTCTGCGCGGAGCGACTTTGCTGTCAATCATCGCCACAGTAGCACTTTTGTTCCTCAGCCTCTTGCTCCCCTTGCCACCTTCCAGTCAGAACCCCTCAGTCTGAGGAACAGAGGACAAAGGGATGACAGATGGGTGAAGCTCCCTCACAGGGAAGTACAGTATAGAAGGTGTGTGCTGTAAAGGCTGACAATGCGCGCATTCAGGCAGACACAATACTGTGCCTCGGCCAGTGAGGCCAACAGCCTGTGAGAGAAGCCCAGCATCAGGCCGGCACAGTCCCCCTGGAGTCAGGGGGTAATCACCAAGTCCTGAACAACACTCTTATTGAGTGGAACCAAATAAAATGAGAGCGGAAACACAGAGCAGAGGCAAAAAAAAAAAAAAAAAACGAGGGTTGATCAATACTGGATTTTCAAAAGTGGATAGCTTAACCTTTTGAAGCATAAAAAAGCCGATAGTCCCCCACTGCCCACTCCTCAAGGAAAAAAACTTCAATCAATGTTGTGTTATTCCAATAAATGTTGCTACAGCAATATATAATGATCACTGTTTATAGATGATAAATTGTTAAAATAATTCCGTTACTACCAGATGGCAGCAGTAGCAAGCACATGGTTAATGGACTGCATGTGTTGAAATTTACAGTGTTCCTTGAATGTACCTCTAAACACAGACACAAGCTGAATCTTCCATGCCTTTTTTGTTTGGTGGAGCCTTAAAGGTCCCATATTATGCAAAAATCAACCTTTTAATCATTTAAATCCTTTTATTTGGGACTCTGGGGGTCAGTCATATTTTTTCAAGTGCGAAAAAAGATGGCTTACTCATGTTTTTGTGGTCCTCCTCAGTCTAAGTACAGGTGATGAAACACGCAATGTTGACTTCCACACTCACTGGGACGCCACAATGCGCTAAATTCCTGGAATTGTCGTCTTGCGGAGCTCCGCTTTGTCCGTAAAACACGCGAGAGTAACGGTATCCTAGAACTGGAAGTTTCGCGAAAATGTCTATTCTTGGCTCCACAGTGCAGCACAGAGTCCTACACAAACTTCCAGCCTCAGAGGATTTATCTGTCCAGTGGACACATTTTAGATATATGATGGAAATGTGCCTGCTAGAGCCTGCAAATGATCACTTTTCCAAATGCTAACTGCTGTTAGCTCCCAGTAGCCTCTGTGGCTGATGTCATTTCCTGTCCATTAAGTTTTGTTTTACTTTTTTTTTTTAAGGTGGACCTAAAGAGATACTACTAAACCGGGCTGTTTTGGCAGGGTGATTGAACTGCTGTGGTGCTTCATCCTTATGGTATTTTGGCCAAAGCATGTCACAGACATGTTCATTAGGACACCAGGGAACTAGGTTAACTTGGAGAAATAGGGTATAATATGACCCCTTTAAAACAGTTGTTTTTGTTGTTAATCACTTGGAGAATATCAAATTTACACACAAAGGAGTGTCAAAGGTGGCCATTTGACCCATAATTTGTGCTAGACACAGTATACTAACTAGTAGCAACCATTGAGAACGGTGGACTGACACAGCAACACGACAGGCAGAGGCCGTGCAGTCAGCCAGTAGATTGTAAAATGTCCAACCAGAGCTCATTATTTGGCTAGAGAGATGAATTGGCTGAGGCATGATTTGAACAATAAAAGAAAAGTTAAATGAGAGGCAAATAAGTGAGATGAGGTTAATCAGATGAGGTTTAAAAGAAAAGAAAATGAACAACAGTTGAAGCGAACCATCTTCTCCTTTTGACTCTACACGTCATCTGGCTGCGAGTCCCACCGGGCCACCACGTGTCGCTGGCCTGTGTGGAACCATGTTCCCTCTGCGTGTCTTCTGATCAGCAGCCCAGCCATCCGCTCACTCTGTGTGCCGACTCGTCACCGTGTGAGTGTGTTTATTTAAAGTGTGTGACTCACACTTCCTGTGCTCTGCCAATGAGGCAAAGCTCTATGGAACAGCAGGACCTCCGTTCATTCTGAATTCTCTCTTTCTCTGTAACTCCGTCTCTCTCTCTCTCTCTCCCTCTCTCCCTCTCTCCCTCGCTCTCTCTCTTGTGTTGCATTGCTGATAGGCTCAGTCTGACTAAGTTCTGAGTAATGCGGGGGCTTGCTTGAATGGATGCCACTCTGGAATCCATTACAGATGCAGCACATTGGCACTCTGATTGGATATATATATATATATATATTTTTTTTTTTTAATTAAGCGACATCTTCCGTGTTGTAGGCAGTTTGTCTGAGTTGCTACATTAAGATAACTTCGCTGATAAGGAGGTGATAATTGCAGGATTTTGTCTTCCAGGGTTCTGTGTTGCCGGGGAAAACCCCACGTCAGACCTGTTTGTAATCCTATCTGTGGGCAGTGTGCCACCACTGCTGAATGTGTGTGCGTTTAAAAAAAACCCCAAAAAAACGGCGGCAGATGTTTCGGTCCTGGGATGTGTTATGGTGCGCTGTGTTGTCTTTTTCCCAGCACCTTATAAGCATTGATGCTTTTACGAGGCACTTTTACTTTCTTTGTGAACACTTATGGTAATAGTCAAGTAATAGACTGAAAATAACATATTAATTATAACAATGTCCACAATCATCATTATTATTATTATTATACTGTAAATTGTTACTGCTTCTCATTCTCATTCATCTCCCTTCTAATCCTTCATTTTCTGTGCATTTAGTAGAAACATGCACGTAGTGTTTTCCTCTCTACCTCCATATTTTTCCACAAGTCTTGTTTGCCTTACCCCAGCACCCACCCTCTCTCTGTCCCTCTCTCTCTCTCTCTCTCTCTCTCTCTCCTCCTCTTCTTCTTCTCTCTCCATCTCTCTCACTTGCTCTGCAACACACCCACTCAAACAAACCATATCCGCTCTCACTCTCTGGCTCTCCCTGCTTGTCTCACAGTGCCCGTGAAGCGACTCTAAGGGGGAAGACCAGACTGCTCTGTCAGGTAATCTAAACTCTGCCTGTTTATCCCTCCCCTCATTCTGTCTTCCACTCTCTGTCTTCCTCTCCTCCCCACCCTCCCTCTCTCTCTCTCTCTCTCTCTCGCTCTCTCTCTCAATCCGGTGTCTTGTAAATGAGTCATTAGCCAACTTACAGTTTACATTTGCTTGTTTGTTACTGTGCATTTGCTGTTTGCCAAATTATAATCTAGCACCTTAGTAAACATTATTTTTGTTGTTTAATACACGATTTAAGTCTCTGATGTCAGTGTCAACAACTTTTTCCTATACCTGAGCTGTTTTAACGTGGCACCACTGAGCTGCTTGGACATCAGGATTCAAAGTCACAGGTTTAATTACCATTGGGAAGTCTCCATTGCTGTTAAAGTGGAATTTGCCTAGAGGAGTGGAGAGGTAAAGCCCTTTTAAGACAAGTTTTGGGCTATATACAGCACGTCAACAGGATTAAAATTGACACACTGAGAAATGACCAAAACCAGTTTCCATGTATTCAACTCTTGGCCACAGATAAAATGACAGAAAATGTAGCAACCTGCAATTTGGTCCAAGTTGTGGTCAGTGTGTTATTTTAGTTCATTATGTCACCATAGGAGCTGATTTTTTTTTTCCACTGGCAGGGGTATTATTAAAACTCTGAGTGCAATCTTCCCTCTGCCGTCGAGGTGTGCATTACCCGGGCCCGTGCGGTGCCACTCGTGTTTGATTTAAAAGGCCGGTATTGACCTGCAGTTCACTGGCTTGTGTTTAATCAAAGTGAACCGACGGCGCGACGGTTGCGAACTGCCCAGTCTTTTCAAAGCCCTGTGAAATCTTTCCCCACACTGGTGGCGTCTCACCTCAAAAGGTGCGGCGATCCCACGAGCATCCCGCACAGAGCTGAGAGGGAGTGAGCGAGGCGCTCTGGTATGTGGTGTTTCTCTCAGACAGCGCAGCGTTCGTCCTTAGCGCGCCGCTCCTCCTGACAGCAGTGGTATTCCTGGGTGAGTGTTGATGAGTTGAGGTTTTATGCTCTATCTAGTGTCTTGTTCTTGTCATCTGGGTTTGTTTTTTCCAGTCATTTACCAAACCAAAATGTTTTTACTCCTGGTTTCTATAATTGCTCACTGTTAATGTCTGGGGTTTTGGGGCCTGGGTTTGATTGACAGCTGTGTTTTGTTTCGCTTGTGGTTTTTTTTTTTTGCAGGGGGAAAGGAATCGGATTTATTGACCTTAAATTGTGCGAAGCACTTCAGAGCGTGTTTTTTCATGATCAAATGCTTTTTGAGTTTCGCTTGGTTCAGATTATGAGTTGCTCAGTCGTAAGCAGTCACAGGTGGTGCTGCGTACAGTATGTGACCTGCTGTCACGTTAAGACAGTGTCACTCAAAGGGAGCTGGATACCGAGGGTCATGCCAGTTTGTCAATACAAGCAGAGGCCAAGCATTTCCCCTCTACACTTCCTGCTGCCACTATGTGTCTGTAGTCGGAGAGGATGCTGGGAGATAAATTTAGACCTCCAGCTCCCTCTCCATCTGCTGTTGCTCAGAGTAGGCTGGTTTCCATAGGAACCTGCACCAGGCTACAGCCAGGAAGAAAGAAATTGGGGAGAGAGCGAGAGAGAGAGAGAGGTGTGTGTGTGTGTGTGTGAGGAGGGAGCGGTACAGTATGACAGCAGATTTTTTAAAAAGCACTTAAGAGGGTTTAATCTATTCTCAGGGCACAATGTAATTTAATGTTTAGCCCATATTTTTTTTTATCCGTCATTACCAGCTGCACGGATCCATCTGGGTATTGATGAGGAAATGAACACTAACTCTGCCGGCCACACTCTCCTGTGCATGATAATGAAGTTTTAACTGTACAGCTGCTGCACAGCCCCCGTGCTACTTATTGAGCAGGAGATGAGCTAAATGTTTGTTTTATAGGATTTACACTTTTAGAAATGCAACTGCTCGGCTTAATAGGAGCAGCAACGATGATGGCGGGAGACTGTGTGTGTGTGTGTGTGTGTGTGTGTGTGTGTGTGTGTGTGTGTGTGTGTGTGTGTGTGTGTGTGTGTGTGTGTGTGTGTGTGTGTGTGTGTGTGTGTGTGTGTGTGTGTGTGTGTGTGTGTGTGTGTGTGTGTGTGTGTGTGTGTGTGTGTGTGTGTGTGTGTGTGCTTGTATTTATTTATCTACTTGTCTTTGTGGGGACATTTTGTATTGGCCTCATATTATTAAAAGGCTTTTTCAGGGTTAGGACCTGGTTTTAGGGTAAGGGTTAAGGTTAGGGAATGTATGATGGCAATGATGTGTCCTCACTTAGATATAAAAAAAATTGTTTGCGTGTGCATGTGTGTGCGAAGATGTCGTATGAGGGCTTCCTCGGGAGCACACACATCAGCACCTCTTTCTGCTGACAAAGCCCCTTTGCATGTTCACATACACATGCACACACACACGCACGTGTGTCTACACACACACGTTTCACTCATCCTGTCTTCTTCTCTTAGTCGACTCGTCGCGAATCACATTTTTGGTGCAGACACCACAAAAAAACCGAGACACGAGAGCTCTGCATGAATTATCATACAATTTCAAGACCGACCGGAATGGGACAACATCGCTCTGTGTTTTGCAAACTGCTGCTTATATTTGTCTTTATGGGTTTTTGCTCCGACACACATCGGCAAACCAACATAACGCTGTATAACAGCTGCATCAGTGGCTTCCTGCACACACCTCATTCTAAAAATAGAGCAGAAAAAAAAAAAAAAAAAAAAAAAAAAAAGCACCGTGCCTCATGCTCATTGATAAGACTGGACAGATATACTAATATGTACATAACCTGCACATTTTATACCTCACATGACTGCAATGTTCTCATGTTACAACGCACTCGTCGGGTCATCCACGAGGAATGAGGGTGATGTGAAAGGAATTCCCTCATCAAACAGCAGGAGGATCAGCGGAGTGGTAGCAGCACAGGTCACTTCAGGGCACTGCAGCTAATTGGCTGGCCATTTGCTGTCAGAGAGGTTTTGGCTGCTGCTGTGTGTTGGTGGTTGTTTCTCTTGTCGAGTGTCGTACCGTACACTGTGGGGTGTGTTTGCGCATGTGTGTTTTGGCCCTATGTAGTTTACACTTTGGCATTCCTTTCCCTCATCTTCCTGGCAAGGCCGTGACTGTGTGTTTCCCCCACTCAGAGCTGGCAGTCTAGACTTCCATGAATAATGGAGGGCACTGCTCTCAACCTTAAAACCTCGTAATCGCATTGTTTAAGGGCTGCATCAACAGCTACGCCAGAGATCATTAAAGCTCTCGGATAACCAGCTGCATGAACAAATCGCTCTGACGTCGAGGAAGTCGGTTTTGTCTTGCTTTCCATATTTACTCATAGTACTCACTTCTCAAGTCCCAAGACATGTATTCGTTCTTAAAGGTGCCATATGTAAGAATGTGGGCAAAAACGGTTACTACATTCAAATTCAAAATACCGAGGTCTTTTAGGTTTCGTTTTCTGACGTAACTGGCAACCCCGTGGTTGCTCGGCAGCTGAGACTCTACTGACTGCAATGATTGGTAGACGGCGGTAGGTGGCGCCACATGCCAAAACATGATTTCAAAACATAAACATGATTTGCAGTCTGCCAAAATATTTCTTTTTATGCAAATATTTTGGCTGTACTGTTGTTGTTGGTGAGTTCAGTTTGTTATATGAACATTATTCCTGAGTCTGTGACATATTAGGAGGATTTTATGGCCAGTTGCTTTAGATTTATTACATAAAGCACCTTTAATTTATGTTTCAACTCTGCATAGCCATCCATATACAATGGATGTATTTATGTCAATAAATCACACATTTTTCTTCCCAGAAAACAACTGGTATAAACTATCAACATTTAGTGCATTCCAAAAGCAGTAAAACACAATTCCCCTCTAAATTATATAATACTTACTATTGAAATGCATTTGCCATGAATTTACCCTACACGTCCACTGTCCTGCTGGACGATCCTGGACACAAATGGTGCTCATGCAGAATATGCTGAATGCTTCAAACTGTCTCAAACATTATGCGAACACTTGTATTTGCATACCCTCACTTGACCACGTTAAACATTTAGTCCTTCTGTTTTCTTTCCACTGCATCGTCCTTCATCACATCCTGACCTTCCCACATTTCCCCTTATCTTCACCCACACCATCTCCTCTTTTATTTACACTTTACTGCCACGTCACTTCTCTCTCTCTCTCTCTCTGAAATGCAAGTGTGTGAAGAACAATACTCTTGAGACACCATGTTTCTCTTCTGTAAGCCCAATTCCCTCCTGATCTTACTTCTCGCCATGTAAGTCCCAAGAGTGGCATGTGTGTGTCTCCCTCTCTCTCTCTCTCTCGCTACAGCTCAGGACAGAAAAGGCTTTAGCTGTCACTATTTTCAAAAGTGCACAGAGGAGATGTGGAAGAAAAAAAAAACGAGAATTGAATATTACTGGTGTTGATTTGGTCAGTTATGCTGTCTAATTACTGAGTGGTGGTAGCAGCATAAACCTGATGTAATCAAAGCACTGGTCTGCATGGTGGAACATATGCTAAACAGATGATTGACTTTAACAGATGTGGGGGAATCTGTCAAGTTGTTTCAAAGACGAGGAGTGATTCTCTTTCCTTTTTCCCCCCCCCACAGTAGACTGACTCTAACGAAGGCTGACTGTACAGCATGTGTCTTTAGACACATATGAATAGAGCAAGTGTGGCTCATTAAAAAAAAAAAAAAAAAAAAAACCTGTCACTGCTGCCTTGCCACCGCTGGCACCTTCAGCTGCAGTCTTCTGCTGGGCCTGTTTATTCAGCCACTTGATCACTGAGTTGTGTCTAATTTCAACATCATCTTAGTTGCATACCCACTATCTAACATTATAGAACATTTCAGCATTTCTCAGCATTCAACCTTTTTATTGCCAGGTTCTGCATTTTGCTCTGCATCAGTGCAAAGCATTTCAAGCCACCATCGTTCTCGCTGTCTTTTTCTTTCCTGGTATTTTTCTGCACTTGTCAGAGGTGGTGCATGCTGTCTGCACCCTCACAGCTTTGAGGGGAACATGCACAGTGTCCCCCTCTGTGACCACCGATCCCCTGACGGACTTGTGGGGTTTGCGAGTAGTGTCAACCTCTCAGATGATGATTGATCCTCTGATGACTGTCAGTGGTTGGGCATGGCTTCTTGGTGAAAATGTCATGATTGGCCCAGAATGTGCTTTGATAAAGGCTGCGGTACAGGAATCCTGCGTCTCGAGCTAAGATGGAGTGCGAGATTTGTTGTAAGTGGGAAATATTACAGAACATGCATCTTGATAGAAGAGAAGAGATTTCATTTTAGTCTCATCTCTTATTGTCTTTATGGTCATCTATACTCATTAACACAGCCTTCTAGCAGTGTGTGAGTGGGCAATATTTCAATACATCCATTTTAATAAAAGGTTTCACAATATCTTTTCACAAGAGGCAAACAACTGCTCTAGTCTTTAGCACCTCATAAACACTGCACCCTAGTGGTGGTATAAGGGGTAAAGGTTTCAGCCTTGTGGCTGTCAAGTCCTCTTATTCACTTCAAAACAGCCCCCCCCCCCGTTTACCCCCTTTAGCTTTAGTGCCAGTTCAGATAAGTAACTGCTATATTTCCAATGTTTGTGTTGACTCTTTGCCCCGACAGTGTGGTCTCCTCTGTTGGGGCATGTGCTGGGGTTGTTGCCTGGCCGGTCCTGCTGTGACTCCTGCAGTGTAGGCCAGTTAACGAATAAAATAAATGTGATTTCACGATAAAAATGAACAAAATCATCATCTTTATTGACATAGCACTTATACTGTTTCATCACCACATCACGCATTAGGCTGAATGTTAGCTCGCCTTTTACCGTTGCCCCCTTTTCATAGTGATATTCTTTCTTAATGTTCTGCAGGTAAGGTGATCATTTTTAAAAGCCACTGATGCAAATCAAACTGATATTGTACTTCCTTTGAGATGTGTCTTCAACAATGTGTGGTCATCTGGTATATGTATGATGTTGTCTCACTATGGTTCACTTTGAAATGGGTGAAACCTGTTGATACGCAGCCACGAGTAAGAAGTGAATCATATATTATTATATTGAGTGGTGAAATGTTGAAGTTAGATTCTGTGTGTAAGAATGTGTAACATCTTGAAATGTGACTGCACTTCCTTTCCTAAGCATGTCAGGGAACTACGGTGGCCTTCACATACCAGAAAGTGAAATGAAATGAAATGCAGCACAAGATGGTTTTAAAGCAAGGCTCTTGCCTCAAGTACATATCATTTTCAGTGCATTTATTTTAAACCAATTATAGACTCATAAAAACATAGTTTTATGTTGTGTTTTTCAATTTCTACCTGTAAACCCTCCTAAATGTTATGTACTGGACCTGACAAAATAGTAAGCACATCTGTACCACATATTTAATAAATGTATAGTTGGTGTTTCTTCACTTCTGATTCACTACTGTCGAGAAACATGGTCATTTCTTTCAAAGAGATGTATGTGGAAATGAATAGATAATTTTACAGTATAGTAGGACACTACTTTTTGTATTCTTTCTACCAATATAACTCTTGTTTTGGGAAAACTCTTTAGGACAACATCTTCACAAGGTCCTGGGTGTTTTACCAGTATGTGGTAATGAGCCCCAAAGTTGACCGTAGTGAGCAGAGTGGAACCTTTTTTTTCGTTATTGTTGCTTTGTTTTATTTTTGTACTGTATTTTGTGCAGCTTTAACTAGATCTTTGTGATAAAACCTCGAATAGAGAGTAAACATATTTTTTGTGACTCAGCTCTTCCTTTTTGTGTGTGTTCCTTTAGACCCCTCACAAGTTGAACATCTGGCAGTCTTGACAACCAACAGAGATGATGCAAAGAAGACCATGGGAGAGTTGTTAGGATGGCTGAGACGGAACAGAAGCAGAGCCCCTTTGTGAAGAGATATGATCCATGTTCATCTGCATCTGTGCAGTTCCTGGGCACGTTTTAATGATGTCTCATTTGGTCCTCTTGAATAACTTTTGGCCCACATTGAGGAAGGCCCTCCATTTTCATTTACAACCCACACTGTTGATGTTTCCCTGCCTCTGCCCACTCTGCTAGCTGGCAGTTAGCCCCATGAGGCTCCAAGAGCCCTTCCTTGTGTGTCAGTGAGGCCTCCTCTCCACTCTATGGAGGCTGAGCCCAGCCGTCCAGCTGATGGGCAGCGCTCTGGAAGGCAAGAGCAGCAGCATGTGACAACGGAATCCTCACTTGGATCTTGTCCACCTCAGCAGCCCCAGCAGCCTCCTAATCCTCGTCCTGTACACCGAGCCTTGGGACGCCTGCAAAATCGCCAGCCCAGACGCACTGACCTTCTGCTTCGGTTGCAGCAGCAGCAAGCGGTAGCATGGCAGCAGTCGGACAACCCAGGTCCCTCAGGGGGAAGCTTCTTCTCTCCAGCTTCCCCGTCCACCTCATTCGTCTCCAGCCAGGGTGAGCATGGCCATGGGGCCCCATCTCATTCCAGCCAAGAGGGTGTAGAGGGGGTCAGCTCGCCCAGAAAAGGAGAGAAGAAACCCCCAAAACCAGGGAAATATGTGTGCTCTTACTGTGGCCGTCCATGTGCCAAGCCAAGTGTTCTTCAGAAACACATTCGCTCCCATACTGGAGAAAGACCCTATCCTTGTGCCCCCTGTGGATTTTCTTTCAAGACCAAGAGTAATCTATACAAACACCGTAAATCCCATGCCCATCGCATTAAAGCAGGATTGGCATCCAGTCGCGATGAGCCCAGTTTGAGTGGACCAGAGGGCAGTGGTGTTGGTGAAGACCCAGAGGAACACACAGAGGGAGAAAGCACTGAGTCTGAGGAAGAGACGGGACAACACACTAAATCCTCTGTCAAGGAGATGTTGGGCCAGCAGAGTCAAGGTGTTAAAGAGGTCATTGCAGGCTCAGAGGAGAGCCAGAGGCCTGAGGACTCTCAAGCTGTCAAGCAAAGGTTGGCGCTGAGGCTTAGTGAAAGGAAACGTGGACCCATGGCTTCTCCAGATGACCCTCCCTCTTCCCTCTCCACCTCATCTTCTTCTTCTCTAGGCCCTGGGAGTAAAGGCAGCACAGAGTCTGGCTACTTTTCTGGATCAGGTAGCACTGAACTGTCTCAAGTTAGCCCCCCCAGTGCCAGTGCCAAATCCTATGCAGAAATTATTCTGGGGAAATATGGAAGGCTGGGAGGACAGCAGCGCAGTCCCCACCAGCAGCAGCCTCATTCTTCGCTTTCTTCATCGTCAGGAATGGAGGAAAAGAACATTCCTTTCACTGTACAAAAAACTCAAGTAATAGAACACATTACAAAGCTCATCACTATCAATGAAGCAGTAGTAGACACCAGTGAAATTGATAGTGTAAAGCCACGGCGCTCCTCTCTGTCTAGGAAGAGCAGTATGGAATCACCGAAATTTAGTGCCCCTAAAGATCCCTACACGTTTGATCCCAAAGGAGAAATTGCTGGTCCAAGTGGTTTGAGGCAACTCCACAATCCTGAGGCGGAGCCACTAGATACAGAGGAGCCGTCATCTATACCTCTGCTTAGAAGCCACTCAATGCCATCATCTACTAGCCAAGGAGAGCCTTCCTCCTCTAGCACCATGTCTCCCAGAGGTTATCGTCTCAGCCAGTCATTCGATGAGCAGCAAGCAGTGGTAGCAGAGATGAGGGCAGGCCATACTCAGCGTATGCTGAAGCGCCAGCCTGCCATAGAAGTCCCACTGGGAGCTGAGGTAATGCTGGAGGAAGTCGGTCCATCCACCTCCACCTCCTCCTCCTCCTCCTCAGCCAGAGGCACTGAACTAGCCAGGCAGCTGCAACAACAGCAAAAAAGTCCCAGCCCGTTTGAATGTGAACCATGCGGGGCCCACTTCCAACATAGCGATAGCTATGAGGCCCACAGAGGCATCTGCCCAGGGCAGAAAACATTGGAGCAGGAGAGCAGGGATGTGAGAAAAACCTGCCGGGAGGACCGTCCCCCGATGATGATGCACTATAAATTTCGGGCACTGGCCATGGCTGTGAGGAAGAGGAGGAAAGAGGAGAGCCTAGAGGAGGACCCTGCCAGCCCTGGAGCAGTGTCCACGTCAGGTAGCTCAACAGGCCATGTTCCAGTGCCAAGCAGAACGGAGCAAAACCTCTCAGGTTTGTTCATTCACCTAATTCTGCAATCATTTTCTTGTCTGTGATGCTTTTTTTATCATCTTAGAAATCTAAATAGATTAAGAGAAGATACAATCTTTCAATATGTATAATATGTAATAGAGTATAGAACACATTATAGAATCCATCCACAACTAAATACCATACTTTAAATGCAGTGTATCAATATAATAGAATGATATAAATGGTGCATGTGTATGTGTATGTTTCCAGGTTTGTCTTTACAGTCAGAGCCGAAAGAACAGCAGCAACAGGACAGGAAGGGAGTGTCTGTCATCCAGCACACAAGCTCCTTTGAGAAGCAGGAAAGTATATCTATGGAAAGTCAGGAACCAGACCACAGAAAGCGTCAGCAAACACAGCAACCCGAGCCAAAACCATCACCCTCCACGTCTCGCCTCATCCGTCAGCCAAACATCCAAGTGCCAGAGATACTTGTTACTGTGGAGCCTGATGCTGACATGCCATCTGTGTCATCGCCAACATCCTCATCCAAGGTACATAATTATTAAGTAGTTGGCTCTAAAATTTGACTAATTTTGTGCAACATTTCTTGACCTCCATTCTACGGGTCTATTTTCTTTTTGGACTGAATTATTTTTCCTAAAATAGATGAGAGGCCTGTGTCCTATTATCTTTTATGGGGTGTTATTTACATATGATGATACACGATCTTTACCGGATGAGTTAATAAATGTATTCTCTGTCCTAGGAGGTGGAGAGAATTGAGGAGTTCCAATGGCCTCAGCGTAGCCAGACTCTAGCCCAGCTCCCTGCAGAGAAACTGCCACCAAAGAAGAAGAGACTCCGTCTGGCAGAAGCAGCCCAGTCCTCCGGAGAGTCCAGCTTTGAATCTGCGTCTCTGTCCCGCAGTCCCAGTCAGGAAAGCAACATCTCCCACACTTCAAGCCTTTCTGCCTCTTTTGAGGACACAGCGAGATCAGAGCCTGTTGTCTGGGCTGTCGGTAACCAAAGCTCCCAGATGTTAATGGTGCCACCTGCTTCACATCAACACCACCAAAGCCAAAAGGAGATGAGGCGCTCAGCTTCAGAACAGACACCAGCCAGCCCTCTGCAAACAGAGCAGATCTCAGAGACCAGAAGTAAGTCCTTTGACTATGGGTCTCTAACCCCTCAGCAGTCTACAGCCGCCTGGAAAGAAAAGAGAAAGTGTCTGCTTGTAAAGCATGCCACATTAGGGGAGCCTGAACAGGAGGAAGGGGCCAGCACAAGTTATGCATACAGAGCAGAGAGTCCAAAGGCTGGGCCTTCTCACTCCATCCTTCCTCCTCGGTGTTCCACAGAGACACGCACCCAATTCCGCCTGGAAGCCACAGGGAAGGCATTGCAGATGTTACAGCCACAAATTGTCCCATCCCCTCTGGATGTGCTCCCTTTTAAACCCAGAAGCCAACAATCATTCCCTGCAGGATCACTATCCCAGCTACTCCCTGTCACAACCACAACCATCTCCGATGCGCTGTCCACGCAGATCATCCACAGAGCCTTCTTACACCCTCCGTCAGGACCTCCACACACACTTACACACCCAGCACAGATCCACATGGCAGAGCAGTTGGGTATACCATTCCGTCATCTTCCAACTTTAGTTCCTCTTCAGTTCTCTTCCAGCACTGGAGCTAGTTTGTCTCTGTGCTTGCCTGTTCCTCCTAGACTCAGCACACGTGTTCCTTCCCCTCCCCTCACAGACAGCAGACCCTCCATCTCGTCTATGTCTTCTGACCTTCCCCATCCATCGCTTGTAACGATTCCCTACCACCACCCACGGCCTGTCATCACCACATGCTTGGCACAGCTCACACCAGTAGCGTCACTTATGGTTCCAGTGCGTCTCCAGACACACATCCCTACCTATGCCAGTGCCATGTACACCACCCTGTCTCAGATCCAGGCCTGCACACGCTCACAGGAACCCATTTCTTGCACAGCTATGGTCATCATGGGCCAAACTGAAAGGGAAAAGCTGCAAAGTTCGTACTTGAGGGTCCCTTCTCCAGACATCATTCTCCCTCTGTCTCTGCCTTCAGAGTTGGCCTCTGGGTCTGGGGAGGCATATGGTCCACTTGGGGCCGGAGGAAGTAAACGGATGCTTTCCCCTGCAGCCAGTCTGGAGCTCAGCACAGAGGCTCAGCGTCACCTGAAAAGAGTAAAAGAGGAAGAGGAGGGGGAGCAATGTAAGGAAGGAGAGGAGGAGCAGGAGCAGGAGGAGGAGGAGGAGGATGCTGAACGGAAAGCAGATGAGGACAGAAATAAAGCCACTGGGAGAAAACTGGAAGAGCGAGAGAAGGAACAATCTGGGAGAGTAGAGGTGACAGCTGTGAAAGAGGAGAGGGAGCAGGAGAAAAAGTCGAGGCAACATAACAGGGAGGAAAAGGGGGAGAAGGAGTCGACAGAAAAGTCCAGTCAAAAGAACGAAGAGGCGCCATTTGTGGAACAGAGGGTTGAGAGATTAAGCGTCCCTACATTCCCGAGCCTTCACACCTCCACCTTAGTCAACTGGTGCTACCTGAATTATGTCAAACCCAACCCATCCACCCAGCGGGACCCCCACACTTCAGTTTATTCTACCTGGAGTGTAAGTGCTCACAACCCCAACTTGCCAGGACTCAGCACTAAAATGGTCTTGTCTCTACTGTGCTCCAAACAAAAGCACAGCGCAGAGACGTACACCATGGCCACAGCCTCAAACACGGCCAAGAGCAAGCTGCCCACTGTCAGTAGCAGGACTCCACATGTGTCAGAGGTAAACATAACCACAATATACCCTCTCCATAAACTCTGTAAACCTGTTTGATATAGAGGATTTTTTAAACTAATATGTGAGTTTTACAGATAAGCACATTAATACACTTAAAGGGGAATGTCTACTATTCTACACTATTTTAGGAATAACCTTTACAGCATATATAAACACAGGTTTTACCAGTAACGTTAAATTAGGGTTCCGCTCCAGGTTTTTAAGAGAGCCAGGGTGGTGCTATTGTTCAAGTGTAAGGTTAGGTCACACTAATTACTTTACACTTAAACCTGTTTTTTTTTTTCATTGTTTTTTTTTGGGGGGGGGGGGATTTTTTAAAACTGCATCCATGTTTCCATGTTTTCTAGATGTTTTTCCAATAAAGTGAATGAAAAATAATGATACTCTACCACTATTATAGAATCGCTAAAACCACAAATCTAATGGAAGACTTTTGCACATCACTTTATATATAATATGCTTGTATATTGCATAGTGCATATTCCTATGCTTGAATTACAATTTTTGAAAATGAAAAAAAAGTAATTGACTCAAAAGTCATTGTATACTGTATATAACAATAATGGCTCTGCTGGATACATTTTGTTTAATTAATACATTTGTTTTATTATATTTGCAATCGTCTATAACACGAGTACACTTCCAAGTCAGTAGTAGAAAAACAGAAGATTTCATTATAAGTTGTTTTGATTTTTGTTTGTGTGTCTCGAGTGTAGGTACATGCCACCCCAACCAGCACCCTCACCGAAGTAAGGGATCAGCAGCAACAGCACGAGAAAGAGGAACATAAAGAGATGAAAGAGGAGGAAGGACCCTCCACTTCCAAAAAGGGCGAGCCTTCTCGTGTTCGTATTTTCGAAGGCGGGTAAGACTTATAAGAGTGATTCTGTTGAAATTCACAGTTTTTTAGTGCTTATTACATAGGTAATCTGTTGTACAGTCGTATACCGGTGACGGCAAAACACGGAGAGCTGACAAAAGAGTGCACAGGGAATGACAGATGGGAGCTTCATTTGAACCTGCAGCCAAACTCGATCCACTTACTGTTGTCGCGAATGTCTGCGTTTTAGTTTTGCTCATTATGGAGAAATAAGTGTGTTTGTGTCTATGTGTGTGTCAGTTGCCTTTGCTGGTCTTTGAAACAGGGGAAGCTCATTTCAAGCCCACTTATTTTTCGAGATAATTATGTAAACGATGGGCTATGTCGCCGAGTAAATAACACAAAATGAGCCGCTGCAGATTGTCTACAGATTTCCCTCACAAAATCCACACACAGGACTGAGGCAGAAAAGGCTCCGCTGTTGTGTATGTTTCTGCAACGCTGTCAATCAAAAAACTGGTTCCACCTTTCAGACACTTCCTCCAATCATCATGCAGAAGCCTAGCGTCAGCAAACGGCCACTGCTCCATTGACTCCGAGTGAAGCTGAGCTTCCATGGAAGTGTTGATTTTGTCACATTTTGTCCAATCACAGAAAAAAACAAACTATTATGTCGTCCAATAGAAAACTGTTGGTGGTGCGAAGGTTGCTACGGGAATACGAAAATAAACAACTAATTCTGATCTAACTAGTGACACGTTCTAACTGTGTTCTAGCGCACGTTTAGTATTGCAAATACATGTTAGAGCAAGCTGAGCTTCCCTTGCTGTCTTGGAGCAATCACCACTGGTTTGTGTACTCTTGTACACAATCTCACTGATGTGGCATTAACATATTTATGATCTTTCCAATGCAGGTTTCCCAGCTTTTGATTAGATATAGATAAGAAAAGGTTAAGATTAGCAAAAACACTTTCCAAAGGAATGGAAGTTAACGCTGTGTCCAAAGAAAACAGCTGTGAAAAACCTGCACGTGTGTTGACACGCACACACAAACATGTTTTCATATCTTCGTGTTTTCTGGACCTCACAAAGATATAAACGCATGTATACACACGCACACATTTTCCATTTCCATTTCGTAGTGTGGATCCTCGTAGACATAATAATACAGTTAAAGTTGAAGTTGTTGTGGACCAGCCAGAATGTCCTCACAAAGATAGGTTTTGACAGTTGGTCCACACAGCCCTGCTAAAGACAGACATGTACGCTTACACATTAAGGCACACACTTAGAACATGGATGAGTTGTCTGCTTTACCGTAGATAAGGCACTAATTATCAGTTGACGCATGACACACGCATCCAAAAAAGTGCATCTTCATCACAGCCTCTCAGGCTCCCCTGTGTCCTTTCTCTGTGTACCTATACCTCTTGATGTCCCCCTGTATGTTCTTACATTCTGCACTGCGAATGAGCACAGCTACTCACTCTGCTGACTGTTTTGTTCCCCCGGCTCAGTTAGGACTCATTATCCCCATCTCCCTTTTGTCAGTGCTTTGAAAACCCCGACTGTGCTGCTACTCATTTTATTCTGAAGAACACTGAAGGAGCACTTTTTAAATGAATATTCATCATGCTGCTTTGTTTCTGATCCAACGTCTCACACACACCATTAGAGATCTTGTGAAGAAAGACAGATGACGGTGTCTGACAGGTTCATTCATATCACACAGATGAGAAACATATATGTGCATGTAGATGCAGATTGATTTCTGTGGTGAAATAGGTCAACCCTGCACATTTTGGTGAAACTGGTCACTGGCATGTCTGTGAGAAAGAGTTTGTGGCTCGTGTCGAAAACATTAGTCAAAGTTCCTTTGGTTCAAACTGTCACTAAATGAAATGAGCTTTATCTCTATTAGTCTTTATTAGTATTTACTGATATTCATTTGTCACTGCTTAGAAATTCACTCAATTACAATCTCCATCAATCTGTCATGTCGGCCGCTGAGCGTTAAAATACACTACAAATGATGAATGACAGTTGAGTTAAGTGAGAGACGTGCAGCTGATTTCGTGTTCACTGTGTGAATCGCAACGTGTTTGCTTTGTTTTCCCAAATTGTGGGTGGATATTTTTATCAGTAGCGAGAAATGCATGCCAGTAAACTGCCAGTCATCCGTTGAATGAATACGACAAAATGCTTTTGTGGAGACTATTTTACAGTTGTGTAACGATGATTTGTTATGAGCGGCTATTGCTGGCTCCGTTATACAACAGGGAGCATTCACAGCTGGGGTTCCTGAAGATGTGGTCCGTATCCTGCAATTACACACATCACAAACTGGATATTTACCATTCAGACTGGATTATACATGTCCTCGTGAGGAGTGAGTGCAGAGGTTTTCATAAGAGGACAATTCATTCGGATTTAAACTGACTGTGGTTCACTGTGTCCACAAATAGCCTGTTGGTCAAATTCAAGATTGTGTGTAAACAATGGTTTTTATAGACTGAAACTAAATGTGTTATTTGACTTTTATATATATATGTACTATTTCTATTTTAGGATCTTGGCTTGAGCTAGGCTTCCCCACCGCCCCTTAGCTGCTGCTGCTGTTGTTGGCTGGGTCACCTGATCACAGTGGAATAGTTGGTGTTTTCTGTGTGCCCAGGGTGTAGTGGAGGGAACAACCCAGAGTCTCAGTGCTGCAGGGCTTTTGGTGGGGCTTTCCCAACCTGCCTTTATAAAGAAACCCTTCTGTTTGTGTGTGAGTGTGTGTTTGCCAATCCAGCGCCACATAAGTTTGCATCTGATTGGTCAACATGTTGGTGCGTTTACCAACTAAGAGGAAACAACGTAGCTTGGCAGTCATACTTCCAGCTCCAGACTTTTACCAAGGCAACAATAATAATATAACATTTAAAAAAGTATATTTGACGTTTATCGTAAATTGTTATTTAAAGCAGACCTAGACCGGAAGTTCCAATAAACGATGTTTTTTAATATGTTTCTGCGTCATTACCTTGTTCACGAAGTCCTGAAGTTTCGAAAAACAAACAGTTCAGCCATTGCTGAGAACGCTGTGTTTTACTGGAATCACGGGCTCAGCGAGATCTCTGAAAAAACCCGGTCCAGTTACGTAAACAGCAGTTCTCCTGAACAGCAGATCCTCCTGCTCCGGGCACTAGTCCGGGTACATCCGGTTGCGTACATTGAACCGCAGAAGAAGAATAATGTCCGTTGTGGAGGTGTTTCACGCGCGACAGTGTCTTCTGACTCTGGATCTGACTCCGGGTCAAAGTCATAAAAGCGACTGCAGCGGGGAGTTGTGACGAAGCTATTTTTAAACACTGTTAAAACAATGTTTTGATAATGAGTAGCAGTGCATCCACCGTTCCAGAGGGTGGAGCTGCGCTTCTAAGAGTGGGTGTGCTGATTATGTCACTTCCTGGTATTGGCCAATCACAAGACAGTTGGGAAGGCTCTACGCTGGCTGGCCAACATCACAACACACTCTGTCTTCTGGGGGGGGAGATTTATGTCTGAAATATCGCAACTGAGGACAGCGTCAGAAAGGAGAGATTTCTATCGGCTCGTTTACAGCAACTAGGAGGTTTTTAACCATAAAAACAAGTTAATGTATGCAAGTAGACCTCCATAACTCACATTATGTGCAACGGGACCACTCTATGTGAGCTTTAAGCAGCAATGAAATGTACTTTCTTTGTGTCCTCCTGTCTCTTAGGTACAAGTCCAATGAAGAGTATACTTATGTGCGAGGTCGTGGCAGGGGAAAGTACATATGTGGAGAATGTGGCATCCGCTGTAAGAAGCCCAGCATGCTGAAAAAGCACATCCGCACACACACAGATGTCCGTCCATACATTTGCAAACACTGCAATTTTGCCTTCAAAACCAAAGGTACCAATGCTGGGGGAAATGACTTAAGACATTAAATGTGTCTCATGTTTCCATTATATTATAAATAACCACCGGTGTTGTGCCCAGTGATCACGTTGTACCTGAATTTGCCCTGTGTGCATCGAGGACAGTTTTAATGTGCTTCTCTTGTTCTTTCCTAGGAAACCTTACTAAACACATGAAGTCAAAGGCTCATGGGAAAAAATGTCAGGCGATGGGAGTATCTGAGTCATCACTGGATGAGCCAGAGAGCGAGGAAACAGGTACTTAAGAGGGGATGGGGAGGCATCTCACATATTTCCCTTCCACTTTAGAGAAATATTGTTACACAGCTGAATGAACGCCTATGAAGAACTGTAGTAGCTCCGCACCGACAGCTTATGTAACAACATGTTCTATTCTTCTCCCTTTGGCCTTGCATAAGAAATGGTATGAAACAGTTTCAGATAAATAAATAAAAGAATCCAGAGCTTGGAACAGTAGTTGCAGCAGGCCGGCAAGTATACCATGTCCTCAAGGATGGCATATGATAATAAGCACTCCAGCATTTACGTCTTCCGCTCTCAGAGCCACGTCACAATCTCCTCTCTAACCTTTCTCTACTACCTTTTCCTGTTGTCATCTCATTCTTGCTGACAGACTCCACTCATCACAGCCAAGGACGTTCCATTTAAACCCGCTTTCCATTCAAACGACCGCTGAGATAGTTTGTGAATAGAGGAACGGTGCAATTCAATGAAAGGACTGTCTTTTCATTCTCAGTCTATTTATAAAGCTGTTGGTGGGTAGTGGCTGAAGTTTGTCAGAATGATACAGTGCGGTGTCTTAAGCCTTTGTGTGTGTTCCTGCGAAATTGTTCTGTTCAAAGGTTTTTGTCTCGACTAATGTGAGGATAATTCTGATGACTCACACAAAACCTATATACGTTTAAAGGCCAGTGTATGGATGTAAACATGACGGATGTACATGTTGTCTGTGTCTGCACCAACAGCAGGAAGTGATGAACGTGTGTGTGGCTCAGAGGAACAGGAGGAGCATCAGTTTTCCGACGTGGACGACTCTGATGATGACGACGATGATGATGACGATGATGAGGAAGAAGAGTCCGTATCCCATGACGACACACCCTCTTCCTGTTCGTCAGACGCCCACCTATCTACTGGAGGGCAGTCCACCAGCTGCAGGCAGTCTCAACAGGGTACCCCCGAACCAGAGCCCCCTGCGGGCCCCAGTCCTGGTCAGGAGCACCCCCCGAGGGGAGTGTGGCTCAGCAGACGACCCGCCTCTCCAGGCAGCAGGAGAGCACTTTACTCCCGGCGGGGTTGGAAGGCGTCACCAAGAGCCTTCTCCCCCAGCAGTGAGAGCTGCTCCCCCAGCCGCAGCCTCTCCCCCCGTCTAGAGCTGTCCTCACCCATCCACAGCCTTTCCCCCAGGACTGACCTGTCCTCACCCAGCCGACACGTCTCACCTTCCCCTGAGAGAGGACCATCTCCCATTAGAGCCATTTCTCCACTTCATACCATGTCACCCACCTGCTACCAATCATCACTAGCTTGGACCCCTCCCTTACCGCTTGGATTGCAGCACAGGACCACTGGATACCTGCCTTGGGAGAGTCCAAGTACAAAGGGTCGTCATGTCAGACTGGTGAGTCTTTTTTGAATTATAGAAGTGCATAGCTCTACGCTTAGAAAGTTGAACTGAAAACCACAACATAGACTCACTGGCCACTATATAAGGTAGTGTTGGAGTAGGAGTGTGGTCTTCTGCTGCTGTCACCTGTCTACCATCTACCTTTTCTGCATACTATGGGTGTAAAACGATGTTATTTGAGTTGCTGTTGCAGGTACTGTTGCCCTTCCATGATTTCAAACCAGTCTGGCTATTCTCCTCTGACCTCAGAGCGACCTGCCACTCACTTTTATGAGATGTGCATTCAATTCCCAGGAGATCAACAGTTTCTGAAATGCTCAGATCAGCCTGTCTTTCTGCAGGTGGTCTCGGCCATGTCTTCATGCCAAAATGCACTAAGCTGTTGCCATGTGACTGGTTGATCGTATACTTGCATTAACAAGCACATGTAAACAGGTGTACAGAAAAAAAAGTGCCCAGTGAATGTATTTCCTTTGGGCTTTCCCCTCTTGCTCAGCAAGTCCATTATGTAACAATGAAGTCTTTGCTCCCCCTACAGGAGAAAAGACGCACAGCAGCTGGTGAAGGACCAACTATGCCAGAAACCAGCTCGTTTCCTGCTGCTTTTCGTCTTTCTGCATGTGAAGGTTATCCTGGCCACCAAGCAGCAGACAACATCTTCAGCCATCTTCCCATGCACTCCCAACAAGCCAAGGTTCCTTATCTGATGATCTCCATTGGAGGAATCCAAATGGTACAGGCCAGAACCAGGTCCCACCCTACCACCCCCTCATCCCCAACATCTCCCCCCTTAGAGGGGCCATCAACGGCCAGATTTGAATTACACTGGGGTGGAACACCCCAAACTCAAGGGCTTAGGACTCCTGGAGACCGCTGGTCAGAGCACCAGGCTGCAGGAACCAGCCGGTCAGGGCGGTGCAGTCTCAGCACAGCGCCACCATGTTCCAAACTGGAGTTGGAGACCACAGACTCAAAGCAATATGGCAGCTCGCATAGCGCCGACCCCACTTGCAGGTCTGCCACTGAGACCAGTGAATGCTGCTTCAGAGACAGCCGTTTGAGAGCAACCCTCAGTCGAGCAGCCCCTGTAGCCTCGCGTCTCATTGGACAGCAGCAGCAGGAGGGGGAGGAGCAACCATCGAGTAGTGATCAGGTGGAGGGAGGAGCTAAGGAAGACTCGGCCAGAACAGACCAGAGCACTTAACAGTGTCTACAACTTGATGCATCGTGCATCCCATTTTGCTTTATTGGTTGCTACACTAGTCTCGTTTTTTTATTGATTTGTTTTTATACAGTTTTCAATACTATTGTTAACTTAAACGTTTGTTCCTTGGCAACATTCAGGTTTGTTATAAAAAAAATGCACTTTTTTTCTTTGTGACGATGTTTCTGCTAATCTCTCTATATAAGTGTGTACCTTTTTCCAGTTGTTATTGAAATTTACATCTTGTCTCAGTTCTTTTCTGAAATCAAAGCAAAGAACAAATTAATATCGATTTTGAAAAAGGAATCACAGTTTCGTAACTCCTAGATTTAATTTATTACAAAGTTTTGACTCATTCAGCAGCTGAACCCACTCGTGGACTTCTTTCTGCGAAGGAAGTCAAATATTGTTTCGGAAACATTGTCCCAATGCTGTCGTTGGAGTTCCCAGAAATGGGCTGCACTAGGTTACTTTGCTTTCACCTTCTGTCCAGTTCTGTCCATCATAAACCAGCTCTTATTGATGTACATCTGGAGACTGTACCGCTCTTCCATCGTCTGCTTCTTTCCTTCTCATGTTCGGGCTCTTTATCTTGCTGTCCAATGAAACCTTTTATTTCACCATTCTGGTAACGGAAGGGTGTGGTAACACAGTTTGTTTCAACACTGCATATCCAAAGACCTAAGATCTGGAAGTTTTTAATCAACAAAGGTTGATTTTTTTCAACCTAGTTGATCGACCTCCATTTATTTCATCTGAATAATTTCGATTATAACTGGAAAAACAAATGACACGACACATGTTTGATATGACGTTCACATATTTACATACACCGTATATTAATATATATATATATATCTCCTGTATCTCTATTGATACTGGTAATCTTAATGTCTGTTTAAATATAATATAAAGGAACATTAATGAATTTGTAAATGACCAAAATCTAAAAATGAAAAATGATTCCATTTTTGTTTTTGTCCAGTATTACTCAAACTAAAGTTACTTGTGCCTTTTCTGTCCAGGTTTGCTTTTTGAGATGTACAGTACAGATAAGACAAAGAGAAGGCTGTGAAATTTTATACCTGCTATTTGCATTGTTGTTCAAGGAGGCTTAATATTTGGTGTTTTAAATGATTCTGTTTTAAAGGCCATTGCTTTAATGCCAGGGTAACCAAGAATCACAGAGTAGAAATATTGAAGGAGAGTCAAAGAAAATGCACTGAAGATCTATTTTTTATGATAAAAGATTTTAGATTAAAATATATCTCTGTACAGGGAAGAGTGCTCTTTATTTATTGTTTTTTTTTGATGATGATGATAATAATCATTTGTTTTAAGGTTGTTGTTTTTTTTCTTTTTTACTTTTTTGTTATTGGAAAGATTACTTTGTTACATTATGTGTGTGTGTGTTTTTTTTCCCCCCATGATTCTCTCGTGACTTGAACTGGTGACAAAGATGAGACTGAGTGGCTTGTACTGAAGGATCAAGTGCCCTGCAGATTTCACACACAGCAACATTTCTAGTCACTGAGGAAATAAAAAAAAAAAGAAGCACCAGATTCCCTGGTTGTTCCTTTCTTTCAATTTACCGCAGCACTGTTTGGAACGCAATTCTCCTTACGTATCCCCCCTAAATACAATTTATATTTGTACTATTTTAAGCTCCTCAAAAACTGTTTGTGTGACAGAATATTTCTCAATTGCTTTTTGATTTTGCAGATTTAATTTCCATGCTCACTACCAATTATACTGGACCTGGACCTGACATGCTGGGAAACTATACCTGGAACGGATTATCATCAGCGGGCATGTTAACAGGTTAGGTCTGTCACACTGTCTCACACCCAGACCATGGCATCATTTGATTGTAAGACAGACTTGCAGGGTTTGTTTATCAGAACCCACTGTTATTAGGTGGGTTAGGCTAACATAGCACTTACACCCTGTCTTTAACATCAGTGTTTGCCAGCACATTAAGGCCAACACCAGATTCACTAATCTGCTCCCAGTTTCCCCACATCTTAGCTCTCGTGTCTGCCATAAACTGCAGTTTGTGATACATGTGTGCTTGTGGTTTTTTGTTGTTGCTATTATTGGCTGGAGAATCTTCTATTTCTAACACTGCACCAGTGAAGATAGAAACCTTTCTACTTTTCTGTGGCCTGGTGTAAAGAATGCCCAGAAACGAAAGTGACCCTGAGCAAAACGATGGATTTGCAGTTTTTTTTTTTTTTTTTTTATGAAAATGCATTATACTCTCCTTTTAAAGCAATGGTTTTCTACATTGGACCAGAGACGTGAAGACCAAACTTCAACTGTCTTATGGTGTTGGGTGAACCAAAATATTGTCCTCTGATGTTGGTGGCTGAGAGATTCTGAATATGTCACAATGTACAATGTATAATTAATCAAAGTGACGTAGATGTTTAAGTGGAGTGACATCCACCGTTTTGAGCCATAGGCATACGGATATACATATAGATGCCTTGCATCTGTTTCCCACTCATTTGCATACAGGAATTGCAGCTTCTCTATAATACACTTGGTTTTCAACACCTTTTTGTAGGATTAAAAATGTGTATTCCTTCATTATGACCACTGGGTGTCCTCACTGAGTCATAGATAAGTTTCCATCGTCACTGGTGCAATGATAGAAACAGAAGTGTGTCAGTGAAGGCTAGAATCAAAGAGATACCGCCGGGTTTTTAGTTTTCATTTTGAGTCGATGGGGGAACGCCTTTCAAAAGAAATTCACCTTATCATCTCTGAACCAACGCCAACTTAAATGACATCATGCGTATGAATTCCAGGAACTATGTTAACAGTGAGTTCACAGCTGATTCTGGTTGTGACTTTTATAAGCACTTAGTTACTGTGTTTGGATTTCATCCTTTTTATTTGTTATATCTCACAGTGATGATTATCATTCAGTTCACCTTTTTGTTTGGCTGTGTAAATGCTCCTGTCAAGTTTGGCACATGCATGTAATCGTCCCTAACCTGTGTTGAACACATAGGACAATATTTATTAATATGTGCATTTCTTCCACTTCAACAGTGTCCTCTCTCTCTCTCTCTCCCTCTCATGTCCGTAGCACAACAACAACGTTTAACAGCGCAGCAGGACGTGGATTATGTGAAGCAGCCACAGCAAGTGTGTCGGCAAGATGCAAAAGGTTGGTATTTGCTCTGAATTGACATTCCTGAGAAAATGTGACAAAGGGAGCACAATAGGCTCTTGCATATTTATTTATTTATTTATTTTTTTAAACTGTATATTATCCTTCTAACTACCAGTAGTTCAAAGTAGTCCTCTGTGCAGGACATTTGTAAACCTGCATATATTTGACTATCTACACAGGACATTTAGGGCTTTTCAATGATTGCAAATGTGAAGGGGTGGGGCTATTAACTAATTAATAATGGGGCCAATTATAATATTATAATTAAAAATATATATATTATAGTATTATAATTACCTTACAAAGATTGGGGAATTTTAAAACAAATGTGATTGGACAATATTTTTTATTCCTGGTAGTCAGGAGGATTATCAAAAATAGCTTGAAGTAAAAAATTCCTCTTCCTCCAAAGCCCAGAACATGCTGACAACAACAGAGTCGGGGGGGGGGGGAGTGTACCTCCTCATCTGAGGAGGTAATGTTGCTAATTAAAAATAAACATGTGTTTCTAGGACAAAAGTCAGCACAATACATGAGGGTGCAGCTGAATCAAAAAGACGCTCTTGCTGCTCCTCTTACGTTCATCGCTCACTTTTTCCTTCTGGTAATATTTTTAGAGACGGGGCTGCTGTGATGCAATGTCTGAAGAGGGGGGGGGGGGGACATCTGTGCTCCTGAGGGAACTGAACTTATACCCCCTGTGTGTGTGCGTATGTGTATAGCATCACATCACTGTCGTACTGTACATTCCTTGCATTTTTATGCGAAAAAATGGAACATGACGTCCCCCCCCTCCTCTTGTCAGTTGATGTGTTTGACAGTGAAATGTTCAGAGCGGCATAGTGATCGCTAAGAGATCTACAGACAAAGTGAAGCAAGGGGTGTATTCTACAGGATAGGCAAAAATAAGCCTCGGCTTCAGTCTGTGGTAATATTTGCCGATTAATTGCACATAATTTAAATATTTTATATTGTAACCGAAATAAAACTATTGATTCGTTCATATTCTCATGTTAAAGGTCCAGTGTGTAAAAGCCCGGTGTGCATAAACAAAAAGCAAACTACTTTTTATTTATACTGTATATACACTCAGTGTTGTAACAAAGCAAACAACATATTTCCTCTAACTATCTTTGTTACTCACCAAATAATCAGAAGAAGAGTTGGTGGTTGATGGTCTGTATTTATATGGCACTTTTCTATTCTTGATGAGCTGCTACATTAGACTATAGTTTTGCCATTCAGTCATTCACACATCTTTCAAATCCATTCACAAGCTTCAGCAAGGGGTTAAGTTTCTTGCTCAAGGACACATATAGACTAGGAGAGCCAGGAATTAAACCCACAACTTCCAGTTGAAAGACAACTCACCCTACCCCCTGACCTACTATAGTAAAAAAATAAAATAAAATACTTTTGATACTTACCGTAAGTACAGTAAATGGCATATACTTTTACTTAAGTAATATTATAAACAGTGAATTCAACTTCTACCAAAGTCAATTTCTGGTAAGATACTTTACAGACTGTATACACTTACACTGTTGTTGCCTTAAAATAAGCCTTGTATATGTACATGCTGCTATCTTGCACCATCATGTTTCTACAGCAGCTCAAACCAGCCAGAGTGTGTACATTTAGCTTAGTATGCAAACAAAGAACGACATCCTTTATGGCATGTGAAGGCCACCATAGCTCCCTGACAACATTGTGAAAGGGAGGGTTGAGTATAGATACAATTTGCAGTCTCACCATTAGATAGCACTATTTTTACACAACAGTCCTTTTATTTATTTTAATGTGCTTAAAATGCTGAAAAGAATGTACTCAATAGTGTTGACTTGCACAGTTTGTTTTTGTTTAGTTTATATGGTAAAACCCTATATCTAGAGTGAGTATAAGTACTAACTGTTCTAGGTTATATTCATAATTTTTAAGGTGTCTGCTTTCATGAAAAATGCTTTAAGATCCCCTTTAAATCAACAACATTGAAGGGTTCATAATAAATGTGTATGTGGAAAAATGTATTTCCACCTAACTGACTAATATAATGATTATTGAAGCTTGTATTTTTTACAGCACTACAGTCAACAAAACTGTCACAAAAGACGTGATCAATTCCATATTTTAATTTACATTTACGTGGGTATCTGCTTGGCATTGGCATGGACGACCTGCAAACTGGGGACCGTGTGGGCGGGACACGACTAAATGAGCCCAACTGCCACTGCTTATCTGTGAGTGGAACTTCACCAGCCGCCATGGAGACAGCAGTTTGGTCAGTACTGACATTTTGACCTTTTTGCCAGCACAATATTGACATAGTGTCACGGTCATTTCTGGCACTGTGTAAGCCTTTGTTTCAGGAAACATTTGCATTTGCAAACCTTGTGGTGTCATATCCATTTTGCATTCCAGCACACTCTTCCTCGTGTGTTCCCAGTGATCCATGTCTTCGATCTCCTCAGTCGCCTTTTTTTTTTTTGCAGCATATTCAGATCAGCCTTCGTCTATCTGTCCTATAATAATACGTGATCCAACTAACTTCTCCTGAGACACCGTGTCCTTCTCCATCTTTCTCCCACCCCTCAAACTTCACTCAGAAAACTGCAGATAAAGGTTAATGTGACTCAGCAGGTGACAGTGAAGTCACGGAGACAACACAGAGCAGCACATTATTCTTGGAATGTGTGTCACAGGTTCCAACAACCAAGGGTTACAGCGTGTGACTTAATGACAAGTGGCCGTGGGTTGGGCTACTTCTGTGACATCATGGGAGACGGGGAAGGGGGAGGGGGGAGTATATAGAGTGGCAGAGCTCAGACACCTGCAGCACACTTAAAAACACTAAGCTAAGTGTGCAGATACAATAGTCGTCTTGACTGAGCTCTGTCCCATCTGAAATCAGCTATGTCTGCACACGCCAGCATTCTGCTTTTCATCACTCTTTGGGCTTCAATGCAGGACGGTGAGTCTGTTTTCTCTAATATTCTGATAAAATTCCATGTTGAAAGGTCAGTTAAAGGTTCTGTTAGACAAATGCACTGTATGTAATGGTAATAATCTTGCAGCACACGGTGATGACCATGTGCTGCATCATTGGTGTTCATGCATGTTTTGGCAAGCACAGCAGCACAGGAGTCATGTCCCACAACAGCTAAATGTAACATAACTGTAGACAGAGAATGTTACATGGTTTATATCTTTTTTCTTTTAAAGAATATAAATGATTTGCTTGTGAACCTTGTGAAGATTTAGTATTTTGTCCACAAATTGATCAATTCTAATCCCGTAAATGTTTGTTTGCTCACAAAACTCGTGTGCGTTTTAGTAGAAAAGAAGAAAACTTTGTGACGTGATGAGTTTTTTTTGTGATAAACAGTAAAGGGATCGGCAAAGCGACTGAAATCGTAGATTGGATTAAAAGCAGTTGATGTTCACTAAATGAATGGCTCTTGGTAATGCACTAGGTTTGGGTCTTCCAGTAATGGAACAACTGAAAGAGGCTGGTGATGGAAGCCCGATACAAAGAATCCGGACCAAGCGATGTGCTTGCATGAGCCAGCTGGACTCTGAGTGCCACTACTTCTGCCACCTGGACATCATATGGGTCAACACACCCAGGTGAGCATGAGAATGCACATTATACGCATTCAAACACACATCAAATGAACCACTTTTATGTATGCGCGACAGATAATCGGAGTTATCATTATATGTTACTGCATAAAGTATCAAAGAGCAAAGTCTGCATGTTGTTTTCATCAAGAATGTCCCTCTCTCTCTCTCTCTCTCTCTCTCTCTCGCTGTCTCTCTGCAGTAAGACCACAGTTTATGGTTTAGGCAGTGCTTCGCCCCGGCGCCGAAGGTCCACCAGCCGCTGCACCTGTGCCAAACCTCAAGATCAATTATGTACCAACTTCTGTCAATACAGGTGAGTCAGGCCTGGCGATCTCACACTGTGTTAAGCAAGACTTAAAAGCTAATGTGAGCAAACGGCGGCTGTTATTTGGTGGTGGTGTTATTCTTTGAGGAGGATATTATTAGCCTCACGTTGTTGTCTTCTAATTAAGTATGTGAAAACAAAAAGGAGAACAATATCGTGTCCAGGGTTAACTTTTGTTTTGGATGGTTGTGAGGACCTTATACTTCATTTCTGTAACACTGAAAGGACACAATGAGCACTGACATGGAGATGGTGACAGGAAGCATACTGTAGAGATTTATAACCTTCACAAAGATATTAAAGGTGCATTATGTAATAAATCTAAAGCAACTGGCCATACAATCCTCCTAATATGTCACAGAGACTCAGGAATAATGTTCATATAACAAACTGAACTCACCACAAACAACAGTACAGCCAAACTATTCACATTTAAAAAAATATTTTGCAGACTGCAAATCATGTTTATGTTTTGAAATCATGTTTTGTCATGTGGCGCCACCTACCGCCCGTCTACCAATCATTGCAGTCAGTAGAGTCTCAGCTGCCGAGCAACCACGGGTTGCCAGTTACGTCAAAAAACGAAACCTAAAAGACCTCGGTATTTTGAATTTGAATGTAGTAACCGTTTTTGGCCACATGCTTACATATGGCATATTTAACTGTTAGCACTGAGCGTAAAACAGTACTTTTTGTCGTGGATGCTTTCATTCAAGTAAATCTCTGTATTCCAGTGATTCTCAATAATTATATTGTTTCCTTCTGTGCAGCCCTGAGATAAAATCTATGAAGAGTCGTCAACTCAACATATTCAGCATCCTAAGGTGAGTCTTCCCTTGTGTGCAAAATTAGAACTCTCAAAAGCGAACACTTTCCTCTCGTTGTTCCTGACGAGTCGCTTGACGCTTTGTGCCGCAGAGCTTTGGCGAGCAGAACCAGGACGCAGCTCTCTGAGGCTCAAAGTCACAGCACTCACCAAACAAAAAGTGGCCGTTGAGCAACAAGAGAGCGACAGAGAAAGAGGACCGCGAGCAGCTGAACAAATGACGCTCCTTTGATGGGGAGGAGAAAAAAAAGGGGGCTGCTGAAAGATGAGTCTGATGCAGGAAGGCCGACGGGGCCGCAGAGATGTTTGTACCTGGAGACGGAAGGTGGAAAACACAACAGTGTTGCACGGACTTATCACGGAAACAGAAGAGGTGGACCAGCAATGAGATGAGCCAATACTATCAGGGCTTGAAAATGCTGCTCCTGTGAGTGCCAGGCTGGGCAAGAGACGTAGATACAGGTCAGCAGCACTGAGCGACAGGCTGCGACAAGGATACAGGAAGAATTCATCATTTCAGTCACAGTGTTGTAAAAAATGGTTTTGTTTTAATGAATCTGAGACCTGTTTATGTTATTATGTGGTAGACCTTTGAGAAAGAAAGTTTTGTAGACACGTGCAAATTATGGATCACAACACTATGAAGCATGTATTGTGTGCAGAAATTAAATCTGAATTGTGGCAACAGTAGGCTGATTCATTCTTTTACAACCTGCTTCTGAATTCAACATTTTGGGGTTGTAAAAATAACACTCATGTGTAACACGTCCTCCCCCCGTTTTTGTTTTTTGTCGTAGGCTTAAAATATACCCCATTTGCTTCGGGCAAGTGCACTGTGTAAACGAAGTGATTACTGTAAAGGAGCCATACTGAAAAGAGAGGGGAAAATAAATCCCTCTTAGGCAGCATGTGCGGTTCAATTGTGTGATGAGCAAACACATTTCTCAGTTCAAACGGAGGCCTGAGATGGATGAATGGTCCAGGAATTCAAGGCACACAATAATAATAAGAAGTTCACCTGGTATTCAAAGGCAGCACGGCCCGTGTTATCTCAAGGATCTGTGGAAAGAATGCAGCGTTTTGTAACTTTGATGTCTGATCAAATAACAAGATGAACGATAACACTCAAGTGTTCATGTGCCCCTCATTTCATTCAGTGGGTTTCCTGGCTTCATTGCACTTTATTTCATGCCTGTCATACTTCTCCTTCATTTTTTTTTTTTTTTTTTTTTTTAAATGACACCCTGCAGGCATTTCCCCCCCCAAACAGGCCTGAGCATGGTCAGAATTGCAAAAACAACTGGTCTCAGTCAAGGGGAGTTATGGGTAATGTAACTGTTACTGCCTGCAGGAGTTTAAGTGCATGACTGATTCAACAACAACAACATTTAAAGATAAACTGTTATATTTGTGATGCTGTCTGACCCAGAGTTCTGTAATTAGGCTTTGTAGGATGAGCTGCTAATATTTTTTTAGTCATTAGTTCCCAAAACATTTTCAATCACCACAGTTAGTGACATCTTAACTGTCCTATTGGCAATGAAACAATACATTAAAGTAACAGCTGTAATTTGCAAGGAGTAACTACCATAGTAAGTGTTCAAATCCATTCATTGGGTCTTTATTATAGGCTCGCAAAGTAAAACGAGTTGTCTTAACAGTCATAGGAAGACACAGGGAGGTGGACGTGGAGGAAGACTTAGCAAGGACAGGAGGAAAAGGACAATGACGGTTATGAGGAGGAAGAATATTGCCATAAGAGGTTGACATAAGACTCCCCGTGCACCTCCAGTGTTTTCAATGAGCAGAGCCAAACGTACAAAGGAAGAGGAGTAGAAATTGTAGGTGAATGAAGAGTGGAAGAGGCAATAAAGGAGGAGGAGATGAAATACTAAACTTAAATTTTAAACGTATACCTCGAGGACTGTTGCAGGGATTTGTGAGTGTGTCTTATTGTTATTGTGCATTTCTAAAGCCACTACTGATCAATGATATGATGATTTATTTCAACTGTTTTATTTTAAATGTCCTACTGACCAAGCAGAACAGCACCAACTATTCCACAAAACAACTTAGTGATCGAGAGCAAGCCAAATTCAAATGCAAATTCCAATTAAACTTATTTAAGACAATGTGGTTCTGTGATGACAATGTGAGCTGATGAATCACAGTCAGCGTCAGCGGCAGAACTCTGTCCATGGTGCTGGAACAAGACACGTTGCAGTGAACCACTAAACACGTGTGCTCTAGTTAATTTAATAAACCAGGTAAAACCCTTGAAGATCCGTTCATCGCTTGTATTTTTGTCTTTATAATGCAAGTCTGAAAAAACAGACCTGACTAACTTCAATCATAAATCAAAAGATAAATACATTACACAGATAAACATGGGTTAAAGGAGAACTCGTTGAATGAAATATGACTTTATAAACCCGCTTAATTAATGTCAAAGTCATTCAAATATCCAGATCAGTTTCAAAAACATCACATTATTAATTCCAACAATCAAGTCTGACTTTCTTAGCTAAAACACACAGTACTATGTCAATACACAAACCAATGTGGGTAAATATTAACTAGAAGTAATACTGACGCAAATGGCATTTTTATAATGCCTCTTTATAATGCAGCTTTTAAATATCAGGATAATAAATTAGGGTAATAAAAAATATCTTACCAGGGTTAGTGACCCGGTAAGAACAAGGGCCTTTCTGTACGGTGTTTGCATGTTCTCTCCCCGTGTGTGTGTGAGTTTTTTCCGGTTTCCTCCCACAGTCCAAAAGAAACTAACTTGGTCACTTTAAATTGACCGTAAGTGTGAGTGTGAATGGTTGTTTGTCTCTATGGCCCTGTATGTCATCTTTCGCCCTTTGTTGGCTGGGATTGGCACCTGCGCCCCCCCCCCCCCCCATGAAAGCGGTAGAAGATCAATAAATGACTGAAAAAATATCTCACACACATTGGTATGGGGAATGAGAAATCATCAAATGGCTCCGTTTTGACTTGTAGTTACATTTTAACATTACCTGTGGCTCCATATTCCTCTCTGTCGTAACTTTGCTTTATTGCTTTACTGCAAACCAGTCGGGAGGCCTGTGAAAACTACTGTACGTACAATGTGGTAGTTTCAGAAAGTCTGACTGAGCTATTGTATCCACTTCAGCTCAGCTCCAGAACAGGAAATCTCTCTTCCCCCCAAAAAACCAAACAAACTCTCACCTTTTCTCCAGCTCTTTCCCCTCTCGCTGCCATTGTCCAGTGAACTCTGTCACTGTGTTTTCTCTCCTGTGCTGTTTGGCTCCTTCAGCGGCCTTACAAGACTGTTCACTCCATCTAATGGCACTGAAAGTTAAACATTATTGTTGTATAGTTGCTGATAAAGAAGAAATGAATGGTCTGATAAGAGAAAAGGAGTTACTGTGAAGAGAAAAGAAAAGGAGTTACTGGGAACGAAATGCAGTGTGACCGTGGTCATGGAGACCTGATTAGTCCAGTTTTAGTCATTCATTCATTCATGCAAATGATTTTTATGATGTGTTTGTGGAAAGTGTGTCATCGAACACTAAACAGTTGATGAAAAGACAGGAATAATTAAAAGGCCACACTGAAATGATTTGTACCACAAAAGTATAACAAATTACACCATGTTGATTTAAATTAATAAATGAGCTGCAACAAAAGGTATTATACATATATATAACACTTTATTTTGTCAAGCTCATTGCAGACATGTTTTTAGTGTAGGTGCAGTTAGAGGGTATTCTTCTAAAAAAATAGTTTTTCTATTTGAGTACATTTTCAGATGACTGGTTTTACTTCTACTTGAGTAATATTTCATCAAAGTATTGGTACTTTTACTTGAGTACAATATTTAAGTACTTTTTCCACCTCTGTTGAAATGTAATCAGAATAAATTAAAGCAACTATGAAAGTGCAAAGCTCCAACAAGGCAAATCAGTTTCAACAGTGTCAATACATTCCTCTAACTTACACTTGTGTTTTTCTTTTTAAATAAACTAAATAAAAACGGTATCCATTTCATCTTCAGGCCATAACCTACATCCCCATAAAATTTCATCAAAATATGTTATGACATTATGACAAAAAAAAAACTTTTTTGATAACTTGATAACATGACAAGTTTCTTGCTAAAAATATCAGTCCTAACATAACACTATAGGGGTTTCCTTGGCAACCGTCCAGATACTACGTTATGTAACAGGCAGATTTACATACATTGTTGTTAGGAGGTCATGCAGAGATTTGTTTTTCAGTGAACCACAGAAGCAGACACTGGCCCGGCGTTGTTCTCTAAAGATGCAGGTGCAGGCTCAGCCACATCTGGTGCTTCATCTGATACTTCATGACTGTGTGCATACTTCTCATTGGGGGGAAGTCACCATGCTCTAATTGGCATCTGTTCCCCCTGAATCCTCAGTGGAGCGAGAGTGAATGATGCTCAATTTATTCACATTGTGAGCATGATACAGTTGAATGGGACCAAATCTGTCAACATGACTCATATTAGCACTGAGTCTGTGGTATATAAATGTAGCTGTAAATGGCTGCGTCCCATTAGATGCAAAACACGAGTGTTTTATAACAAATACAATAACACCATTGACACTGAAACTATTATCCTTATGATGTGCAGTTTTGTTTTATCTATTTATTTTTTATTGTATCGTAATTAGCCTGTGAAGCAAAAGACAAATGTCCACCTTTGTGGACAGTAAAGATCATTATCGTTTTAATGGTGTGTGTGTGCTCCTGTTCTTAAAATCACCCTCATACATCATTTCAGTTTCACTGAATAATCCAGCAGCACATGCTTTATGTAAAATAGCATTAAAATATTGCATTTGAGGAAGGATTTTGTACTCTTTGTGGTCTTCATGAACCACAACATTCACTGGCCATTTTATTAGGTACACATTGTGGACACCTGTGGTTTTCTCCTACTGCTGTCATCTGATTCAAGGTTGCACAGAAATTGTCTTCTACATACACTTGATGTATCAAGTTGTTATTAGAGTTGCTCTTGTCCTTCTATCATTTTGAACCACTTTGAAACCAGTCTTGAAAATGTCAATAGATCTGAAGAAAATCACCTTTCTTTCTCATTCTCAGTCTTGACCATGTCTACACGCCTAAATGCATTGGGTTGCTGCTATTTTGCATTAATAATAAGTTGTGCATGTGTAGCTGATTAAGTGACCAGTAAGTATGTTATGTTAAGTATATAAGTTTGTTTTCGGAAATGTGTAGGCAACATGGTGGGTTAGTGTTAGCTCTGTTGCTTCACAGCAAGATGGTGCTGGTTTTGATTCCCAGTCTGGGACCTTTCTGTGTGGAGTCCTTCTTCTAACCTAATAATTACAGTTGTACAATAACAATAAAGCTCATTTTCCTTAATCTATTAGTAATACACACAACTTAAAGGTCCCATATTATGCTAAATCAACTTTTTAATCATTTAAAGGTGAAATAAGTAGTTTATAGTGCCATCTAGAGGAGAGGCTGAAATGTACATCAAAGAACTGCTCCTCTGCTCACCCCCTCCCTTCCTGAGCGCTATGGTATCCTCAGCCGGTCAAATGTCGTCCTCGTTGTCTTTCTCCGTGTCAGCAGATGAGGTTCGTGAGGCGAGGGAGAGGGCGAGCTACCGCGGCCGTAGCAGACGAAGCGGAGAGAGAGGAGGCGGGACTTCCGCTACAAGTAAAGAGACGCTTGATTTGTTCTCTCGCGTTTGTCCTTACAGGCTCCGGTAGAAACATTGCGTCTCGCTGCTAACAGTGGCTATGCAACAGCGGCCCGCGACCATGTTATTTTACATGACTTTTTGAAACACTACGAAAATGAAACAAAAACTATTATACAGCGACTAGACAATGCAGGAGCACATAATATGTATAAAAAAGTGGATTTTAAATATTACACAGTGTCCCTTTAAAGGTACATTATGTAATGGATCTAAATTGTGGCATGTGGCGCCATCTACTGCCGTCTACCAATGATTGCAGTCAGTAGAGTCTCAGCTGCCGAGCAACCACGGGTTGCCAGTTACGCTTGAGCTACAATGACAGATAAAACAAAACCTAAAAGACCTTGATATTTTGAATTTGAGTGTAGTAACTGTTTTTGGCCACATTCTTAGGTATGGCGCCTTTAAATCCTTATATTTGAGACTCTGGAGGCCCTATCTGTCGCCAAAGTGTGAAAAAAGATGACTCACTCACTGGGACGTCAGAATGTGCTCCTGGAATTGTTGTCTCGTGGAGCTCTGCTTTATCCGTATAGCACGCGAGAGTGCTGGTGAAGTCTGTGAAAAGTTCTACTCTTGGCCCCACAGTGCAGCACAGAGTTCTACACAAACTTCCAGCCTCAGAGGATTTATCTGTCCATGACGGCAATGTGCCTGCTAGAGCCTGCTAATGATCCCTTTTCCCAAATGCTAACTGCTGTTAGCTCCTATATTAGCCTCTGTGGCTGTCCCTTAAGCTTTGTTTTTTTAGAAAAATTTTAAGTTGGACCTAAAGAGATACTACTAAACCGAGCGTTCTGATCAGGGCTGTTTTGGCAGGGTGATTGAACTGCTGTGGTGCTTCATCCTTAAGGTATTTTGACCAAAACATATCACAGACATGTTCATTAGGACACCAGATAACTAGTTTAACTTGGAGAAATAGGATATAATATGACTCCTTTAAAACAAGCACAATCAACAAACAGCAGCTCCGTATGTGATGTGTCAAAAACAAAGGCTTTGATGTAGTGGTCAGATCGTCCACATCTGCTCCTCAAGAATGTGCAGTGCAGCGTGTGTGAGCCACCTAAACACACACACGACAAGACAAGCAGATCCCGTCATCAAAATATCAACTAATCCTTGTATGTGTTTTACCCTCCACTGTGCATTGCAGTGATTCTTTACCACCCGGGCACAGGATCGTGTTTCTTTTTTTTTACGTCGACTCAGGCAGCTGCCCCCGGTGCTGCTCGTGTTCATGTCAACATGCAAACCACTGCAGGCCCAACCTCCGCCTGTGAGCAGTGGGTGCTGTTTTTCACCTCTGGCTAAAGAGGAATAACTAACAAAGTGTGGGACAAAGTGCAAACGATCACTTTGAGACGAGGACAATATAAGCCTTGACAGCACGTGAATAAAGATACACTGCAATATATTCATAATAGACTGTCAGTCACTCCCTTCATTGGAAATGTTACAAAAGAGGCTCTTGTCACTGTGGAATCTATAATCTATTAAAAAAAAAATGCTTATCTGCTAAGATCAATTACTGTGGTAGCAGCCAAAATAAAACATGTAAATATTTACTTGCCTAAATACTAGGCCAATTTCCTCTTAGAGCTTTGTAATCCTGTGCAGTGAAGAATATTTTGTGTATAAGACGACAGGAAGAATTGGTGGGCTGGTTGGTTTCAGTCATCTTGGAGATCTTGCCACAGTTCTTCTGACCTCTGTAATGTCGATCGGTCAACATGTGATCTCACACCGATGATGAGATGTTGAGATCAGGTACATATAGAGTCACTGTCAAACTGCAGAATGACATTTCAAGTTGTCATTCCACATTACATGGACACCATGAGGCCAGAACACATCACAAACATCCCGATCATGTAAATACTGAACCTTATATTGAGACACAGGCATTATGGTGTTTATTTTCTGTTCTACTTACAGTATATACATGTATACGATCCAAAAAGACTATGATGCCTCTTTGCTTTTATGATACCCAGAGGCCACCTACTGGCCAACTAGTGTGACAGCATGTTGAGGATAAAGGGAATTACAGTGCAGGACATTTTATCTATTTATTTTATGTAAAAAAAAAAAAGAAAGAAAGAAAACTATGTCTATCAGTACAATTAGAAAAACTGGAGGTTATTTTGAATCACTGTGAGCTGAATATAGGCTTGACATGAGGAAGCATTTTGTTTCACCGAAGAAATCAATAGTAAAAGTAAATGTTTTGAAACAGCCGATGACGCTGTTACTATCAGCAGCATGGCTTACGTCTTTAATCCCGGTTCAAAAGTTTATTTGGCACTAACTGCATAAGCCACACTCCTAATGTCTCCGATACAAACCCATGTCAGATAAGGATTTGGCACTTCATCATATTGACACATATGAGGAGTGGCACTTGTTTCAAATATTATTATTTTATGATATTTTAGACAGTCATTCCCATCGTTGTGATATAACAATTTTACCACATCCGGTAGTAAACGAAGCAGGCAAGAGATAATGATAAAGGGGAGAGAGAGAGAGAGATGAGCAGCAGAAGATGATTAGAGTCATCACATCTAACGTCATCATCAATCATCAAACCTCACTTCAAAGGGAGATTAAAATCTCTATTACCTATACCTCAACAGCCACACCAACAAATAACATGTATATATATATATATATATATATATATATATATATATATATATATATATGAAAAAACAATAAATACAATACAGACAGTAAAACAAAACGTCATTTCATCCACCTTATTTTATGTTTAAAATAATTTGGTGTGATAAATTCAGACTAAAGATTATATATTTGCTCAAGTGTTTGTGTTTAGAAGTTTAAAAGTGCACAGTAATGGACTGAATGATTCGTTAGTCTTTGAATATGAGGCAAGTGAGGGCAGGCCATGATAGATAGATAGATAGATAGATAGATAGATAGATAGATAGATAGATAGATAGATAGATAGATAGATAGATAGATAGATAGATAGATAGATAGATAGATAGATAGATAGATAGATAGATAGATAGACAGACAGACAGACAGACAGACAGACAGACAGACAGACAGACAGACATATAGACAGACAGGCTTTATATAAGTGCAATTATCCTGTACAATGGTCCTTTTTATATTATTTTATTGTCTTTTCTATACTGAATTGGGGGTAAAGGGCTTTTATGGATAGTGTATATGGCTGCTGACTGTTAGTCTGTAACCTTATTGTAGTCAAATAAAGGTTAAATAAAAAATAAAATAAAATAAAAAGCTTATCTAATTTTAATTTTGTCACTACACGATTTTGTTTTAATTTTACCCTTGCTTTGACGATGTAAACGTATGTTTCCCATGCCAATATAGATAGATAGATAGATAGATAGATAGATAGATAGATAGATAGATAGATAGATAGATAGATAGATAGATAGATAGATAGATAGATAGATAGATAGATAGATAGATTTCATACGGCATTATGACGACAGGCTGGATAATATAACGGTATGCAGCGACACCCCCCCCCCCCCCTTCACTCCGACCTCACACACACCCCAGATCAATGCACCGCAATGGCTGACGGGTAGTGGAGTCTTCGCAGCACAAACAGCATCGGCGTTTGCAACTGCTACGGAGGAGATGCAGCTTCCGTCGAGAACTACCGGTACCGAGATTCCTGGCTCGGGATGGTTTCCGGTAAGTGCGTAAAAAATGTTTGGTACCGGCGCTGAAAGACGAGCAAAGTGAGGTGAGGAGATGACCGGGCTGCTATTTTTAAATAAGCCTGTAACTGTTTACGGAGGAAGAGGCGGCGGAGGAGGAGGAGGAGGCAGAGGGTAAGTGAGGGGAGAAGCGGTGTGTGACAGAGCTGAGCGCCTGTGGAAGAGTTTTAGGGGGGGAAGATTTTCTCCGAACACAATAAACCAAGTTGCGCCCTAACTCCCAACAAACACACACACACACAGCAGCAGGGAAACTGCACGTCGCAGAGCCGGAATGTCGTGCTCTTTTGGCCGCTTCTGTTGTGCGTCACGATGTTTTGCATTATTTGCTGTTAAATCGCTGGAAATCACTGCAGCAGTTTGTCCACCTGAAAACTCCATTTTCCACGGATGCTCTGCAGATGCTCTCTCCGCGCACAACAAAGGATGCGTGTGACATCCGGGATGGAGGCAAGTCGGTAGAGATGTCGTATGACAATCCTTAGAATTACACACACAACGTGAGCGCGTTGTTGTTGTTACGTGAAGATGCAAAATGCACCTCGAAAAAACGTCCTTTGCTCCAAAGTCATAACACTCAAATGAACAAAAGTGTATTTGCTTTTTGTTTATCTGCATGTTGCTGCTCTGTGAAAATGACATAATGCATTTAATATAATACTGCAAGAGTTTAAATGTGTTTTACAGTTATTAAAACTAAAAAGCAGGTGTAAAATGACTGAACATTTAAAAACAGCAACAGTTAACAAGAAGTTGAATACTTATGCACTAAAACGTTGCATATAAAAGTATACATTTTGAAGCTTGCTTGAAAAATTATTGATTCCATTTCATCCACAAATTATTCAAAGACATGTCAACACGTGTTTATCGTCTGAGTCTCTCTTAGACTGTTTCCCTTTTTTTTTAGGTTTATTTGCAGCGTAGGAAGTTTTTGTTGGTACCCTCTCTCTCCAAAAATCATGTATACCCTCTTATTTAAAATATCCTTATCCACATTAAAACAGAACATTCTCCAAATTGTCTGGCACTTTCAAGGAATGTTTTCATAGTCACAAAAGCGCTCAACAAGACTCTAAACGCTGTAATATATACAGTATATGCCATATGTGTATCCAAAAATGGACAAGAAGATGAGGAGGTATAACCAGGCATGGGACGATATATACACATCACGGTTATCCTGACCAAAATGATTTACAGTATTATTGCGGTGACAAAAATAACCTCTTTTAATATCATTATTTCGATATTTAAACTTAATCAGGCATTGAAACGGAATCGAAGATAGGATACATGTTTTTTTGTGTGGATTTTTTTTACCTTTATTTAATGAGATCATAGTAAGTCGTGCGGTAATTATTGTGGCACATTACAAAATAAATCACAAGGACTGTATGTGGGTGAGTTAGACACAATTTTCAACTCACTCACGTGAAATTATTTATTTTTTTCCCTTCACAATAATAAAATCTCACCAGTAGTGGTTAGCACTCTTGCCTTTGCAGCAAGAAGACCCGGGTTCCTGGGTTTGAGCCCCGTTTGGAACATCTTCGGTACAAGGGCCTTTCTGCAAGGAGTTTGCATGTTCTCCCCGTGTGTGCGTGGGTTTCCTCCGGGTTCTCCGGCTTCCTCCCACAGTCCAAAACCTCTATATGTGGTCCTGTGATGGACTGGCGAACTGTCCAGGGTGTACCCCGCCTATCGCCCAATGTCTGCTGAGATAGGCACAGCACCCCCCCCGACCCTCTGGTGGAGGATAAAGCGGTAGATAATGGATGGATGGATGGTGAATTTGAGGAGAACTTGTGGAGAAGATCAAAACTGCACACGGCTATGTTTACTACTTCTGCTCACCTCTGATGACCTTTGAGCACTTCCCACAATTAATGATGATAGTCGGTAGAACTTTGGTTCTGCTTATGCTGCGATCTAGAAATATTTAGCAAAATTGAACTTAATACATTTTAGTTGTCTAAAGAAAATACTTAACAGTGTGTTTTTATTCGGCAAAGGTTCTGAACAATATAGTGATTAATGTTACTGTAGAAAGGTCAGAGTTCAGGCTTTGGGGGTCACGTCATTCAGTCAGTGCTGTGTATATTGTGGTGTAAACGTGATGCTTTGTGGAAAAATCAAGAATGGGAAGAAACATAATCAGGAGTGCAACACAACACAAAGCAGGCTGGTTCACTTATAGAGCAACACTATAGAGAACAGAATGGTATCCATGATGGTTATCTCTTGGTTTATACTATGCTGAAACATATTATTTTTGAAAAAAAAAATCTGCATAATATAGGATTATTACAGTATTTTACAAAATCAAAAAACAACAGGGGATTGTTTTGGTTTATTTTTGACAGTGCTTTTATTTTGAAGCGTGTGACCGGATGTTGTGTGATCCTGTGAGGTTGACTTGACTCTTGTCTCCTGTTCACTCGCAGCATCTTGAGCTCTCTGGCGCGAGATCCGCTGGTGTCTGTCTGTGTGTGTGTGTGCGTGAGTGTGTCGTCGGCTGTGCTCGTGAACCGGGAGTAACTGCGCTTTAATTGGATGATTTTCACGCCATAGACCGAGTCCACCGCCACCCGCAGCCAGGTAAACTGCGCTTTAACCCCGGACAGAAAGCGCTGGTTAAGTAACAGGACGCCTAATCTCGCCGATACAATTAGAATGCAGCGCTCCATGTAGACCTAATTAGGACGTAGGTTGTTGGGGGGGTTAAAGATGGAAGACGTGGTCCACGCTCGTGTCTCTACTGGTGATACTTCAGACAGATGGTGGCGCTGCTGGTGAAGCTTCTCCCCCCCCCCCCCCTCACATATGTCTCACATATATGCATTTGACAGTGTTTATGTTTGTCTTCGATGTCAATCATAATATACTGGATGACATTAATGATACCTGCAGTGACTCATTCGTTAAACAAGTTTAAAGCAGAAAACCTAACGATGGTGGCTTCTTTTGGTACATTCCAACTGGCATAAAAGTAGTAATAGTAGTGTTTGATGAGTGGATTTTGAATTTCTCCTTTTAACCAGTTGACATTCAAATTAGAGCTGAAACGATTACTAAATTAATCGCCAACTATTTTGATAATCGGTTTGAAGCTTTTTTCATGATTAAAACCAGATTTCTGTTTTTTTTTTTTTTTGCTCCACATAACAAAGATATCATTAAAACTGAATCATTTTGGTTTGTGGACAAAACAAGACTTTCGAGATACATCATATGTCCAGCGTTGACAAACACTGATCATAGATTAACCGAGAAAACGATCGGCAGATTAATCGATTGTCGAAAATAATGGTTAGTTGCAGCTCTAATTCAAATCCACGTTCAGTGTGGTCCACTCAGGTGCTGCCTCTCCTGTGCCACAACGTGCATTTTTTCTCTGGTTCCATTTTGTGTCATTCCTCCAGAAGTTAATTTGCTCTTCTGGGAGAAAAACGCTGCCTCATGTCTTGTGATGTAGCTTTAGCTCCTTCCACCTCCCACTGGAGGCTCTCCCCCTCCCCGCTTTAATCGGCCATTAAGAGGCAACCAGAATGGTTAAGCTGTCAGCCGGGGCCTGATTGATTTGGTTTCAAACCACAAATGAGAATGATGTGTGCTTGAGATTCCTCTGAAGCCCACAGCTAAATGCCTCTCCTTCACCACCATCCTTTCCTCCTCCTTCTTTCCTCCATGCACTGACAGGGAGCAGAGGTGGACAGTTTTGCCTCAAGCTGGGGGCACTGAATGTTAAGTGGGCATAAAAGCAGACCATGTTGTATGTGTGTGCGTGTGTGTGTGTGTGATCACTGAAGCTGTGTGTTGCATGCTAAGCCACACTCCATGCTCCTGCAGTTGCAGTTGTCTCCACACAGGTGGAGGAGGAGGAACAGCGAGGAAGCAAAAAGTTTAGCAAAAGACGAGGAGCATTTTGGGCTCCTTGTGAAAAAGTGGGCCACCGGTCCCTGCGGTGAATGGTTGCTTTTCTGGGGCAGGCTCTGTGATGACGCTCGCCCCGGCCCCCGGATCTGGAACGCACACTTTTGTCTTGTCCGTCCATTTCTGAGAAGGGACGGTGTGTGTGCAGCTTGGATACGCGCTGAAGAAAAAGCAGACAAACAGACTTTTGCCGCTTATTCCTCATCTGCAACATCTCCTCACACCGACACCTTTTCTGGAAACGGGCGTAAGTATCGGCTCACTGCACCTGTCTCGGGTATCAACCGGTATTAAATCGATAAGATTGTTGATCGCGACGGAGTCCGTTTCAGACGGTGTGAAATTAAAGATTCTTATCCACTGACTTGGCAAGCTTTTTCTGCCCAAAACCCAAGCACTGGAATGAGAAGCAAGGTGCTATTTAAAGATGGCATAACGCAGCCAGCTGCTGTCATTTCCGCTCCCATCGTAATTGAATCAGAGTTAGTTGTGTGCACCAGCGAGAGGGTGTGTGCGCTCCACAGATTATACAGTCGGGACTTCTCGGCGGTGCTCTAACGGCTACTTTCGCGTACCTGATTGGTGGCTCCTATTCCTGGCGAGTGTGTTTGTGGGACAGAGAGGCCCGGAAGGATGTGGGTTCTTCTTAATGTGAGTTTTTTTGAACAAGGTGACCAATCCTGGCTGTGGAGAGTTTTGACAAGACAATAGCACAGACGGTGACCTGAGGTAACCTTTGGCTTCTTCTCTGATTTATGCTTTAACTTGGGTGTTTTTGTCATTAACGGCTTGTTTTCGTGCGTTGATCCGTTTGTGCCAGAGTGACGGAGATCCTGCACAGTTTGGATAAAGTTATTATTATCGTCGGGTAAAGAGCGGCGAGAGGGTTAATGACTCAAAAGAGAACTAGGCCATCATTGACATCCTTTTTTTTTTTTTTTTTTTTTTTTCATGGCGCACATTCTGAGACTGGCTCTGAGTCTGAAACAGAAAGTGATACAGACCAATATTTGATCGTGGGGTGCTTCTACTCACGCCAGCACCCCCCCCCCCCCCACACACACACACACACTCCACCTTTGGACTGTTGTGTATGTTGTCGTTGACATGCGGCGTAGTGAGCAAGTGTTGTGGCCGTAACGGCTGGCGGAACATTCTCTGCATTTGCAGCTCTGCCCCCTCAGTGCCTCCAGTTTGTGCTATCTTTTGGACACCAAAGATATTTTTCTCTTTCTCTGGACAGAGGGAAACTCTCACCACGCTGTTGATTATTTTGAGTCATCGAGCCAAGACTGTGGCAGACCGTGTGAGAGTGTAAAAAAAAAAAATGTCATCTCCGACCACAGATACATCTGACTCCTCTCAGTGGTGTTTGGGTTTTCCTTTTTCCACTCTGTTTCTAAAGCCGTACTACGAAACCTACAGTGCTTTAAAGCCCTGTTTATTTGGTTTCGTACTGCCAGACTTGGTGTATGTGCTGTGACACTTCTTCTTTTGATAGGGGGAAGTTTATCCTTTGGCCCTGCCGGTAAACTCCCCTGGAAGAGGAACAGAGAAGAATGCCAGAAAATACAGAATACAATTATACGAGTAATAAACCAATTATGAGTTTACACGGCAGACAGAGCTTTGAAGTCAGAACATTGATCATTGATTACATCAACTGGACATCGTTGCGTTTCAAACAGCTTCTTGATGTTATCTCTCCATTCACTGAAAATAACTTTACCTTATACTGTGCTGCATTTGAATTTAACCAGTAATTCCCTGACATTTCAGATAATGCAGAGGTCTATTAGAGGTCTATTAGACAACCAGAAGCGTTATGTAGCAATGAAAAATCCATCAGAAGAACTAAGGGAATGTTGTGGTCACATTTACAGTTGGGGTTTGGTACATACAAACGGCTTTTTCTTAAAATCTTTTTGGTTTCTCATGCAAAGTAAATCTTTTTTTTTCTGAAGCCCTAAAAATGTGGCTTTTATAGTGTGGCAGCATTTTAATTTCGAAGAATGGAGCATTGGCAGTCCAGTGTGTAATGATGCACTTAAGTTCAGAATTTAGTGCTGTTACTTATTTATTTAATCTGACATTTTAAATATGGCCTTGAACACCATTGTCAGTTGTGTTAAAATGCACACATGGATTAAGCAGAAGCTGATTTTGATTTGATTGAACAAAAAAAAACTACATAACCTAATTATATTTACGTGGTTAAATGGTCAAGAGCTTAAACTCATCATGGATAACTTCATAAATCCCTCAGCTCAGTGTCGTCATCACTGTTTTCTTATCCCCAATGGCCAAGCACAAATATATTTAATTTAATTTAATTTTCATAA